>NC_057826.1:54154722-54466666 GCF_910594005.1 Cervus elaphus
ACTTGGAGTATAGTTGATTTACAGTGTTGTGTTTGTTAGTTTCTGCTGTGTAGCAAAATGAGCTGGTTGTAATGACTTGTATCTTACTTTTCTAAGAATAGAATCCAGTGGGTTACCACCTGAGCCAACATGGATAAACCTCAAAAACCTCACCCTGAAGATAAAAAGCAAGTTGGAGATGCATATGGATGATTCACTTTACATAAAATTGTAAAACTGCAGAGCTGTATATTAAATGTGGACATACATGGAAATAATAATCACCAATTAGCAATAGTGACTCCATCCTGAGGTAGAAGGAGGAGAATGCTATTGAGGAGGGGCTTTCATCTTATCTGTAACAATCTTAATATTTATTTTTTATCCTTTGTGTAAACTGGAAATATTTCATCATGAAAATGCTTTAACAACAAAACAGGGTGCTTTAAAATGCATGCTTTTCACACAATGTTTAGGTAGTTGAAGAGACAGCATATATTTTTTACATATATTTGTTTCATTTGCCTAATACTTTTTGCCTAACAATTTGCAAATTCCTAGACCGTCCACTATTTACCCCATTAAAAAGCCGATTTCTTTTTTTCCCCCATGGGAAAGGGATAACTTTTTTATTATTTAATTTTTTTTTTACATTTTAATTGAAATATAGCTGACATACAATATTATGATCATTTCAGGTATATAATATAGTGATTTGATACTTATATATATTATGAAATGATCACCACCACAAGTCTAGTAACCATCCCTCCCTATACAAAATTACTACAGTATTATTGACCATGTTCCTTATGCCATATATTACATCCCCATGGCTTATTTATCTTATAACTGGAGATATATACCTCTTAATTCCTTCAACTGTTTCTCCCACCCCTCACCATCCCTTCCCTCTGGCAGCCACCTGTTTATTCTCTGTATCTATGAGTCTGTTTTTGCTTCATTTTATTTGTTTTTTAGATTCTACATAATAAGTGATATCATAGTGTTTGTCTTTCTCTGTCTGATATTTCACTTATAATACACTCTAAATCCAACCAGTGTTGTTGCAGATGGCAAGAGTCCTTTTTTTTCAATAGCTGATAATTATACTGGAATAATAGTCCATTGTGTGTGATATGTGTGTGTGTGTGTGTGTATATTCACACACACACACCTCGGACATCGTGATCCATTCATCTATGGATTGACACTTAAATTGCTTCCATATCTTGGAAGCATTATTTTTAAAATAATACTACAATGAATGTTGAGACTTCCCTATAGCTCAGGTGGTAAAGAATCTGCCTGTACTGCAGGAGACCTGGGTTCCATCCCTGGTCAGAAAGATCCTGTGGAGTAGGAAATGGCAACCCACTCTAGTGTTCTTGCCCAGAGAATTTCATGGACAGAAGAGCCTGGCGTGCTACAGTCCACAGGGTCCCAAAGAGTTGGATACGTCTAGGTCTCCCCCACGCCCCCCCCCCCCCGCCCCACACACCTACCTTTTCAAATTAGTGTTTTTGTCTTCTTTTCCAGAAGTGAAATTTCTGGGTCATATAGCCATTCTATTTTTAATTATTTGAGGAATCTTCATACTGTTCTCCCTACCGGATGCACAAATTTACAATTCTACCAACAGTGTACAAGGGTTCCCTTTTCTCTGCACCCTCATCAGCATTTGTTATTTGTTGTCTTCTTGATGATAGCCATTCTGACAAGCGTGAGATGCTATCTCATTGTAGTTTTGATTTGGATTTGCCTGATGATAAGTAGAAACACCTGGAGTAACCAGCAAATGTGGCCTTGGAGTACAGAATGAAGCAGGGCAAATGCTAATACAGGTTTGCCAAGAGAACGCACTGGTCATAGCAAACACCCTCTTCCAACAACACAAGAGAAGACTCTACATATGGACATCACCAGATGGACGACACTGAAATCAGATTGATTATATTCTTTGCCGCCAAAGATGGAGAAGCTCTATACAGTCATCAAAAATAAGACTAGGAGCTGACTGTGGCTCAGATCATGAACTTCTTATTGCCAAATTCAGACTTAAATTGACGAAAGTGGGGAAAACCACTAGACCATTCAGGTATGACCTAATCAAATCCCTTATGATTATACAGTGGAAGTGAGAAATAGATTTAAGGGACTAGATCTGATAGAGTGCCTGAAGAACTATGGACAGAGGTTCATGACATTGTACAGGAGGCAGTGATCAAGACCATTCCCAAGAAAAAGAAATGCATAAAGGCAAAATGGTTGTCTGAGGAGGTCTTACAAATAGCTGTGAAAAAAAGAGAAGCTAAAGGCAAAGGAGAAAAGGAAAGATATGCCCATTTGAATGCAGAGTTCCAAAGAATAGCAAGGAGAGATAAGAAAGCCTTCCTCAGTGATTAGTACAAAGAAATAGAGGAAAACAATAGAATGGGCAAGACTAGAGATCTCTTCAAGAAAATTAGAGATTCCAAGGGAATATTTCAGGCAAAGATGGGCTCAATAAAGGGCAGAAATGGTAGGGACCTAACAGAAGCAGAAGATATTAAGAAGAGGTGACAACAATACACAGAAGAATGATATGAAAAAGATCTTCATAACCCAGATAACGAGGAGGAGCTAAGATGGCAGAGGAATAGGACGGGGAGATCACTTTCTTCCCTACAAATTCATTGGAAGAACATTTGAACGCTGAGCAAACTTCATAACCCAGATAACTACAATGGTGTGGTCACTCACCTAGAGCCAGACATCCTGGAATTCAAAATCAAGTGGGCTTTAGGAAGCATCACTACGAACAAAGCTAGTGGAGGTGATGGAATTCCAGTTGAGCTATTTCAAATCTTAAAAGATGATGCTGTAAAAAAAAAAAAAAAAAAAAAAAAGATGATGCTGTGAAAAGGCTGCACTCAATATGCCAGCAAATTTGGAAAACTCAGCAGTGGCCACAGGACTGGAAAAGGTCAGTTTTCATTCCAATCCCAAAGAAAGGCAATGCCAAAGAATGTTCAAACTACTGCACAATTGCACTCATCTCACACGCTAGTAAAATAATGCTTAAAATTCTCCAAGCCAGGCTTCAACAGAACATGAACCGTGAAGATCCAGATGTTCAAGCTAGTTTTAGAAAAGGCAGAGGAACCAGAGATGAAATTGCCAACATCCATTGGGTCATCAAAAAAGCAAGAGAGTTCCAGAAAAAAATCTGCTTTATTGACTATGCCAAAGCCTTTGACTATGTGGATCACCACAAACTGTGGAAAATTCTTCAAGAAATGGGAACACCAGACCACCTGACCTGCCTCCTGAGAAATCTGTATGCAGGTCAAGAAGCAATAGTTAGGACTGGAGTAGTTCCAAACAGGGAAAGGAGTACATCAAGGCTGTATATTGTCACCCTGCTTATTTAACTTATATGCAGAGTATGTCATGAGAAATGATGGAATGGAAGAAGTACAAGCTGGAATCAAGATTTCTGGGAGAAATATCAATAACCTCAGATACGCAGATGACACCACTCTTACGGCAGAGAGCAAAGAACTAAAGAGCCTCTTTATAAAAGTGAAAGAGGAGAGTGAAAAAGTTGTCTTAAAGCTCAACATTCAGAAAGCTAAGATCATGGCATCTGGTCCCATCATTTCACAGCAAATAGATGGGGAAACAGTGGGAACAGTGACAGACTTTATTTTGGGAGGCTCCAAAATCACACAGATGGTGACTGCAGCCATGAAATTAAAAGATGCTTGCTCCTTGGAAGAAAAGTTATGACTAGCCTAGACAGCATATTAAAAAGCAGACACATTACTTTGCTAACAAAGGTCCATCTAGTCAAAGCTCTGGTTTTTCCAGTAGTCATGTATGGATGTGAGCGTTGGACTATAAAGAAAGCTGAGCACTGAAGAATTGATGCTTTTGAACTGTGGTGTTGGAGAAGACTCTTGAGAGTCCCTTGGACTGCAAGAAGATCCAACCAGTCCATCCTAAAGGAGATCAGTCCTGAATATTCATTGGGAGGACTGATGCTGAAGCTGAAACTCCAATATTTTGGCCACCTGATATGAAGAACTGACTCATTTGAAAAGACCTGATGCTGGAAAGATTGAAGGTGGTAGGAGAAGGGGACAACAGAGGATGAGATGGTTGGATGGCATCACCAACTCAATGGACATGAGTTTGAGTAGGCTCTGGGAGTTGGTGATGGACAGGGAAATCTGGCATGCTGTAATCCATGGGGTCGCAAAGAGTTGGACACTACTGAGTGATCTGAACTGAACTGCTGATTTATAATTTTGAGCATCTTTGCATATGCCAGTTGGCCATCTGTATGTCTTCTTTGGACTGTCTATTCAGATCCTCTGCCCATTTTTTAAATTGCATTGTTTGTTTTTTTGGTGTTGAGTTTTATGTGTTCTTAGTATAATTTGGATATTAACCCCTTATTGGACATATTATTTGTAAATATCTTCTCCCATTCAGTAGGCTGCCTTTTTGTTTGTTGATAGTTTCCTTTACAGTGCAAAAGGTTTTTAGTTTGATGAAATCCTATTTGTTTATTTTTGCTTTGGTTTCCCTTGCCTAAGGAGGCAGATCCAAAAAATATTACTAAGACCAATGTCAAAGAGCTTATTGTTTATGTTTTCTTCTAGTTTTATGGTTTCCGGTCTTACATGTCATCTATGTTGAATTTATTTTTGTGAATGCTATGAGAGAGTAGTCCAGTTTGATTCTTTTGTATGTAGCTGTTTTCTTAACACCATTTATTAAAGAGCCTATATATTCCTCCTTGTATATTCTTGCCTCCTTTGTCATAGATTAATTGGCCATGTAAGTGTAGTTTCATTTCTGGGCTCACTATTCTGTTCCATGGATCTGTGTTTGTGCTAGTACCATACTGTCTTGATGATGGTAGCTTTGTTGTATAGTTTGACATCAGGGAGCATAATATCTTCAGCTTTGCTCTTATTTTTCTAAAGATCGATTTGGCTATTCAGGGTCTTTTGTATTTCCATACAAATTTTATAATTATTTGTTATAGTTCTATGAAAAATGCCATTTGGTATTTTTATAGGGATTGCACTGAATCTGTAGATTTGCCTTGGATAATATGATCATTTTGGCGTCTGATTCTTCCAATCTGTGAGCACACTGTATCTTTCCATTTGTTTGTGTTATCTTCAATTTCTGTTATTAACATCATATAGCTTTCCAAGTACAGGTGTTACCTCAGTGGTTAGATTTATTTCTAGGTATTTTTTTTTATGCAGTTGTAGATGGGACTGTTTTCTTAATTTGTTTTTCTGAGAGTTTGTTATTAGTGTATAGAAATGTAACAGATTTCTGTATATTAATTTTTTATCCTATAATTTTACTGCATTTGTTTATTCTAATAGTTCTTTGTGGCATCTTTAGGATTTTCCATATATAATATAATGACATCTGCAAATAGTAACAGTTTTACTTATTCCTCTCCAATTGCATTCCTCTTATTTCTTTTTCTTTTCTGACTGCTGTGGCCTAGGACTTCTAATACTATGCTGATTGAAAGTGGCAAAAGTGGTCACTCTTGTTCCTGACTTGAGAGAAATTTTTCAACTTTTCACCATTTATTATGATGTTGGCTGTGGATTTGTCATAATGGACTTTATTATGTTGAAATATGTTCCCTCCATATGCAGTTTGTTGAAAGGGTTTTTTTTTAATACCAGAAATGGATGTTGAATGAAAAGCCCATTTCTAATCTGTACCCTGAATATGGGGAACATCCAAAGGGAGTAATTTGCCTTTAAGATCTAAGAAACTAGTTTTCTTTAAAATGCACATACTTGGATTTATACACACACACATACTCACTCTCACAGTGACTTGAGGATGCCATGTTGTTTCATTTATATACTGTTATTTAACAAACCATCCCAAAAGCTGAGTGGCTTAACACAAAATGATTTATTATTTTTTGCACTATTGTGGACCTGCTGGGTGGTGGTTCTGCTGGTATCACCTGGGCTCATGCAAGCGAAAGGTCTCACCTGAGTTCATGAGCAGAAAGGTCCAAAATGCCCCCACTCATGTCTGGCAGGTGGTACTAGGTTCTCCTTCAGGTGGCCTTTCACCCTCCTGCAGGAGGGACTGGCTTCTTAAAACATAGTCTCAGTGCAGCATTCCAAGTGATAGAGGCAGAAGCTGCAATTCCTCTTAGGCTCTGTGCCCCTAAACTCACAGGATGCCAGTTCTGCCACCTGTTATTGGTCAAAACAAGTCACAAGTTCAGCCTAGATTCAAAGGGTAGAAAAATATACTCCACTTCTTGATGAAAGGACCTGCAGAGAATCTGTAGCCAGATTTCATCCATCACACACATATATTAAAATATTCATTTAATACTGAAATATACATAATATACAGCAAACCTAGAAAACATAGCCTAAATTTCCTTAACTGATCAAAAGAAAAACCATCTATTACTAAACTATTCTTCCAAATGCAGAAGTTTTCACTCTGTTTAAACCTAGAGAATGTTCTTTCGTTATTGTCATTCAGTTACTAAGTCATGTCCCCGTGGACTTCAACCCCGTGGACTGCAGCACGCCAGGTTTCCCTGTCCTTCACTGTCTCCCAGAATTTGCTGAGATTCATGTCCATTGAGTAAGTGATGCCATCTAACCATCTCATCATCTGTCGCCACCTTCTCCTCCTGCCTTCAATCTTTCCCAGCATCAGGGTCTTTACCAATGAATCACCTCTTCCCATTAGATGGTCAAAGTACTGGTGCTTCAGCATCAGTCCTTCCAATGAATATTCAGAGTTCATTTCCTTTAGGATTGACTGGTTTGATCTCCTTGCTGTCCAAGGGACTCTCAGGAATCTTCTCTAGCACCACAATTCAAAAGCATCAATTCTTCAGCCCTCAGCCTTCTTTATGGTCCAGCTCTCACATCCATACATGACTACTGGAAAACCATAGCTTTGACTATATGAACTTTTGTTGGCAAAGTTATGTCTCTGCTTCTTAATATGCTGTGTATGTTTGTCATAATTTTCCTTCCAAGGAGCAAGTGTCTTTTATTTTCACAGTTGCAGTCACCATCCATAGTGACTTTGGAGACCAAGAAAATAAAATCTGTCACTGCTTCCACTTTTTCCCCTTATATTTGTTCTTTTTTAATGCAAGAATGAAAGAGGTGAAATTGACTATCTTTGGAGGGAATGATGAAACACAGACCTGAAAACTGTCTCCAGCAGGGAACATCTGTTACCACTTAATGTATAACTGTGTAAGCCCCAGACAAGAATGGGTGATATTTTTGTAGTTTGGGACTTATTAAGTACCATCTATTTCTAAATAAATTTTTAGTTGATGTGGAATATTGTGTTTTAGGAAGATAATTTGAAGGGCACAAAATAAAACTAAGAGGAATAGAAATGAGTACAACTTGAGGCAGCTGCAACAGGAGAGCAAGTAGAGGGGATTCTGCCTCTGCCTAAGTGAAGCTGGGTATTAACCAGATGTTGTTATTTGCATTAAGAGAGACTGAAAATGTCAGTTTTGCACCACAAATGCCTGGAAGAAAAAGAGGAAAGGGAACACAGTGAGAGTAGAAGAATATTAAATGCTAAAAAGTGCAATTTGTATAAAAGCTTTACTTCCAAGAAAAAATTCATATAATTTTGGAAGAAGCTGTTCTGGAACAACTGCTGTTTTATTCCCTAAAACCTAGCCTCAATATGGGAGACTGTAGTCTGATAAAGAAACGTGTCCTAAAAATTATTTATACACTCAGGCATCAGGAAAGTCACTGATAAGACAGAATATGTGATTTTCTTGAGCAGAAAATGACTGATGGACCCCAGCGATTCAAAGAGCGTGCAGTTGGGACTTCCTTGGTGGTCCAGTGGTTACGACTGCCTTTCAAGGAGCTGTGGCTTTACACCTCTGTTCCTTGGTCAGGGAGCTGAGATCCCACATGCCTCAGGGCGAAAAAACCAAAACATAAAACGGAAGCAATATTGTAACAAATTCAATAAAGACTTTAAAAGTCTTTTAAAAAACAAAGCCAAAAACAAAGAGCATAGAATAAAATCAAGGGCTTCTTGAGCCAGGCTGAAAACAAGAGAAAAACATAAGCCAGGTGAAAATAGTCTGATTTGAAGGCTGTGGGAGTTACCTGTACATGCAAGAACCTACCCACTCCTTCTTCACAGTCCTGGGAAAATGTTAACTGGCCTTCTGAAAAATGAGAAACGGGAAAGAAAAGCCCTGTGACTTAACCAACCTGGACAAACAGCCAAAATGGGGCTGTTCATAGTGAGTTGCAAGGCATTCTGGGTAGGGAAGATTAAGAGCCTGTGGCTGCTCTGGGGTCTTGACCTTACTAGCTCTTTGACCTTGGGTGAGTCATGTATTATCTCTGAACTTCAAGTTTTTATCTGTAAAATGGGAGCCTAAGGAAGTGTACACAGCATGCCTGGCAATCAGTAAAGCCTGGGTACTTAAAAATAGCTTCTCAGTAAATTCCCTTTATCCCCTTTGGGAGGGTTAAGCTCCTGCTAGTTAGTCCCATTTCCTGTCTTCTGGGCAGTCCTAACATTGAAGCTGGTATGAGACAGGCCCTGATTCAAACATAGCAGCTCCGGGATTCCCAGGGGGACTGGTGAATAGCTCTCCTTCTGGCTGGGATCCACCTGTCCCCAAGTGGCAAACCTCAGTATGGCTTCAATTTTTAGACGTCTTGTTGCCTTAAGAGGCTCAGTAGATTTCCAAGTGTTGCCTGTGTTGCTGCATCTGTGTTTCACTCCAGATATAAAATGCTAACTTTTCAGATGTGCATTTTCCTTCCCAAGAAGCCTTTAAAAAGAATATAGATATTCATTCACTTGAGTGCTTTTTACCAGGAGACAAGAGAGTGAAGGGAATAATCTGCTGAGTTTTATTTTGAAGCAAAGATAGTCTTTAGCAGTGGTTGAATTCACTTAATATTTACTGAACATTTATCATGTGCGAGGCAGATACAAGTGCTCAGTTGAGACAAAAAAGTAAAATACAGTCCCTGTCCTTGAAGAGTTTATGGTCCAAAACTAGTATATTGTAATATTTACATTCAGGCCATAATGTAATAAGGATCACAAATCAAGTAGGGACAAGGTGAATCGGGGATTGTGAAGGGAGGGTAGCATTTTTTTTGAGATTTTTATTATATCAACAACATTCTAATAAAAATAGTACCCTAAAAAGTAGTGATTTTCCTTTCTCTGTGTTCCTTTGCACATCTTTATTCAAATGTATATGTGATTTTTATAGTATCTTCACAGTACAGTTTTATGCTTTCATAAGCTTTATGTGATAAGCATTTCCTTTTGCTAATAGTTTTCATCATATTTTCCATCTGGTGGTGAAAGTAATTTCCTTTATAGGCCCCCGGTGTGGGATAGTTGGGCTGTTTCTCCCGTTTCTTTGCCGTTAGCAATTATGATGTAAGTATGAAAGTGAAAGTTGCTCAGTCCTGTCCGACTCTTTGCGACCCCCATGGACCAAACAGTCCGTGGAATTTTCCAGGCCAAAATACTGGAGTGGGTAGTCTTTCCCTTCTCCTGGGGATCTTCCCAACCCAGGGATCGAACTCAGGTCTCCCGTATTGCAGACGGATTCTTTATCAGCTGAGCCACAAGTAAGGGGTACCTTTATTATGTATGTAGCTTTTTTATTCTTTAGTATTGTTTTCTTTTTTAATATTAATTAATTAATTGGCTTTACCAGGTCTTTGCGGCTGTGCGGGGTTTTCTCTAGTTGCGGCAATCAGAGGCTGCTCTTAGTTGTGGTGTGCGGGCTTCTCCTCGTGGTGACTTCTCTTGTTGCCCAGCACAGGCTCTAGGGCATGTGGGCTCAGCATTTACGGCTCCCGGGCTCTAGAGCATAGACTCCGTAGTTGTGGTACAGGGGCTTAGTTGCTCTATAGCATGTGGGGTCTTCCCCGACCAGGGGCCAATCCTCTGTCTCCTGAATTGCCAAGCAGATTCTTTACCACTGAGGCACCAAGGAAGCCCGGTATCATTTTCTTTCGCTTAGCTCTGCAAAGTAGGATTGATGGGGGTCAACAGGCATTGAACATTTCTATCCCCCTTGAAATATATTGCTCCATTGTTCCCCCCAAAAAGGTTGGACCCATTTATACCATCACCAGCAACAGACTTACCCATTACATCAGATGTGCCTCAGTACTGGGTGATTTTTGTTTTTTGAGGTTTTTTTTTTTTTCTTTGTAATCTGCTAATGTCATAGCCATGCCATGATGTTTTGTAATAAATTTTAATTTCCATTTCTCTGATAACTATGTTTCCCTATCCTTCCTGACTGTAACTCTTACCTGACTTACCCATTCAGGTGAGACCAGCAGAGTTTCCATTAGGCAGAGAGCCGGTGAGTGGGCACTTGGAGGAGAGCAAGCAACCTACTCAGGCAAAGATGTAGGAGACAGCCGCGTATGAAGGGACACAGACTTGTTTGTTTCTGTTTTTCAGACTTTAAACTTTTTATTTTGTACTGGGGTATGGCTAATTAACAATGTTGTGGTAGTTTCCAGTGAACAGGGAAGGGATCCAGCCATACATATACCTGTATCCATTCTCCCCCAAACGCCCTCCCATCCAGGCTGCCACTTAACACTGAGCAGAATTCCGTGTGCTATACATGAGGTCCTTGTTGCTTGTCCGTTTTGAATATAGCTGTGTGTGCATGACCATCCCGAACTCCCTAACTGTCCCTTCCCTCCAGCAACTGTAAGTTCGTTTTCTAAGTCTGTGAGTCTCTTGGAACACAGACTTTCTGACCAGGGCTAGGGTGGACAAAAAAGAGAAGTGGCTGGGGATGAGGCTAGAAAGGAAAGTGGAGGCTAGCGTGTACAAAAGTTGGTTTTGAATCCTAGAGGATTTTTAGTTTAACTTGGACAATGTGCCTCATAGGAGTAAACAGCTGGGAGAGCCTGTCTGTCTCCTTTAACTCTGATGGGTCCTTGGGCCCAGCAACCAGAACAGCCAGCTCCACGAGCCCCTCTTGCCAAACTCCTGCCCGCCTTGCTTCTTTTCCAGCCGGGGCCTGCAGGTTCCCACGGCTGTGCACACCTGCCCGCCTTCCTCCACCATCAGTTCTACACTCCTGCTCCTGGAGCCGGGGCGCCTCCCATCCTCGGGTGCCATCTGACTCCTAGCGTGTGGTGTGGTTCAGTCCACTTCCGAATGGTCCTCTATCCTGGTTCAGCTCAGGATCCCGTGCTGGACCCCTAGTTTGGCAGGCACCCCCTACCCCCACCCCACCTTGGCCCCCTCAGGGATATTTTCTGTCTGTCTTCCAAGAGGGTTAAAAACCCCAGTACTGGGAGGGAGGTACTCACAGTCACAGTGTCTTTCCTTCTCTACTAGGAAAAAGCAAGGCAGCCTGCAATAGAACTATAGAGGAGACAGATGTTGTCCTTTGAGAAAACAGCTTGGCCTTGGGTCCTGAGAACTGTGAAGCCCCAGGGGAGTGTTTCTGCCCCCACAGAGCTGATAGGCCTTCTCAACAAGCATATTTCTTCTGTCACATCCCCAGCCAGAGTCCCATGTGCTGCTGAAAGAGGCAAAAGCTGACAAATAGCACTGGCCACTTTTCCAGGCTCAGTCTTGGTGACCACAGGGAAGCTTCCAGAAGGTGTGGAGAAGGCCCTGGATCAGGAGCCCCAGACTGTGGGAGTGAGCCCTGCCAGGCTAGCTGGGCCTCTGGGGACCTGGAGGTGACACACGACGGCTACTGCACAGTGAGTTTTGTGGAATCTTAGGTGACTGAGCTTCCAAGTATGAAAACCTCAGATGTCAAAATAAGGCTCTCTAAGGTGGCTCAGATGGTAAAGTGTCTGCCTGCAATGCAGGAGACCCGGGTTCGATCCCTGGGTTGGTAAGATCCCCTGGAAAAGGAAATGGCAACCCACACCAATACTCTTGCCTGGAAAATCCCATGGACAGAGGAGCCTGGTGGGCTACAGTCCATGGGGTCACAGAGTTGGACATGACTGAGAGACTTCAAACAATGTCCTGAGAGCATCTTCAACCCAAGTGTTACACTCCTGACTTTTTATAAGCTGGTTTTTTTATAGAAAGTTCTTGGTTCCACCACTTACAGCTGTGTACTTTGAGAAATTTCTTTTCCCCACTAAACCTCATTTTCCTTATCTGTGAAATGGGAATAATGAAACCAATGCAAGGTGTTCTGAGGATTAAATGAGATAATGTATATGAAATAATTAGTGCTTGAAGATGCTCCATAAATGGTAGTGTGATCATTTGGGTTACTTTGGCCGGCTGCCTGCCCTTGCACCTCTGTTGAGTGTATCAGCCTGAACGCCCATGAGGTTGTTGAGCATCTGGCCCCAATCCCTGAGAGACACCATGTGTCCAGGACCATGTCTTCCAGCCAGATCTGCAGCCCAGAGCTCCCTTTCAGAAATCTGGGACTCAAACCATGTGTCTCCAGATGCCTACGTGTGTTACAATCATCTGTTCCTCCAGGACAGACAGAGGAGAGACCAAACCCTGTATCCACGGCACGAGCCTCCCCATTAGCCAGGCCTTCATGGGAAGGACTGTACTCAGCGGTCCAGGGGTGGGGGTTTCTCTGAAGGCATTGTGGCTTCCTCACTTGTTAGAGGTCTTGCAGAGGTGAATCCCAGCAGCATCTGGCAGGCACTTAATGTCCTCTGTCCAGCCCCCAGAACCAGCACGATTGTCTCCAAATGTTCTCCCAAGGGGAATTTGGGGAATGCAAGTGTTCTATCCCTGGGGTCTCTGTGTAGTGAGCACCACTCTGTCTCTAAATGAAGATGATGGGAAATCCTGCCTACCACACCCCATGGAAATAGCAGAGTGCTACACAAGTGTAAGGGATGACAGCTGTGATTTCTGGCATGAGCCACATGCCCTGCAACCTCACCAGCCTTTGAAGACTATCCTCATGTAGTGTGCTTTGATATTTTAGCAGATTTCATGGTTATCGGCATGGGTTTTCAGTTCTTCCTTTCTTTCCAGACAAGACAGATTAAATCTCACCCTCATTAAGCTGGATAGATACCCCCAGCAACGGTCTGGCATAAGCCATGATGATAAGACCATTCGATTCTAAGCTTGTCCCCACACTCACCTGGTACACAACCATCAGGAATTCTGCCTGTTCTGAAAAGTAGAAAAACAATTGCTTTTGATCCCAAACTACAATTTGCTCTCATATTATAGGTGAGCAATTATTAGCTTGGCTAACTTGACATTTAAAAATGTCTTAGTGTCTATTTTTTATTAACTAGATCCAACCAGACATAGTGAGGGAAAAGGTAGTGCTTTGAACATTATCTTAGAGACCAACGGAAGGAAAATAGAAACAGAACAATAATATCAGCATGTGCTAAGTGCTTACCTCCATGAAATACTGCCTGCATTCTCTGTTTATCCTCACGCTGATGTAGGGAACTATTATTGCCATTTTTTGTTTTCAACGAAAGAATCTCAGTGATTAGAATAATTCATTTTGCCCCCTGACTTTTAACATGAAAAATAAACTTGTAGGTCTAGGTTTATTAATGCAGTGACTTTGGGAGCACTTTTCTCCCTACACTGAGTTAGGAGTTCTACTAAATGTGTTGGTTTCATGATTCTTATGCTTTCTATGAATATCTCCCATTCGTTCTTCTTGGTGCTGGCCCACTACTAACATTCACAGAGACCAAGGCAAGAACTTAAATGAGGGCTCCCTGGCCCACAGTTCATTCTGCTTCTCCCTATACCTTTGTCTCTGTTCCTCATGACAGAGGGCCTTGCAGGCATGGGTACAGACAGCCCTGTCCAGACTTCATTGGCATGCTCCCACCACAGCCCCCTTGGCCCCTGTAGGGCCCTCCTTTGGTAGGATGGATCTGTATAAGAGTTCATTAATGACCCCTGAAATGGAGTCAGGTCATTTCAGCAGAGTTCCAGGGCCCTTGGGACCCAGAGCCTAGGTGTGGAAGGTCCTCCTTGTCCTTGGCTCCCCCTGGCTCCTTGATGTCACTCTAGGGAGAAGGCCCAGCCACAGGAAGGCCTGAGCAGATAGTCCTGAAAACAGAAGGTGTGGGACAGGCACCTTGACCACCCTGATCTAGGGATAACACTTGTCTTTGTGTTTAGTGCTGGGTGACAGTGCCAACCCATGTCGGCTGGGAAGCTGAGACGCTCTGGCTGCCCTGGACCCAGAGGACCAGTAAGCACATCTCTGGACCCAGTGACAGACCCCAAAGTGGAACTCAGAGGGACTGATCCCCCTCCTTACCTAAAAATTCTTCCTCTGTTGCCAAAACTTTGTTCTGTGTTTTGTTTTCAAAATTATTTCTTTTGCCAAATTAATTTTTTATTGTAGTATAGTTGATTTACAACATTGTGTTAATTTCTGCTGTATAACAAAATGATTCAGTTATACATATATACATATTCTTTTTAAATATTCTTTTCCATCATGATTTGTCATTGGATATTGAATAAAGTTTCTATGATATATAGTAGGATTTTGTTGTTTAGCCATTCTATATATAAAAATTTACATCTGCTAACCCCAATCTCCCACTCCATGCCTTCCCAACCCCCTCCCTGTTAGCAATCACAGGTCTGTTCTCTATGTCCATGATTCTGTTTCTCTTTCATAGATATGTTCTTTTCTGTCATAGTAAAGATTCCACATATGTGATATTGTATGCTATTTGTCTTTCTCTTTCTGACTTCACTTCCATGGGGTTGTAAAGAGTCAGACATGACTGAGCAACTAAACTGAACTGAACTTCTGACTTCACTTAGTATAATAATCTCTAGTTATGTTCATGTTGCTGCAAATGACATTATTTTGTCCTTTTTATGGCTGGGTAGTATTCCATTGTTCATACTTACCACATCTTCTTTATCCATTTATCTGTTGATGAAAATTTAGGTTGTTTCCATGTCTTGGCTGTTGTGAATAGCGCTGCTATGAACATAGAGGTGCATGTATCTTTTTGCATTATGGTTTTCTCTGGGTGTGTGCCTAGGAATGGGATTGCTAGATCATATGGTGACTCTATTTTTAGTTTTCAGAGGAACCCCCATACTGTTTTCCACAGTGGTTGCACCAACTTCCAGGGTAGGAGAGTTCCCTTTCAAAATGATTTTTTAAGTCAAAATTCCATGGTTCTTACTTTGCATTCATAAGGCAATTCAGTTACAAAATCTCAAAGCAACTGGTAACAGTTTTGCAAATGGACAAATCAGTTACCAGAGAGGCTCTCCATTCAGAGGTTTGAGAGGGACAAGTGGCCTTGATGCTAGATGTCCCTGTTTTCAGCCTCTGATGACAAGGTGTAACTCTCTCAGAAAGACAACGCAGTAACTTGCGTGTGTAGATACATGGTGTACTCTGGGTCTGGAATACTTACATCTGAAAGAACAAAGCAGATCTGGGATTTATAAGGACTGGAATTTCCAAGAGAATATAAGCCCTTTTGCTTTTAGGAGAACCAGTGTATGGACATGGAAGGAAGCTAGAGTTTTCCAAAGGGAGAAGCCTCAACCATCAGTTGAGGGAAATGAAGATGGGGTTTCAAAAAGAGGGTGAGAACTCTTAAATTACAGAAAAATATAATTTTCTTTTTTAGATACCCAAGGTTGCAGCCTGGGAAACATAATACCCACACATGTGTTATCTGATTTATCCTCTCAACCAGCCCTGCAACATTAGTACCATCCCTATTTTACAGATGGGAAAACCAAATCTTAGAGAAGTAAAATGACTTAAGATTATACAGCTTCTCAGGTTTAGAATTGAGGTTTGAACCCAGAGTCCAAAGCTGACACCTTGTCAGGACTCCAAATTCCCTTGTAAGTGGGGTTTGTTTCAGCACTTCTAAAAGAGGTTCACACATCTGCTAACTAAGAGGCTGGTTGGCTTTTAAGGACTAAATTATGCTTTTGAGTTGAGGGTAGGAGAGATAGAAATGGGAGGAATGGGAGAAAATAAAGGGAAAGAAGTGAACCTCCCACTCCCACCCATCTCTCTTTCCCTTTTTGGAGAAGGGGCTTGTCTGATGTGTTCTCTCTTTTCGACACAGTTTGATCTAGGTATGTCTCCCGCTCTACCTTGATTCCTGGCAAGCCAGTGTTTGGGGGCCTGATTTGGGAAGGCTTAAGTTGACAGAATCTCCAGTATTCTTGACTAGAGAATCCTGTGGACAGAGGAGCCTGGTGGGCTGCTGTCCATGGGGTCGCACAGAGTTGGATATGATTGAAGTGACTTAGCATGCATGCATGCACTGGAGAAGGAAATGGCAACCCACTCCAGTGTTCTTGCCTGGAGAATCCCAGGGACAGAGGAGCCTGGTGGGCTGCCGTCTATGGGGTCACACAGAAGTCGGACACGACTGAAGTGACTTAGCAGCAGCAGGAGCAGCAGCAAGTTGACAGGATAGGCCATGGTTTCATGTAATGGGATGTCTGTTATTGCCACAGTGTCCTCTCAAGGGACTGTGATGTGCCTTGATGGTAATTTCCCCTGAAGGCAAATGAGCTATGCGGTCTCAGTTACTCCTGAATAGAACCAAGGAACCACAGGTGAAGCTGCTGCCCAACCCAGGATGTTAGTGACTACTTATTGTATGAATGAGTGAGTGGGCGGATGGATAGATGGATGAAGGATGAATGGTAGGTGAAGGGAAAAATAGAATGATAGATGGATAGATGATAGATAAAGGAATTGTTTCCTTGGGAGCTCTACCTTTTTCTTACTCTCTTCTACATATGGTGGCTTACATCACTCAGAGATGCATCTAGGACTGTATTGAAAAGCAGGTCTCCACTCTGTCATAGACTGTTCTCTCCATTTGAATTCATAGGATTCAAAGGAGATTCCAGTGATTAAAGAGCAACAATATTCCTTGTGGCAAAAACTTAGGTTGTTTATACAAAAATAAAAAGGATGAGTGAGACTATGGAAACTGGAAATCTGACTTGCTTATTGTTAGTGATAGGAGAGTTTCATGTTTACTCAACACTTTCTTTCTCCTGCTGCCAGAGTTACTGAGTCCATCTTCCCTGTTTTCATGTTTTGGCCTGTTATTTGCTCTCCAGGGTAGTTAACTAATTTCTCCTTACTCCTTTTCTGCACCTCCCATTCTGGTTGAACTAAATGACATGGGTCTGACTTTTCTACTTCTTCTCTGAGAGGCAGGTTTGAAAATCTCGAAGAATAGTTGTGGATTTTTCTGTAACTCCTTGCAGTTCTATCAGTTTTTGCTTCATGTATTTCGAAGCTCTCTTATAAGATATACAAAGATTATTATTATCATTCAGAGGATTATGTCGTCTTAATGAATTGACCCCTTTGTCATTATGAAATTAGCCTCTCTATTCCTGGTAATATTGTTTCTCTGAAATTTACTTTGTCTGGTATTAATAAAAGCACTCCAGTTTTCTTCTGACTAATGTTAGCATGGTATATTATTTTCTATCCTTTTAACCTACTTGTATTTCTTTGGGACCCCTTGGACTGTAGCCTACCAGGCTCCTCTATCCATGGAATTTTCCAGGCAAGAGTACTAGAGTGGGTTGCCATTTCCTTCTCTAGGGGATCTTCCCAACCCAGGGATCGAACCCAGGTCTCCCACATTGCAGGCAGATGCTTTACCATCTGAGCCACCAGGGAAGCCCTAATTATAAGATATACAAAGATTATTATTATCATTCAGATGATTATGTCATCTTAATGAATTGACCCCTTTGTCATTATGAAATTACCCTCTCTACTCCTGGTAATATTGTTTCTCTGAAATTTACTTTGTATGGTATTAATAAAACCACTCCAATTTTCTTTTGACTAATGTTAGCATGGTATGTTATTTTCTATCCTTTTAACCTACTTGTATTTTTGTATTTAAAGTGTTTTCCTTATAGGATCTTGCCTTTTTTGTATATAATTTTATTTATTTATTTTTGGCTGTGCTGGGTCTTTGTTGCTGCTTGGGCTTTTCTCTAGTTGTGGCAAGCAGCGGTTACTTTCTAGTTGCCAGGCGCAGACTTCTCGCTACAGTGGCTTCTCTTGTTGAGGAGCACAGGCTCTAGGGCACTCAGGCTTCAGTAGTTGAGGCACATGGGTTCAGTGGTTGTGGCTCCCAGGGTCTAGAGCACAGGCTCAATAGTTGTGACATGCAAGCTCAGTTGCTCCGAGGCATACAGGATCTTCCTGGATCAGGGATCCAACTCATGTTTCCTGCATTGGCAGGCGGATTCTTTACCACTAAGCCACCAGGGAAACCTGGGTCTTGCTTTTATATCCAATATGACTATCTCTATTTTAATTTGGAATGTTTTGCCTATTTTAATGTGTTGTGATTTTGGATATGGTGAGCTTTAATTCCACTGCCTTTCTGTTTTCTATTTTTGCCATCTATTTTTTTGGTTCATTTTGCCATCTTATTCTGACTCTTTATGGATTAATTGGGTATATTTCATTATTTCATTTTATCTCTATTGTTGACTTACTAGCTGTAACTCTTTATTGTGCTACTTTAGTGGTTGCTTTAATTTATCATGGTTTACCTTCAAGAGATATTATGCCACTTCATGTAAAATATGAGAACCTTTTAATAGCTATTTCTATTTCTCCTCTTCCAGCCTTTGTTATTGTTGTCATACATTTACTTCTACATAAGTAAATTGTTTTTATCTTGTTTTGAATAGTCAATTACCTTTTAAAGAGATTTAGAAAAGAAAAGATATTTAAATTACCTATCTAGGGAATTTCCTGGAGGTCCAGTGGTTAGGACTCAGCACTTCCACTGCAAGGGGCACAGATTTAATCCCTGGTCAGGGAACTAAGATCCCACAAGCCACATGACACGACCAAAAAAACATTACCCATGTAGTGTAATTTCTGACACTATTCCTTTATGTAGACCTAGATTCCCTCTGCTATCATTTTCCCTCTGCTTGTCAGACTTCCAATAACATTCCTGATAGAATAAGTGGTGGTGGTGGTATAGTCGCTAAGTTGTGTCTAACTCTTGTGACCCCATGGATTGTAGCTTGCCAGGTTCCTCTGTCCATGGGATTCTCCAGGCAAGAATACTGGAGTGGATTGCCATTTCCTTCTCCAGGGGATCTTCCTGACCCAGGGATCAAACCTGGGTCTCCTGCATTGCAGGCGGATGCTTTACCCTTTAAGCCACCAGGGACTGGTGATGAATTCTTTAGTTTTTATATATCGGAAAAAGTATGTCCCCTAACTCCCTTTTTTTCCTCTTATAATTCCTTTTAAAAAAATATTTTGTTTTTTTAGAGCAGTTTTAGGTTCACATCAAAACTAAGAGAAAGGTGCAGAGATTTCCCATGTACTCCTTGCCTCCACACGTACATAGTGTCCCCCATTATCAACACCCCCAATGAAATGGTACATTTGTTGCAATTGATAAACCTACACTGACACATCATAATCACCCAAAGCCCACATTTCACCTTAGGGTTCATTCAGGGTGATGCAGGTTGTATAGTTTTAGACAAATGCATGATGATATGTATCCACCATTATGGTGGTTTAGTCTCTAGGTCATGTCCAGCTCTTGAGACCCCATGGACTGTAGCCTGCTAGGCTTCTCTGTCCATTTCCCAGGTATGAATACTGAAGTGGGTTGCCATTTCCTTCTCCAGGGGATCTTCCTGAGCCAAGGATCAAACCCAGGTCTCCTACGTTGCAGGCAGATTCTTTACTAACTGAGCCATGAGGGAAGGCCCATCCACCATTATAGTATCATACAAAGTATTTTCACTGTTCTCAAAACCCTCTGTACTCTGCTTATTGTTTCTTTACCCCTTCCCCCACCTCTGACAATCACTGATCTCTTTACTGTCTTTGTAGTTTTTCCTTTTCCAGAAAGTCACTGTTGGAATTATATAGTCCATAGCCTTTTCACACTGGCTTCATTCACTCAGTAATATTTTAATTTTTTTTATGCCTCAATATCCTGTTTCTTTTTAGCACTGAATAATATTACATTGTCTACAGGTACCACAGTTTATCCGTTCATCTTTTGAAGGACATCTTGATTGCTTCCAAGTTTTGACAGTTATGAATAAAGCTATTAAAACATCCATGTGGAAGGTTTTGAGGACATAAGTTTTCAACGCCTTTGGGCAAATACCAAAGTGTATGACTGCTAGATCATGTGGTAAGAGTATGTTTGGTTTTGTAAGAAACCACCAAACTGTCTTCCAAAGTAGCTGTACTATTTTACATCCTACTTGAATGAGAGTTCCTGCTGTCCTCATTCTCACCAACATTTGGCGTCATCAGCCTTCCAGATTTTGGCCATTCTAATAAGTGCATAGAGATATCTCATTGTTTTAATTTACATTTTGCAGTTGACATGAAATGTGGAACAGTTTTTCATATGCTTATTTGCCATCTGTATAACTTATTCGGTGAGGTATATGTTAAGGTCTTTGACCCACTTTTTAATTGAATTGTTTATTTTCATATTATTGAGTTTTCAGTGTTTTTCTGTATATTTTGGATAACAGCCCTTAACAAGTTGTGTCTTTTGGAAATATTTTCTCCCTGTTTGTGGCTTGTCTTCTTATTCTCTTGACCATCTTCATTTTTGAAAGATATTTTCATTGGGTATAGAAGTCTAGTTTGACTGTTTTTTCTTTCTTTTTAGTAAAGATATCATTCTACTGTCTTCTAGCTTACTTTGTTTCTGACAAGAAATCTGTCATTTTTATTTCTGTTTCTCTGTAATAATATATCTTTTTTCTCAGCTTCTTTTGATTTTCTCTTTATCACTGGCTTTAAGCAACTTGACTATGGTATGTCTTAGTGATGTTTTCTTCATGTTTTTGTGCTTGAGATTTATTGAGCTTCTTTCAATCTGTGAGTTTATAATTTTCACCAAATTTAGAACATTTTTGGCCATTACTTCCTCAAATGTTATTTTTGGCTCCCTGCCCCCTCCCCATTTCAGGGACTCCAATCTCTACCTTACGTGAGTGTTAAAATTATCTCACAGTTCACTGATATCCCCATTTTTTAGTCTTTTTCTAAGTTTAATTTTGGATTGTTTCTTTTGCTATTATCTTCATGTTCACTGTTCTTTTTTTCTGCAATGTAAAATCTATTAATATTAGCAAGTGCATTTTTCATCTTGGACATCACCATTTTCATCTCTAAAAGTTCAGTTTGAGTTTATTTTATATCTTTCATGTGTCTATATATTATGTTGAGTCTTTCCTCCATCTTCTTGAAATATGGAATGTAGTCATAATAACTTAAAAATATTATTGTATGTGAATTCTATCATCTGTATTCTTCAAGTCAGCTTTGAAGATTTTTGATTGATTTTTCTCCTCATTCTGAATTGTATTTTTCTGCATTTTTGCATGCCTGGTACTTTTTGTTGGGATGCCAAACATTTTGAGTTTTACTTTGTTGGATGTTGAATATTTTTGTATTCATGTAAATATTCTTGAGCTTTGTTCTGGAATGCAGTTAAGTTACTTGGAAACAGTATTGTAGGGGAGCAAAACTTGCCACCCAAAATGTCTCTTTGGCATGTGAACTGTTTTGAACAAAAACAATCAAGGCCCAAAAGACTCAGGAAGAAATTTTGACCCCTCCCTGAGCTCCCTAAAAACTTTTAGATAAAGGGTCTGTTTCTGGATGAGAGCCATCACCAGAGATCTCTGCAAAGACATGGGCTAGGATGGTAGGAAAAACTCTAGGCAGGGCCTAAAGACCAGTGTTCCATTATCTCTGCATGGCTTTTCCAAACAGTTGCTTTTTCTTCTTCATTGTCAGTTGCCTACTTCCCCTCTGCAGTCTCAAACCACTGCTCCCAACATCCTCTTTTGTCTTTAGCTGAAGATGGTATTTAAGGTGAGGGCTTAGGCTATTTCTGTGAATTACTCAGTTTTCCTGGGTCTCTCCCATATACCCATGTTACCAAACTTTCATTTAATTTTTCTCCTCTTAATCTGTCTCATGTCAATTTAATTCTTAAACAAACCAGAAGAACCTAAAAGTGGAGGAAAATCTCTTCCTCTCCAACAGTTTGTTAATTTCAGGTCTTATATTTCAGTTTTATTAGGCCAGGTCAGAGTTGATTTAATTTAGAGTTCATTTTTTCCCCCAAGGCAAGACCCTCCTTGGTGCTCTAATCAGTGCCTCCTGAATTGTGAGATTTTCTACTCTGGCTGTGGGGAGCAGGCATTGTTCTTGGCACTATGAGTGCAGAACCCTGTTCCCTCAAATCCTGTTGGGTGGTTCTTTCTTTGGTTTAAGCAAAAGTCTTCACATGCCAGGGCTGGTCAATATTCAGATGAATACTCAGGAAGGACCCTCTGCAGATCTTCAGAATTCTCCTTGTGTGCAGCTCTCTCCTCTGCTACTCTGCCCTATGAACTGTAGATGCCATGGCTGCCCTGCACCCCATGTCTGCTCACCCAACACAGGGAGACTCCCAGGTTCTGCTTGGGTTCCCTGCCATATGTCACAGATGGAAAACTTTCTCCAGGCAATGAGCTAAGTAATTGTAGGGCTCCCCTCATGTGTTCCCATTGTTTCCGATATTTTGTCCATCTTTTTCATTGTTTTGAATGGGAGGATAAAGTCAATCTTTGTTATACCATCATGAATAGAAACAAGTTCTTTAACTGATGCTAGAAGTCCCTTTGCACTGATGGGAATGAACAGAAGACCTTCCCATATGGTGAAGTCACTCAGTCATGTCTGACTCTTTGCGACCCCATGGACTGCAGCCTCTCGGGCTCCTCTGTCCATGGGATTTTCCAGGCAAGAGTACTGGAGCGGGTTGCCATTTTCTTCTCCCACCTCATATGGTGGTCCATGGCAATAAATCCTCAAAGCAAGTCTGTCTGCTTGGGGACTCAAGCACAAACCCACCTGACTTGGGCAGTTTTTATAGACAAATGTTATAGCATCTTCAAACTGACAGTCAAACATTATGTCTAGAACAACAGAAAAGTTGACATTTAAAGACAGACCTACTCCTGTAAGACCACACTGGTCTTTATCTTTCCCCAAGAAAATAGTGAGGTGTAACCTGGAATTGACATTACTCCCGAAAGCCATCAGTGGTGAATCCCTAGACCTTTAGTAGTATAATATCCCACACTTATAATATCTTAATGGTTTAGCCCACAGGTTACTTCCTTCTGTAGGCCATCTCTTTTTACCCTATTCTATTGGCAGTAGTCAAAAAGAACCATGGATCTTTTGCTTTGATATTCTATAGCCCCCCAATCAGACTTATTCTCTAGAGCCTGATACTCAGTGTGAGGTCCATGGAGCAGCGGCAGCACCTACAAGCTTGCAAATACAGAATTTCAAGTCCTAATCTAGACTTACCAGATCAGAATCTATAATACAGCAAGATCTCCAGGGGATTTGTGTGCACATTAAATTTTGAGAACCTCTGCTCTAGAGGAAGTGTTCTGAAGATCTGTCTGTGATGAAGTATATGATATAGAACATTTTCAATATGAAGCTGTCTTCCCAACATATTCTTATCCTCAATCTTAACTTCCAACTCTTGGTCCAACCTCTGGTAAACTTGAAGATGTGTAACCCTGTTTTCCGAGAACTCGGCCTCCGGGTATTTATCTTAAAACTCCCACGGCGTATATGAAAGGAGACTGGTACAAAAAGGTCTAGTGCAGCATAGTGTGCAGTAGCAAAAGATTGCAGATAACTGGGATGTCCATTAATGGGAGAATGGATGTGTACCCTGAGATACATTCACTGTCTTGGTGTGAGTTCCCCCCAGAGCAGAGCCTGAGACAGGACACAAGTACAAGGAGTTTGTGTGGGAGGTGATCCCAGATTTGTGACAGAGGAACAGAGGTGTGCTCTTGTGGTGCACGTGGGCACACTGCCCAGAGCTCCCTTTAGGAAGGTCTTGCAGCCCTGGTAAGCAATCTGCCTGCAATGCCAGAGACCTGAGTTTGAACCCTGGATCAGGAAGATTCCTTGGAGAAGGGCATGGCAACCCACTCCAGTATTCTTGCCTGGAGAATTCCATGGACAGAGGAGCCTGTCAGGCTACAGTCCATGGGGTCACAAAGAGTCAGACATGACTGAGCGACTTTCACTTTCACTTGCTGCCCAGCAGCTGGGGCCAGGTCCTCCAGCCGTTATCTGCTTCAGCGTCTGCCTCAGCTATCTGAGCAGCCTGGCCCAAGGTCACATCCTCCCCAGGGCAGCCCAGAGCCAGGGACTGAGTGAGGCAGAGGTCTTGAGACCCAGCCCTTTGGGGCTTCCATGGGCTATTCTGCAGGCCACCACTCCCTCCCTCCCAGGTCCCCCTGTGGGGTCGGCCAAGGCTTCAAGGCCCACACTGCAGTTCTGTTTTTCCCTCTGCCTGATCCTGCTTCCTCCCCACTTCCTTTTGCAGGTGTTGATTCCTAATAAACACTTTGTGCCCCAAGTTCTGGGTCAGCATCAGCTTCTGGAGAAGAGGGCCTAAGGCCATTACCAAGCCAGTCACTACTGTGGGCAGCCACCCAGACCTGAATCCTACCCAGAAACTCCCAGAAACAATGTAAAGGTTCCTGATGTGAGGTGATGGCAGTGGGGAGCCAGGCCTGTGGGCAGGGAAATGGGGATCATGGAGAGAATGGATGTGGGTAAGACACCAACAGGGATGCTCCATTCATACACAGGAATAGTAAACAGCAGCAAAAAATGGATAAACAACTTGTACCAATATGGACAATCCTCATAAAAAGTATATTGAGCAAAACAAGCAAGTTGCAGAAATTTATAGACAAGTTTCAAACATGCAAAACAAGAGCAAATATTTTTGAGAGCTTTATATACATGGTGGAAGTTGAAAAATACGAACAGCAAATTCAGGAGAGTCATGACGCTGACAGGGTGGGACAGGGAGATGGAATTAGGAAGGTGTACACTGTACACCTATAAAGCTGTATTTTAAGTGTTTTGTTTTTATACTGGGTAGTAGGTACACATATGGTCATTACATTATTTTCCAAATTTTTCATATGTCTGAAAAATTTTCAAATTAAAAAATGTTAATAACCAAATTCAAATCTTACTAAAAGAATCCAAATGATCTGAAAGAAAGACATAACAGCTGTTGTGCAGGAAATGACTTGTTTTGCTTGTGTTATAGTTAAAACTATATTAAGAATCTTTTTAAATTTAAAAACACATCCATGAAATGGGCACAAGAAAATGTGATAGGAACTACTATTTTATAATACAAATACTTTCAACTTTATACCTTCTTTATTGCTTGAAATTTTTTTAATGTGAGCAAAAATTGCTTAAAAATAAATAAAAGCACCTCTTCCCTAGCAGCTCAGCTGATAAATCCACCTGCAATACAGGAAACCCCCAGTTTGAGCCCTAGGTCAGGAAGATTCCGTGGAGAAGGGATAGGCTACCCCACTCCAGTATTCTTGGGTTTCCCTGGTGGCTCAGCTGGTAAAGAATCCACCTGTAATGTGGAAGACCTGGGTTTGATCCCTGGGTTGGGGAGATCTCCTGGAGAAAGGGAATGGCTACTCACTCCAGTATTCTTGCCTTAAGAATTTCATGGGCAGAAGAGACTGGCAGGCCCCAGTCCACGGGGTCGCAAAGACTGAGAAACTTTCACTTTCTTGGCTCTATCAGCCTAACAGCGCTGTTTACATTTTCAGTAATTCTTTCCCAGGCTTTGCCCACACACACATATACTGTGCTTAGTTGTAATCACACTGCACATGTATTTGATGCTCTGCTATTTTCACTTAATCATACACAATAATATTTATAAATGTTTATCTGTTTCTGTATAAACTAGGTAATCATCATTGTAACGGCTATGTAATGTCCACTTGTGTTGATGCACAGTGGGCCTCAGGAGTTCCTTATTTTGGACATTGACGTTGTTTCTAAATAGATATTGAAATAACTTCATGATAAATATACTCGTGGAAGTTTTGTTTATGTTAAATATAACTTCGGCAGAATCCCAGGGGTGCAATTAGTAAGTCAGGGGGCATGACTGTCTGTGTGGCCTTTGCCACGTAACACATAGAGCTTTCCCTTGGACAATGGCTGTTTACTTAAAGCCCTGGGTCCTCCCAAACACTTGGGAATCTTCATTTTAGAAATAATCTATTTGGGGCTTGTTTTTGTTTTACTGGGTTGTGGGGATGCTAAAGAAGACAGCGGGGAGGAGATGAGCCAACCCCAGTTTGCCCAAAGAAATGTCTATTTTCTCAGGGGCATGAAGAATTTAGGAGTCAGGCTGACCTCATTTCTAATCCTGACTGCCAATAGCCAGGTGTGTGACCTTAGCAAAGTGGTTGGCCCTCTCTAAGACTCAGTTTCTTCTTCTATGAACAGAGTTATCAGCTGTCTCTCCCTCTCAGGGCTGCTCCAAGAATGAGGTGAGAAAAGGCACCTTGATGCTGGATGTAGTCCTTCGCCCCAGGCTGAGTGCTCTGTGGATGTGAGCTGATTCTGAGCTTTGTAAAAATGCTCCACCCACACGCAGACCGAGCCCCAAGGGCAGAGCGCAGCTGTGCTGAGGCAAAGACTGAGAAAGCCAAACCTGCAAAGCTTCCTGGTGACGGAGTAGAGTCCTGGATAACGGTCTGATATTTTCGATGGCTCTGATGCTGGTGAATTAAGTGATCAAAGTGATCATCTGTTTTAGTCCCCAGAAGAGAAGAAAGTGGTGTGCACTGAGCACCTATTACATTCCAGGTGTTTCACAGGCATTTTCTCCCTCAGGCCTCCCTGAAGAATCTTCTAGGTGACCTCCTAGAAGGTCCTCCTAGAAGGTTTCTTGATCCTCCTAGCCCTGACCCACAAGCTGGGGAACTGCAGTGACCTGTATGTAATGTTTCCTCATGTGTAAAATGGGGTTGACTATCATGCCGGGAAGACACCATTTCTGTAAAGGGCCTGGCACATAGGCACCCAGGGGTAGCTTATCATCAGAAACTTGCCCTTGTGCGATCAGGCCCAGCTGGAAAGTAACAGTGCTGGCACTGGGGCCAGGTCTCCTGCCTCCAAAGCCCACATTCTTTCCAGCACATCATGTTTTATTTCTTTGCAAACACTATGGGCTGTGTGATACAAATTACTTGAGAAATCTTCTTATGGTGATTCAAATCAAGGATTCTTCTGGGCTTCTTGTATTCTGTTCAGAGTGTTCTATAATCAGGAAATCCATCTCTCTAGTCATTTCTGAAAATTTCCTTTTTTATTGAAAAGTTTAAAAAGGATGGGGTCCACCACAACATTGTAAAGCAATTATACTCCAATTTAAAAAAAGAAAGAAAAAAAAAGGATGCAGTCTCCTAAATGTAAGAAAATTTCCCAGAAATCAGAGCAGCCAGCCAAGAACAGCAGTGCAGTCACCTGGAACTCTCCCCGCCTTTTCCTGGATGGCAGCATTCCCTGGAATTACGAGACACTCACAAGAGGGGAAGTATGTTCAGAGAAAAGGGAAACCTCATTTTAGAGCCTTGGGATGTTCACTATACCTTGTCAAACCTGTTTGGCTAATCGATAGGGAAACTGAGGCCCAGTCAGTCGCATTGGTCATGACTGCTCTGTGCGTTCGTGTCTGAAATGAAATTACTAACCACACTTGGGTTTCTGGTAAACAGTGTTTAAGGTTTAGCATCAATATGAGCGATCATATATGAGCACATCTCTGGTTGTGCGGTTAAATTACCACCTTTCTAAAGTAATCACTGCCTGAAATACATTGTGGCTGGAGCAGTCCATTGCACGTGAAATGACCATGGGCTCCACAGGCGTGCAGACATCTGAATTAGGGGAAAGATGTTCCACTTGTGAAGATGCAAGGAAACTTCATGTGTTTCATCTTTCTGGTGTGTGCATGCATGCTCAGTCACTTTTTCACGTCTATTTCTTTGCGACCCTGTGGACTGTAGCCCACCAGGCTCCTCTGTCCATGGAATTCTCCAGGCAAGAATACTGGAGAGGGTTGCCATTTCCTCCTTCAAGGAATCTTCCCAACCCAGGGATCAAACCCACGTCTCCTGAGTCTGCTGCATTGGCAGGCAGATTCTTTACTACTGAGCCACGTGGGAAGCCCCATCTTTCTGGTACCAGACTCAATACCGGTCAGATAACTCCTCTTTGTTGTGGTCCTCATGTGAAGGGTTTGATCCATCATACTAGGTTTTTTCAGCCTGCTAGACCAGAGTAGGTGTTGCTTAGTAGGGGAAGACCAGGCTTAAAGAACTGCCTGCCCATAGTAGGTACCATTCTTTCTTCTTAACCTCTGTCCTGTTCTCGAGAAGAATGCAGTAGTATTTCCTGCATCCAGTCCTATGATTTTCAATACAGACTATAAGCTGATGCCTCCCCATTTGAGGCTGCAACCCCAGTTTCTCCCTTGAGCTCCAAGATTCATTTATACAACCGTCTACTGAACTTCTGCTCTTGGACGTCCAATAACCAACACACCCCAAACAGAACTTTCCATTCCCTGCCTCCAAGCCTGCTTTCCACCCCTCATCTGCCTCTTCTCTGTAAAATCGTCTGTTTTCACCCACCTGTTCAGGCCAGAGACCTGGGAGTGCCACCTTCTCCTCCTTCTCATTCCACACTTAATCCATCAGCTAGTTCTCCCAGCTTTCCCTGCAAAATATATCTAGAACCTGACCATTTCTCACCACATATACTATTTCCACCTTGTCCTGGCACCCTTTTTTACCAGAACCTATGAATCCCTGTATCCAAATAATGTTCTTAAATACCTAAAATAAAGTACTGAGGATTACAAAGGAAATCAATCATATTAAATGCAGTTATCAAAATATTTTAAAGAATAAACTAGATATATGAATATATGTGCTTTATTATTACCACATGAAATGAAAAAAGCTGGTGACAAGTCTAATAACTATTATAATTCCAAGGTAGTGATGAATACAGACAATGTTTCTAGACCTGCAATAACTATATATAATGTGATATGAAAACATCGTCAGTGTTGACAAAGTCACAGGCAATGCTCATATTAATGTGATTTGTTGCCTACATTGATAAATGAAGGGAAGGTTAAATTTAGTTGAAGGGTAATGAAAATAAAGATATATATATATATTCTGTCACTGTTCCCGCCTCCATCTCAGTGCTTGAACTCCCTGAGTCCCGGATGAGAACATCTGACAATGTCTACACTGCCAGTGTCTCTGACTTGGAGATGTGTAGGAGCCTCCAGGCTCTAACCTGGGCCCCTCTGTCCACTGCGGTCTACAAAGCAGTCCCAGGGATCCCCCTCCCTGTGCGTCATGTTAGATCATTGCTCAGCTTCAAACATTTCAACAACATCCTATCACAAGAAATAAAGCCCAAAGTCTCTGCCACAGCCGGTGAGGCCCTATGTGATCCAGGCCCTGGCTACCTCTCTGTTCTCATTTCTACCACCCTCCCCTCATCACTCGCTTCACTCTGCTCTGCCCACAAGGTGTTCATCCAGTGATGCTCCTCTCCCCAGTGCCTGTGTAGTCCTTCACTTTCTTGGGCCTCTGCTCAGACGTCACCTCCTCAGAGAAGCCTTCCATGATCTCTTCCCTACCCACTCCATCTAAGACTGCCCCTCCTCTCATCACCTTCTATCCTTGCTGCTGCTAAGTCGCTTCAGTCGTGTCCAACTCTGTGCAACCCCATAGATAGCCTACTAGGCTCCTCCGTCCCTGGGATTCTCCAGGCAAGAACACTGGAGTGGGTTGCCATTTCCTTCTCCAATGCATGAAAGTGAAAAGTGAAAGTGAAGTAGCCCAGTCATGTCCAACTCTTCGAGACCCCATGGACTGCAGCCTCCCAGGCTCCTCCATTTGTGGGATTTTCCAGACAAGAGTACTGGAGTGGGTTGCCATTGCCTTCTCCTTACTCCTTGCTTTGTGTCCTTTAGAGCAGGGGTACAAGTCTGTGGCCTGTTAGGAACCAGGCTGCTCAGCAGGAAGTGAGTGGTAGGCGAAGCCAAAACCATCCCCTACCCATATTTGTGGAAAAAATGCCTTCCATGAAACCAGTCCGTGGTGCCAAAAAGATTGGGGACTGCTGCTTTAGGGCAGGATTCCTCCCTGAAACGTTATATGTGTATCTGTTTCTTTCTTATCCATCATCCCCACTGGAATGTCAGGCCTTATTCACCCCTATTGGAGGAAAGCGATGCCTCCCTGTAGAGGGGACTCTAGGCGGAGTGAATGAAGAAATGTATGGTCCAGACTTGTCAGCCACGAGCATTCCAGCAAGAGAGAGGGCAGTCAGGAATGCGTTTGGAGAAACTGGCACTTCACCCCCTGCCAGCTGAAGCTGTCCTCTGCTTCAGTGCCTCACTCCATGTGCTCAGTCCCCACGTCACTCGTGTTGACAGGGGACTCCCCATCTCAGAGCCTGCGGAGACCCCCAAGGAGAACGGGGTGCCAGGCTGGAGGAAGCGCTGCAGTGCTGAACCCGCCTCCGCGGAAGGCACCCGTGAATCTGCTGTCACAGCACAGTCCCTGGATCTCTGCCCCACCCCAGACTGAGGGCTCCTTCCCGCCCCTGCAGAGCTCCCCACCAGAGGCCTGTTGGGAAACACATTTCCAAAAGGGTACTAGCTCAGTCCATTTGGACTGCTGAACCACAGCCCCGGTAGCTTCTACACAACAGAAATCTCTTTTTAATAATTTTGTTTTTTTAGTGGAGGATAATTGCTTTACAATGTGGTGGTGGTGTCTGCCATACACCAACAGGAATCAGTCCCAATTATATGTGTATCTCCTCCCTCCCCACACCTGTTCCATCGCTGTAGGCGGTCACACAGTGCCAAGCTTGGCTCCGTGATATACAGCAGCTTCCCACCAGCTATCTGTTTTATACATCACAGTGTATACATGTCAATGCTGCTTTTGCAATTTGTCCTACCTTCTCCTCCCTCTGCAATGTCCACCAATCTGTTCTCTGCATCTCCACTTCTTTGTAAATAGGTTCATCAGTACTATTTTTCTAGATTCCATATATATGTGTAGATGAACAATATTTTTCTCTTTCTGACTCACTTCACTCTGTATAACAGGCTCTAGGTTCATTCGCCTCATTAGAGCTGAGTCAAATGCCTTCCTTTTTTTATGACTGAGTAATATTCCATTGTGTATATGTACCACAACTTCTTTTTCCATTCACCTATTGATGAACATCTAGATTCCTTCCATGTTCTGGCTGTTGTCAATAATGCTGCAGTGGGCATTGGAGTACATATGTCTCTTTGAATTGTGGTTTTCTCAGGATATATGCCAAGTCATGGGATTTCTGGGTCATACGGTAGTTTCGAGCTTCCCCAGTGGCTCACTGGCACCCCACTCCAGTACTCTTGCCTGGAAAATCCCATGGACGGAGGAGCCTGGTAGGCTGCAGTCCATGAGGTCGCTAAGAGTCAGACATGACTGAGCGACCTCACTTTCACTTTTCACTTCCATGCATTGGGGAAGGAAATGGCAACCCACTCCCGTGTTCTTGCCTGGAGAATCCCAGGGACGGAGGAGCCTGGTGGGCTGCTGTCTATGGGGTCGCACAGAGTCGGACACGACTGAAGCGACTTAGCAGCAGCAGTGGCTCAGTGATAAAGAATCTGCTTGCGATGCAGGAGCCGCAGGAGATGAGGGTCTCCTGGGTCGGGAAGATCCCCTGGAGAAGGGCATGGCAACCCACTCCAGTGTTCTTGCCTGGAGAATCCCCGTGGGCGGAGGAGCCTGGCAGGCTACAGTCCATAGCGTTGCAAAGAGTCAGGCACGACGGAAGCAGCTTAGCACAGCATGCATACATGCACATGGTAGTTTTATTCCTAGTTTGTTAAGGAATCTCCATACTGTTCTCCATAGTGGCTGTACCGATTTAAACTGCCACTAACAGTGCAAGAGGATTCCTTTTCTCCATAGCCTCTCCAGCATTTATTGCTTGTAGACTTTTTGGCCATTCTGATTAGTGTGAGGTGATATCTCATTGTAGTTTTGATTTGCATTTCTCTAATAAGGAGCGATATTGAGCATCTTTTCATGTTTATTGGAGAAATTGTGTATGTCTTCTTTGGAGAAATTGTCTTGAGCAACAGAATCTTATTTCTCACCATTGTGGAGGCTGGAAATCCAAAATCAGGGTGCCAGCATAGTGGTGACTGGTGAGGGACCCCCTCCTGGTTCATGACTGGGAGTTTCTTGCTGTGTCCATGCATGGAGAAAGGGGCAAGCAAGTTCTTTAGGTCTCTCTCTCTCTCTTAAAAATTATTCATTCAGCAGTGTTGGCCTTAGTTGTCGCACACAGGATCTTCATTGTGTCATGCAGGATCTTCCATGGTGGCACAGGGACCCTAGTTGTGGCATGCGGGCCCAGTAGTTGTAGTACTTAGTTGCCCTGTGGTATATCGGATCTTAGTTATCTGACCAGGGAATAAACCCACATCTCCTGCATTGGAAGGTGGACTCTTAACCATTAGGCCACCAGGGAAGTCCCTCTAGGTCTCTTTTATAATAGCAGGAACTCAACCATCAGGGCTCTACCCCCATGACCTAATTACTTCCTAAAGGCCCCACCTCTTTATATCATCATCCTAGGTGCTGGGACCTAGCACGTGAATTTCACAGAGACATAAACATTCAGACCTAAGCAGGTACGACTACCCTTCATCCACTGGTCAGCTGATTCTCCTATAACTGCCTCTGCAGTGGGCTTTCAAGGCCTCCATTATGGTCTCGCCCTGGATCTGGGCTTTGTTCTCTCCTGCTCTGACTCACCTGATCTCTCAACTTTAGATTTTGGTAGAGCCCCAACCACCTTCAGCTCCCTCCACCCATCATGCTGCCTGTGCCCCAGATCTCCTATGGAGCCACCTTCAAGAAGCAGCCTCCCCCTTAATCGTCTCTGGCATCTTGCAGCAAATAAAGGCAATGATCTGGTTCAAGCCCCAGCCTGATTCACCAGGTTTGGTTCCCACTTGTGGAACCAGAACTCTACCAGAGCTGGGTGGGGCTGTCTCTGGGCCTTGTGGGAGCCATAAATCAGGATCTGGGGTGAAGTTGGGGGTCTTCCAACAGGGCTGGGCTGAGAGGTAGTTACTAAGCCAAAGAGGCCTGCCCCAGCTCGGGCCGCTTTCACATACAAAGGTTAGAGTATAGATGCCACAGTCCATAAGCCTCTGTGTTTGAAGGTGATAAATCAAGCTAACAAAAAGTGAAATTTTAAAAAAAGTGAAATAAAATATGACCTATCTGCCTATCTTGACAAATATACCTTTGTAACAAGATGGAGTGCCAGGCTCAGCTTTAGAATATTTACACTCCTCAAAGTTCTAAGTCCAAAAATGGGGCACGGCCCCTAACGCCCCGACCTGTATGTGGCCCTGCCCCATTTTCTTGTCAATCTTAGCTCTGTCTCACACCATGAGGGAGCCTTAAGGTGAACGCAGCTCCACACCCAAGCCCCACGTATGAGAAACCCCACCCCCCGCCGACACAAGGGGCTTCCTTCAGCCCTCTCTTAGCCAGAGGGAAGCACAGCAGCTATACCATCTGAAAAATTGCAGTTAGGCTTGGAGACCCTTGGGCAGGGAATGGGGGCTCCCTGGTACCCTGAGAGTGGTCTTACAGGGAGGCACAGGTGGCTGGGAGCACAGCCACTTGCCCCGGTGAACTTCTCACCCCATAGGGAAGGGCAGGGCTGGAGGAGGTCTAGAGTAAGCCCCATAAAGTGGAAGGCCCAGGGCGAGTGCCCTCTTCCCCTGGTCACAGGGCAGTCTCACCACAAGCCCACAGCTGAGTAAGCAGGCCTGGGAGGGTCTTAGAAAATGGAGCCTTGAGAGCTAGCCCCAGGCATGAAGAGGAATGTGAAAGTTTGCTTAGAGGGTGCTAGGGACAGAGCTGCTAAAGCTTCAGAGGCAAATCCAGCTCATTTCTGGCTGTTTCCGAAAACCTGCTCTTAAAAGATTTTGCTCTTATTGAGGATCTGAAAAAGAATTCCCTACAAGTAGTTTCAGAATTCTAGTATGTTGGTGGAAAATAAGTTTTGTTGCTTGATGGTTTCACCATTCATAAAATATTCTATCCCTTCCATTTAAAGATCAGAGCAGGGTATTTAAAACTCTTCCAATAAACACAGGAAAGAACAATGAAACTTGAATTGTTGTTAATATTGTTTTTTTTTTAACTGAAGTATAGTTGATTTACAGTGTTTCAGGTATATGTCAAAGTGATTCAGTTATGCATATATATGCACATACTCTTTTTCATATTTTTTCCATTATGGTTTGTTACAGGATATTGAATGTAGTTCCCTGTGCTATACAGTAGGTCCTTGTTTATCTATTCTATATAGAGTAGTGTGTATCTGTTAATCCCAAGCTCCCAGATTATCCCTCTCTCCTTCCCTTTTGGTAACCCTGTTTGTTTTCTATGTCTATGAGTCTATTTCTGCATTGTTGTTAATCTTATTTTTAAATTATGACCAGTTGAAGGGAGAACTATCAAGGGAAATGGGAATAAAAAAGTAATTAAAAAAAATAAGTGGGATAAATACAGCAAGAAACAGATGTATGCACAGACCATGAAAAAAAGAGCACAAAAGACCTGTATACACAGATGAATATTCTTATACTGGTGACTTTTAACACACTGTTGCTAAAAATTTCAAAACCATATAGCATTTTTATGACAAGAGGCACCAAGAGCCATATCATCTCTCATCTATAAGTATTGATACTTGCCCTGTGCGTTGTATGAGCTTATTGTGTGACGGGTTTCTCAACCCTTTTTAGAACTGTCTGGACATGATCCTGTAGCCCCAGATGGTGGAGGCGGCTCCTCTTATTTCATAGTCACATAAAAGCATTAAGCAATTGGTAGGAGTCAGGCATCTGAATCAGCAGGACTCTCCCCTAGAGTAATCTTTCATCCACAGTAACTAATTTTTAGGTAGGACGGTAACTAATTTAAATGTAATTAATTTATGTAGATATTTTTGGCTGCACTGGGTCTTCATTGCTACGCTCAGGCTTTCCCTACTTGTGGCAAGTGGGGGCTACTCTCTAGTTGCGTTGCGCAGGCTTCTCATTGCGGTGGCTTCTCTTGTCATGGAGCACAGGTTCTAGGTGTGCAGGCTTCCGTCTCAGAGTCGCAGCACGTGAACTTGGTGGTTGTGGCACATGGACTGAGTTTCTCTGTGGCATGCGGTATCTTCCCAGACCAGGGATCGAAACTATGTCTTCTGCATTGCAAGCTGGACTCTTAACCACTGGACCACCAGGGAAACCCTAAGACTGGAACCTTTTAACACATGAAATGCAACCTGCTCCAGCCTGGAGTTTTTCCAGTACTCTTTGTACTGGATCATTTTCCAGTACTCTTGCCTGGAAAATCTCATGGACGGAGGAGCCTGGTAGGCTACAGTCCATGGGGTCGCAGAGAGTCGGACACGACTGAGTGACTTCACTCATTCTGTTTCTAGTGGTCCGCCCTATAGCCCTGCAGATAAACTGAAGAGGAGAAAAGTGAAGCTGCTTGCCTGGGGTCTGAGAGCAAGTTAGTTACTGGCAGGGCGAGGACAGGACCAGGGAGCTCGTGTCTCCGGAGCTCTGTCTCCTAGTGCTGTGGGCTCACTGCTTTGCCTGACACACTCTTTCCGCATTCCCCACCTTCCCCTACCTGTCATCAGTGGAGAAGAGCTCAGGGCATCCTTGTTCCTAAGAGCCATGTGACTCGGGCGTGGCTGCCAGACAGTGACCACTGGGAGGCATCATTCTGGGCTCTTTTGGTGAGGAAGTGTGGGTGGAACCGTTTGTACGTGGCAGGGGAGGACCCAAGAGGTAGCTCTTCTGTTTCCAAGAAGCAGAGGTAAAAAAAATGGTTCCAATGATGCTTTGAAATTAAACACATGACATCCAGGTGGGCCAAATATGGAAACAAAATAATAGCCGTGCTTTAGGAAATCACCATCCTCACCATGTCTGAAGACACTGACCCAGATTAAAAGGGAAAGAGGGAGGGAAGGGACACACCAAGGAGGCCAAGCTATGGCTCTGAGTCAGGATTGCCCCTGAGGAGAGGCGCCAGGCTACTGTTCTTAGCTGTGGCCAACCATGCCTGCTCGATGAGCCACAAGTAACTCAAGAGGTGGCCTCAAGAGTCAGAGCTGAATGCATACATGTTGGAAGAATGACAGCTGGATGGCCCATTGGATCTAGGGCGGGACCAGAATGAAAGCATCAGTGCTGTGCATCCATGTTTCTGCAGGCAGAGGGCTCGGGCTGCATTTGCTCAACTATATTTCTGGAACTGCTTTTCAGGTTGCGATATTGGATTCTGCCTCTAACCATTTTTTTTTTTTAATTTTTATTTTTAAATTGAAATGGGAATTTAATAAGAGCAGCTGAAAATCCAGTGAAGAAAGTCCCTCACTACAGCTGGATGGAGGAATTCAGCTGCCCTTCTGAACTCTCCTACCTTAGGGCAACTCAGAAAGAGCTCAGACTGTTCCCATGAGTCTTCTTTGGGGAAATTTATCATCCCCCTGAAGTTATTTTTACAGAACCATTGTCACCTGGCAGGTCACGTCTGCCTTGGCAGCTCTGGAAAGCTACAAACATTGGGCTGGGGAACCACTCAAAAGCCACATTGAAACCTTTGCTTGATTTTATCTAGTCTTGACAAGAATTTACAATAACACTGACCTCTGATTTGAGTGTCATGACCCCCCCCCCCTTGTTGTTTAGTTTTAAGGTACTTTTGCCCATACGGCAGAGAAAGAGCACTGGTTTGGGGGGTCAGAAAACCTGGACTCTGTTCCAGGTGAGATAGTTCATCCATTTGAATCTGAATTTCCTTACTCATAAAATGATATGATTCTCTGCCTGTCCCAGCGTGTTTAGGAACCAAATGCAAATCAGATAACCCATCTGAGCATTCTCTTCAAATGTAAAACTGCTAGTTGTAAGAATATTTATTGAATGCTTTCTTGATGCCAGGCACTGTTCCAAGAGCTTTACATGAATCAGCTCATTTAATCTTTATAACCTCACTGTGAAGCAGAGGAGGGGCAAGGGAGGAACACTCATTATCCTCATTTCTTTTTCTTAAATTTTTATTTATTTATTTGACTGTGCTGGTTCTTCGTTGCTGCTTGGCCTTTTCTCTAGTTGTGGAGAGTGGGGGCTACTCTCTAGCTGTGTTGCTTGGGCTTCTCACTTCAGTGACTTCTCCTGTTGTGGAGCATGAGCTCTAGGGCTCCCGGGCTTCTGTAGTTGCAGTGCATGGACTCAGCAGTTGCAGTTTCTGGATTCTCTAGCGCAGGCTCCGTAACTGTGGTGCACAGGCTTTCAAAGTCTGGCATCTGAAATCCCAGACCAGGGATTGAACCCATGTCTCTTGCATTGGCCGGCAGATTCTTTACCACTAAGCCACCAAGGAAGCCCTGCCCTCATTTCTAGAAAAGGGAACTGGGATACCAGCCCAAGATCACTCAGCCAGGAATTGGAAGCCTTCAGGTACGAATCAAATAGTGGGGCTACAGAGCCTGCCCTGCACATACTACACGTGTGCATATGAGCATCACTGCCATCACTGTTTGACTATAACTTAGTCAAGTCTGTTGGTGTAGGAGGGCGTGCTTGGGTGACATTAGCACTGACATCACCACCAAAGGCTGATTCCAAAGCCCATCATTATTGCTTGTATTTGTATTTGCTGAAACCATTTATAGAGATGTTTCTGTAGGTTGATGGCCCATGAAGTTGTCACAGAAAAGGAAACTGAGGCCCAAAGAGGTGAAGAGCCTTAGACTACAATCACCTGGCCAGGAAACAGCATGGACAGGAATCAAACCAAGTCTCAGAACCCCTGCATTTGCCCTCGCACCAGGCCACCTCTTGTCTGTGCATCCCACTTAGATTCTGCACCCAGGAAGGCTGGACACTGGAACACTTTCCTCCTGTTACTGGGGTGCTACATGAATACAAAGCAATAGTTTGATGAGACAGCTATGGTGAGGCGAAGAGGTGTGCTCATTTGGGAGCACAGGGCATTGTCTGGGAGAGGAAGACACAGACAGACGGGACTCAACAGTGGGGCCAGGGTAGTAGGAGCTGTGCAATGATGAGAGGGAAGCACAGAACACCAGAGGCTAACCCTCCCTATTCTGCACGCTTCTTCAGGCCAGCCTGGTATTGAGAAGAGGTTTGAAATGGACATGTTTACCCCACCACGGCCCTGCCTTGTGGTTCCTCTCCCCAAAGGAGTATGTTCCTGGTACACACAGCACATGTGGTTCCTTAGGTAGGATCTGGTGAGCCTGGCCTCACCTTGGTATGTCGACACGTTCCATCTTCTCTGCTTTGAAAAGCTAGAAATGAACTTTTCTTTGAATGGGCAAGTCCCACCCACACAATTTAAAAATAAGAGAGGGCAAAAACAGCAAACTGGGATCCTAAACAGTGTTTTCCATCCTGGGCCCCAAATCCAGGGGGATGGTTTCCAAAAGCTCTTTCAGTTGCCTAAACACAGTGTCCACCTCAGACCAGCCAAAGATGTTGTTCATAATTGCCCCAGACAGGAGCCCAGGGTGGTTTGAGCAACTCAGGAGCTCAACTGAGTCACAGCTTTGACTTTTTTTAGGTCAAGACTGTTCACTTAAATAAGGCACAAGAGAAGCTGGTGTTTTAAGCCATTGGAACAAGCTGAAAATAGCTCCCCACCCTCCCTCTCCTTCACTCTTCTACCTCTGACACCTGACACACAAGTCCGCGGGCCCTAGGCCAGAGCTCTGTGATCCAACCTGTGGCAAAGGAAACGCCCGCCAAGGAGGCTGTCCTGTTGGCTTTGGAGCCGCAAGTGGGGACAGGCCCAGGGCGCCTGGGCTCTGTGTGGCCCACAGATTGCAAGCATCTGAGAGGTGAGAGATGGCAGGTGCCGAGCTCTGATTACCCTCATGTGAGGGCACCAGTTGGCCAAACTGAATGACATGCCATCAGCCAGGGGCTTGGAGGAGACCTGTGTTTGCCCGATGAGCAGAAGTAGCTGCCTTTTCTGGAGCTTATGCATAGACACATTGCTAAGGTGACATTGGAAAGCGCAGCCACCCTGAGCAGAGGAACAAATTGGAGATGGAGAGTGACTGTGCTCATCAGCTCCATTAACTGTGGGCTCCATGGGGACAACACCACGTCCACTGCATTCACTGTCCTTCCCAACACCCAGTGCCTGGCCTGTAGTAGTAAATAGTGAATAAACTGTACATAGTTTCTGAGTGGACTCAATCTCTCCTCTTTTAACTACGGAATCAGTGTGCTTTCTTGGAAATAGCAGAGATTTCAGACCTAGCTCTGTTGAGTACCTTTAGCCCACAGTTTCTTTATCTGTAAAATGGGTATAAGGCTCCCTTGCCTTTCTTCTAAGGTTACTGCATTGAATATGGGAAATGCTTTGAACACTAAAGCATATTATACATGTTAGGGTTATAACTATTGTTGATGGTGGGTCTCTTCCCCTGAGTTCTATTGTGCCTGACTTAAAAAAAAAAAGTTTGTTTATTTTCGGCTGTGCTGGGTCTTCACTGCTGAGCAGGCTTTCTTTCGTTGCAGCCAGGCTTCTCATTGCAGTGGCTTCTCTTGTTGTGGAGCTTGGGCTGTAGCGCACATAGTTGTGGTTCCCAAGCTCTAGAGCACAGGCTCAAAAGTTGTGGCTCTCAAAAAAAAAAAAAAAAAAAAAAGTTGTGGCTCTCGGGCTTAGTTGCTCCAAGGCTAGTGAGATCTTCCCAGATCAGGAATCAAGCCTGTGTCTCCTGCATTGGGAGGCAGGTTCTTTACCACGGAGCCCCCAGGGAAGCCCTGTGCCTGACTTTAAAAGCAGTCAGAACCTGAAAGTACATCAAACATGTGAATTCTTTCTTTCGATCATGAAAGATGGTGTCTTTAAAGATTTTTACAGTTTCCGATTTCTATTATAATACTGAAACGTTAGGCTTCCCAGGTGACACAGTGGTAAAGAACCTGACTGCCAAATGCAGAAGATGCAAGAGATGTGGGTTTGATCCCTAGGTAGGGAAGATACCCTGGAGTAGGAAATGGCAACCTTCTCCAGTATTCTTGCCTGGAAAATTCCACGGATAGAGAAGCCTGGCGGGCTAAGTGCATGGGGTCACAAAGAGTTGGACACCACTAAGCGACTGAGCACACATTCCCAACACACATTCACACACAAACATACACTCGCGCATGCACACACACACATTAAAATGTTAGGGTAATGTTGCATCAACATCCACCAGAGGATCATTACCATCATAAGTTACTGTGAGCTAAGTATTCCTGAAAGTGAAGACCTGGAAATTCTTCACCTTCCTTATGCACATTAAAATACAAGGTATAAATTATCATCTTTAAAAACAAACTTTTTTGAGTCTTTTTTCTTTATAATGAAGGGTCTGACCAGTCAGCAAATTCAAACATTAGCTACTATTTAGTGGGAGGGCACTGGGCCAGGAGTTTAACCAACATAATTTCATTCACTCCTTCCTCCAGTGCTGTGAGGTCAGTATTATTCCCATTTTACAGATAGGAGTAATGCCCATGAGTCTGGTAATCTTGGAAAAGTTATTTAGTGTTTCTGAGCTTCAAAGCCACTTTCTCAAGATCACCAACAACATCTGGATTTTTCCAGCAGCAACAAAGAAGAGACAGAGAGAGCAACCTTAGGACCAACCAGTGGAATGATGGCAAGACACTTTGTTTTGTTACAGGCTGTTTCTTTCTTCCTTTTCCACCTCAAATTTGTGTAACAGGCTGAAGCTGTCTGTAAGCTACCATCTAGGATATAAAGCGCAGTTCTTGGTCTGACTGCATCTAAATCAAGTCAGAGCAGTGAAATGAACTTAGGTATGCCCCACTGTCAGGGGTTAACTGGACCAACAAGGTGCTTAAGGATGTATGTTTATGTTAGTCCCTCAGTTGTGTCCAGCTCTTTGTGACCCCATGGACTGTAGCTCGCCAAGCCCCTCTGTCCATGGAATTCCCCAGGCAAGAATACTGGAGTGGGTAGCCTTTTCCTTCTCCAGGGAATTTTCGCGACCCAGGGATCGAACCTGAGTCTCCTGCATTACAGATGGATTCTTTACTGTCTGAGCCACCCGGGAAGCCTGTGCTTAAGGATTGTTTGGAGCAATCACGTGGGAGCTTAGCTATCCAGACCCCTGCTGTCCTTTCCAAACGTTGCCTGGGAGACTCTTCTAATTCCACCAGGGGGTCATAACCAGCCACATTGGAACTGGAACCACCTGGGGAGATTTAACTACTGATGTGGTTGACCTCCAGAGGTTCTGATTGAATTATGCAGGCGGGGCCAGAGCAAGGGGGAGGTTTTCAAATCTCACCAGGTCTAACAAGCAGGGGTTGAGAATCACTGTTCCAAGCCTTTGGGGAACTCTTCCTATAGAAATGCCTTCAAAGTCTATGACACTTCCCATGAATCTTGTCAATAAGATTCTTATTTTAAAGACAGACTGGATTTTAAAAAAAGAAATAGCTTTAAGTTGTTTAGAACTGAATCTGTCGAATAGAATTGAAATACTGGTCTTTGTCCTCAAGAGGAGGAGAAACCTCAGAAACACACCTGGGATCCTCATGAGGCTCCCCAGGTGGTTTCAAAAGTAACCGTTCACTGAGCACAAGCCGGAGCTCTGCTGGAGCCAAAGCTCTCAAGCAGATCAGAGCTGGTTCTCCAGGCGACTGGGGGCCAGCACCCAGGTCCTGAATTCTCCTGCCACTGGGACTTCCTCACACTGGCATCTATTTGAGGGGCTTTGCTAAATGCCCTGGCCCGCTCCTGCCACATGGAGTTGTGCCCTCAAAATGTTCCTGGTTTTCAAGGTAAAGGTGTTCTCTGTTGTTCTTGCTTTGTGACCAGCATCTCTCCAGGCTGCACTGAAGCCCAAGCTGTGGCCTGGGGTTGAGGGTAAGTGATCTCCTGTCCCCTCCTTCATGCCTGCCCACTTAGCCTCATCTCTTGATGAAGGGGATCCCAGAAGTAGGTTCTTGAAAAGCAATCAAAGTGTCAGACAGGAATGAGATTCTGGGGTAAACTGACAAGGGGAAAGGGATTGCGTGACTTAATTTCTTGTGATATTTTGTTCTGACCACTGATTTCACATTGTAACCTTAGTGGGTGTCTAAATAGCTCTAGACCTTGATTTCCCCAATTGTAAATAAAGGAGATTTAAATGGGTAATTTTTCTTTCTTTTTGGTTTTGTTTTGTTCCTTTTTTAAATTGAAATGTAGTTGATTTATAATGCTGTGTTCGTTTCAGGTGTTCCCTGCACTCTACAGTAGGCCCTTGTTTTTTATCTATGCTATACATAGTAATGTAGATTTGTTAATTCCATACTCCTAATTTTTTCCTCCCCTTCCCTTTTCCCTTTGGTAACCATAGTTTGTTTTCCATGTCTGTGTGTCTGTTTCTGTTTTCTAAATAAGTTCATTTGTATCATTTTTTTAGATTCTATTTAGAAGTGATATCATATGATATTTGTCTCTGACTTCACTTAGTACGATAATGTCTAGGTTCATCCATGTTGCTGTAAATGGCATTATTTCATTTTTATGGCTGAATAATATTCCATATATATATATGTATATGTATATATTAGGTTGCTTCCATGTCTTGACTATTTAAATAGTGCTGCAGTGAACACTGGGATGCATATATTCTTTCAAACCATGTTTTTCTGTAGATAAATGCTGGATCGTATGGTAGCTCTATTTTTGGTTTTTAAAGGAACCTTCATACTGTTGTTCATAGTAGCTGCACCAATTTACATTTCCACCAACAGTGTAGGAGGGTTTCATTTTCTCTACACCCTCCCCAGCCTTTGTTATTTGTAGACTTTAATGAAACCATTCTCACTGTGTGAGGTGATAACTTATTGTAGTTTTGATTTGCTTTTCTCTAATAGTAAGACATATTGAACATGTTTTCATGTGCCTAGTGGCCATATGTTTGTCTTCTTTGGAGAAATGTCTATTTAGGTCTTCTGCCCATTTTTTGATTGGGTTGTTTGTTTTACTGTGGGCTTTCGTGGTGGCTGAGACAGTGAAGAATCTGTGTGCAATGCAAGAGACCCAGGTTCGATCCCAGAGTCAGGAAGATCCCCTGGAAATGGAAATGGCAAGCACTCCAGTATTGTTTTATTGTTGAGTTGTATGAGCTGTTTGTATGTTTTGGGAATTAAGTCCTGTCAGTCGCATCGTTCACGAACATCTTCTCCCAGTCCATAAGTTGTCTTTTCATTTTGTTTATGATTTCCTTTGCTATGCATGAACTTTTAAGTTCAGTCAGGTCCCATTTGTTTATTTTTGCTTTTATTTCTTTTACCTTCTGAGATTGATCTAGGAAAGTGTTGCTGCAATTTATGTCAGAGAATGTTTTGCCTATGTTCTCTTCTAGGAGTTTTATGGTGTCATGTCTTATATTTAAGTCTTTAAGCCATTTTGAGTTTGTTTCTGTGTATGGTATGAAAGAGTATTCTAACTTCGTTGATTTACATGCAGCTGTCCAGCTTTCCCAACACCACTTGCTAAAGAGACTGTCTTTTTTCCATTGTATATTTTTGCCTCCTTTGTTGAAGACTGATTGATTGTGAGTGTGTGGGTTTATTTCTGGGTTCTCTATTCTGTTTAATTGGGTAATCTTTAGCATCCTTTCCAACTTTAAAATTCTGTGAATGTAAGATTCTATGAGCCAGAATTTTTAAAACCAAGACTAGATTTTAAGATAAACTCCTTACAACTTTGGCATCTGCTGACCAGGGGAACCAGGAATGGACGGAAACAAAAGTAGAGTGTGCATGCAGAGCGTGAAAGCCAGAGCCGGTCTTGATGGCCTGTGGTATGTTCTCAATGTATCCACACAATGAGTTTCCAAAGAAGGCTGTGAAGTGCCCTGAGGGCAGAGTGAGAGAAATGCTTTCCTTGCTGCCTGCTATGTAATTATTGTCACATCTGCATGGTGGTGGTCACAGAGGTAAGAGGAAATCTTCCTGAAAGGAGGGCAGGACTTCTACAAGCACAATCTCTCAGCTTGATGGTTTTGTGGAGAGGTAAGACTCGTTCATTGGAAGGACTGATGCTGAAGCTGAAACTCCAGTACTTTGGCCACTTCATGTGAAGAGTTGACTCATTGGAAAAGACCCTGATGCTGGGAGGGATTGGGGGCAGGAAGAGAAGAGGACAACAGAGGATGAGATGGCTGGATGGCCTCACCGACTCGATGGGCGTGAGTTTGAGTAGACTTCAGGAGTTGGTGATGGACAGGGAGGCCTGGCGTGCTGTGATTCATGGGGTCGCAAAGAGTTGGACACGACTGAGCAACTAAACTGAACTGAAGACTTGTTCATGGATCTTATCCTCCTCCAGCCAGAGGAGGTGGTAGAGCTGATAATTTGGGCCTCATGGAATGATATAGTTTAATGTTGAGAGTGGCATCTGTCAGTCAGCCCTGGTTTCCAGTCTTGCTGCTTACTAGCTGTGTAACTTTGGGGAACTTATTTCACTTCTCGGGGCCTTGCTCTTATTATTGGAGAATAAGTAGGGATGATGTCTATCCTGCAGGGTATAGAGCCAGTGAGACACAAGAGTGCACTCGAACCACCAGGCACATAGTAGGTAGTCAGCGCACAGTAACTGAAAGTGCCACAACCTCCAGATTTCTGTCACCTGGACAGTTTGAGAGCTACCTTCACCATTTATCCCATGATTTACCCAGCTGGCCTCACTGCAGGCAAAACCAGGCATTCACCTCCAGAAACCAAAGACATCTGCTCAAGGGAGAAGCGAGGAACTTTAATAACCAAGACTCTTGGATCTTGCTCTGGCTGTTTCCACCACCCTTTTGACAAAGTCATGGGACGCTGCCCCCTGTCTTTGAGGGCAGAGGCACTCAGTATAGCCACTCCAAAAAATGCACTACAAGAACATAAACCCAAAGCTTCATTGTAATTCCCAAACACAAATTATTCAAATGTGGGCCAGGCTCCAGCCCAGCATGGAAGGGCATGACTGGGGGGCACCCATGTGGTCTTCTAGAAGCCTCTGCCTGACAGCACAACATGTGGTCAAGATGACAAGTCTCTGGCTAACCCCAGATTACACGCATAATGTGCTTATTATACATATAAGTGTACTGTTGATGTTTTGAGCAGGCAATGTCAACATCATTTTGATATCACTATCATTACGGAGAGTTTTTAAAAGAAAGAGCCTTTGTACTTGGGGAGAGGGGGAAGTACATCAACACGGTGCTGCAAGCAGACGTTTCTAGCTTTCAAATAATGTCACTGAAGTTCAACTGAAATACACTTAGGAAAGAGGTAGCCCCCGTGCATGGGTGCTAGTGTTTGAGGAGATCTGAAAGGCTTGAAAATGCCTTCTTCACCACTTGCCCCAGACCTAGCATTGCCATCGTTAGCTACCCTTTTCGGCCATGGTCCCAAAGGAAGAGAAGGGACAGCAAGAGTTATATTTATTAGCTCACTTAACATTGGAGTCACAGGGGGAGCTTTAAAAATTAGTGATGCCTAGACTGACCACCTAAAGATTCTATTATAATTGGCCTCTGGTGCATCCTGGGAGCTGGGAGTTTTTAAAAGTTCTCCATGTTATTCTAATGTACAGCCATGATTGAGAATCACTTTCTCATGCCCTCTTGCCCCAATGTTCAACCCTCACTCCCTTCTACCTCCCATGGCAGCCCTGGTTAATCCAGGAAGCCCTGTGGCTCAGCAGACACCCAGAAACAAACTACAAAGTAAGGTATTGTTATCCCATTTTACAGATGAAGAAACTGAGACCCAGAGAGGCTAAGTGACTTTGCCCAAGGCCACACAAACAATTAATGGTAGATTGGATCTCTCTGGCTTCAAAGTGATTCCCATTTCTTCAGGCTGCCTTGTTAACTTGGGAACATTAACTCATGGAGCTATTAACACACCAAAGGATTTCGTTTACAGTAATAACAGCTCCTCACATCTTTATGGAGGTTTTAGGGTTTGCAAAACATTTCCATTTTAGTTTATGATATTATAGATGACTCCTGCCTTTTTTTTTTTTTTTTTTTTTTAGTCCCTCCCCGACTCCTGCCTTTTAAGGATAAGGAAACTGAGGCCCAAAATCATTAACTTGCTCATGGACACACAGGTAGAGGAACCAGAGTTTGAGTCCAAACCCTTTTCTTCTATTTCCAAAGAATGGAATATGTTGGAAAATGGTAGGAGCGGGGTAAATTTTGGGGGTATAGGGAAGGTTGGAAAGTTCCAGAGCAGGACAAGCTCTCAAGTTCACCAAAGATGGGAACCCAGGAGGCAGCAAAAGAAGGTAGGAGGCCACAAAGAATATTCCATCACTTCTGTGTTTGGGCCTCTCTCATCCAGCTTGTCTCAGGGAAGCAAGTGTGGTGAGTGAAAGATGTTCATGTCGGAGGTCCTGCCAGGTAGAGACAAGAAAGACAGGAGAAGGCTTTTGTCCCTCTGCAGCTGCCCCTACACGACCTGCCTTTCATTTGGTTTTCCTATTGATAAAATACATTCTCTACCAGACCCAGCACCTAAAATCTTGGTTTCTAAAAACCATTCTCCTCTAAAAGGAGCAAGCATTCCTTGGGAAAATGGTTGATTCCAGGACTAGGACAAGGAAATACCAGGTGAGGCTGGAACATCTTGTGGGGCCAGAAAATAAGGGAGTTAAAGTTTTTAAGTCATAGAAAATACCCTAGTCAATTAAAAAAAAAAAGCAACCCACAGACGCCACTGTGAAAAAGTTATTATTGGAAAAACCAGGGACATTTTGGGTATCAGCATAAATAATAAATGTAAAAGATTATAATATATCCTATTCAAAGAATCTATTAGCCCATACTGACACTTATAAATACGAACATATACACAGATAGGTAAGTAATTATGGGATAGGAAATGGTATGTGAACGGAGAGCTCATCATCACATCAGATAGTAAGTGTAGAAGAAATAAGTAAGAAAATCACTATTTTGAAACTATTATACTAATAGAGGATTAGTATAATTAGTATAGAGGGCAAAAAAAATAAATCCTCAATGGATGCTAAAATTCAGTTCAGTTCAGTTGCTCAGGCATCTCCAACTCTTTGCAACCCCATGGACTGCAGCATGCCAGGATTCCGTTGTCCTTCACCATCTCCTGAAGCTTGCTGAAACTCATGTCCATTGAGCTGGTGATGCCATCCAACCATCTCATCCTCTGTCATCCCCTTCTCCTCCTGCCTTCAATCTTTCCCAGCATCAGGGTCTTTTCCAGTCAGTCAGCTCTTCACATCAGGGGGCCAGAGTATTGGAGCTTCAGCCTCAGTCCTTGCAATGACTATTCAGGACTGATTTCCTTTAGGATGGACTGGTTGATCTCCTGGCAATTCAATGCTAAAATTATTGGGTGAGAATTTATTGGGAAGCAAGATATTTACACAGTCTTAAATCTTTCCCCAAATTATTTATTAGTTGCAAAGAGGAAAGTGTTTCTTGTCAGTGGAGAGATGTGGAAATACAACCTTAACCAAAAGATCAAAGTTAACAACACCAATAATGAGACGACCAACTCACATGCCTCCTGTACATGCACTGCACGGGGCACAGTGTTTCTGTAGTATTTCTGCCCAGAGTCATTCAGTTCAGTTCAGTTCAGTCGCTCAGTCATGTCCGACTCTTTGCAACCCCATGAATCGCAGCACGCCAGGCCTCCCTGTGCATCACCAACTCCCGGAGTTTACTCAAACTCATGTCCATCGAGTTGGTGATGCCATCCAGCCATCTCATCCTCTGTCGTCCCCTTCTCCTCTTGCCCCCAATCCCTCCCAGCATCAGGGTCTTTTCCAGTGAGTCAGCTCTTTGCATGAGGTGGTCAAAGTATTGGAGTTTCAGCTTCAGCGTCAGTCCTTCCAGTAAACACCCAGGACTGATCTCCTTTAGGATGGACTGGTTGGATCTCCTTGCAGTCCAACAGACTCTCCAACACTACAGTTCAAAAGTATCAATTTTTTGGCGCTCAGCTTTCTTCACAGTCCAACTCTCACATCCATACATGACCACTGGAAAAACCATAGCCTTGACTTGACAGACATTTGTTGGCAAAGTAATGTCTCTGATTTTTAATATGCTATCTAGGTTGGTCATAACTTTCCTTCCAAGGAGTAAGCGTCTTTTAATTTCATGGCTGCAGTCACCATCTGCAGTGATTTTGGAGCCCCCCAAAATAAAGTCTGATACTGTTTCCACTGTTTCCCCATCTATTTCCCATGAAGTGATGGGACCAGATGCCATGATCTTAGTTTTCTGAATGTTAAGCTTTAAGCCAACTTTTTCACTCTCCTCTTTCACTTTCATCAAGAAGCTCTTTAGTTCCTCTTCCCTCTCTGCCATAAGGGTGGTGTCATCTGCATATCTGAGGTTATTGATATTTCTCCTGGCAATCTTGATTCCAGCTTGTGCTTCTTCCAGCCCAATGTTTCTCATGATGTATTCTGCATATAAGTTAAATAAGAAGGGTGACAATATACAGCCTTGACATACTCCTTTTCCTATTTAGAACTAGTCTTTTGTTCCATGTCCAGTTCTTTTTTTTTTTTGCATTTTTTTTCCCATTTATTTTTATTAGTTGGAGGCTAATTACTTTACAATATTGTAGTGGTTTTTGCCATACATTGACATGAATCAGCCATGGATTTACATGTGTTCCCCTTCCCGATCCCCCCTCCTGCCTCCCTCTCCATCCCATCCCTCTGGGTCTTCCCAGTGCACCAGCCCTGAGCACTTGTCTCATGCATCCAACCTGGGCTGGTGATCTGTTTCATCCTTGATAGTATACTTGTTTCAATGCTGTTCTCTCAGAACATCCCACCCTTGCCTTCTCCCACAGAGTCCCAAAGTCTGTTCTGTACATCTGTGTCTCTTTTTCTGTTTTGCATATAGGGTTATTGTTACCATCTTTTAAAATTCCATATATATGCGTTAGTGTAATGTATTGGTCTTTATCTTTCTGGCTTACTTCACTCTGTATAATGGGCTCCAGTTTCATCCATCTCAGTAGAACTGATTCAAATGAATTCTTTTTAATGGCTGAGTAATATTCCATTCCATGTCCAGTTCTAACTGTTGCTTCCTGACCTGCATACAAGTTTCTCAAGAAACAGGTCAGATGGTCTGGTATTCCCATGTCTTTAAGAATTTTCCACAGTTTATTGTGATCCACACAGTCAAAGGCTTTGGCATAGTCAATAAAGCAGAAATAGATGTTTTTCTGGAACTCTCTTGCTTTTTCGATGATCCAGCAGATGTTGGCAATTTGACCTCTGGTTCCTCTGACTTTTCTAAAACCAGCTTGAACATCTGGAAGTTCACGGTTCACATATTGCTGAAGTCATTAAGTGTCCGGAGTCATTAAGTGGGTCTAATCATGAGAAAAATCAGACACATCCAAGTCGAGGAACATGTGACAGAACATCTGGCCCCATAAACTTAAAACATGTCAATGTCATGAAAAACACAAAAGCGTAAGGAACACTTCCAGATTAAAGTGGATCAAAGAGAATGAAAAGTACATAAGATGAGTGATCTTGAATTGGATACTGGATTGGGGAAAAAACATGCTTTAAAGGATATTATTGGGAATAATTGAAGTTTGATTAAAGAATGTGCATGACTGTATTGAGGTTGAATTTCCCAAATTTGATTATTGTGATTATATAAAAGAATCTCCTTGTGCTTATAAGTTACTTGCTAAAGTATTTAGGGTGAAAAGTTATGGTATCTGCAGCTTACTCTCAAGTGGCTCAGAAGCAAAAAGGGAAATGCTAGGTGAGGCTGGACTGTGTGTGTGTGTGTGTGTGTGTATGTGTGTGTGCTTTTGAATATGTGTAGAGGTAAAATGTTAACACCCAGTGAATCGCATTGAAGGGTATATAGGCATTTGTTGTAATATCTTCACAACTTTTCTGCAGATTTGAGGGTTTTTTTAATTTGATTTTTTTAAAAATCAAAAGTGAAAATAAAGGGATGGAAGTATAGGTAGTTTTAGAAATACTCAAACAATATTCAAGGTGAATTTGAACTGGGAACGATCAGGGAAAGTATTTTGATTCTGAAACTTGGCTACTGTTTCTAAGAGCATAAAATTTACTGAATGATTTGCCTGTGTCACTGCAGAAGTAGGAAAATATTGTATGCCCAGAAAGCACAGGTACATGTCAGTAGTTGCTGGGTCAAGTTCTTCCCACCAAAAGTTTTTTTTTTTAATTGAAAATGAAAAGAAAGGAAAAGGGAGAAATGAAAATAAAAATAGTAAGCATTAGTCTATAGTCTTGGTAGGTTTGCTCAAACTTAACAATTATTTAGCAGGGCTTATAATTCAAGAGAAATGAAAATATATACTATGTTGCTATATGAAAATAGCTACCCATAGAATGGATCTACTTTTAATTATTGGTTATATAAATAAAACCCCACAGAAATTTTTGTTCTGGGATATTGATGTGCACCCTGTGACTTTAAAAACATGTTAGAAGTGGAAACTTTTATAAAACATATAATTCATTGTAAGAGTCCTGATCATAATGAGACAATATACAAAAAAGTTAAACACATCCTGTGATGTTACTCTCCTACTTAAAGACTCTCAGAGTGTCCCATTAAGCCAACAGAAGCCCGTGCTCCTTACCTAGGCACTCAAGCCCTCACAGCTGGCTGCAACCCATTTTCCAGAATCATCTCCCTCCCCCAGCCCCAGCCACTCCACAGTCCAGCCAGGCAGGCACTCCCGACTCTTTCCCAGACAGGCCCTGCCTTTCAGGGCAGACTCTCCCTAACATTCTTCCCCAATTGGGAAGCCCCTCCCCTCTCTCCAGACATGACTTCCTTCTTCAAGTCCCAGCCCAACCTCAGCCCTACCCCACTTCACCTCTGCCAAGGAGAGGTGCCCTGCCCCCTTCCTGCTGTAAACGTCGCTGGTATAGCAGCTGCCTCACTGGATTTTAGTAATACATCATGATAGGAGGATCTTCCCTTTATTCCAGTTTGCCTCTGAGAGCCCACAGCTGGAAACTTCTTGCATTTTTAGAGCAACTCTACCTGTGGGCCCACCTAGCCCCTGTAAAACCTTTCTGAAAGGCAAAACATGTCTACAGAAACTGCACCCCATTTCTCCCGCCGAACACCATCACTCCACCCCCCATCTCTGCAAGATGCATTGGGGTGGGGTTGATGATGAACCTTTATGTAAAGTAAGATCATTTTTTGCAATCTCCCCATTGTGAGGGGGCCACTTGATGGGTCCCATGCCTTAAAACCAACAGTGAGAACCAAGATAATGACCCCAAGACAATCTCGTGTTGAGCCACAAAGCTTGCTTGCCTGATCAGAATTTGGAGGAAGGGGAGAGGGGGCTTGGGCCTTAGGATGAGATGAAGAGAAGGATCAAGGCCACCTCCTTTTCTTTTTTTTTTATTGGAGAATAATTGCTTTCCAATGTTATGTTGGTTCCCACTGTACAGCAATGTGAATCAGCTGTAAGTATAGATATATCCAGGGCTTCCCTGATGGCTCAGTGGTAAAGAATCTGCCTGCCAATGCAGGTTCAATCCCTGGGTTGGGAAGATCCCCTGGAGAGAGAAATGGCAACCCACTCCAGTATTCTTGCCTGGGAAATCCCATGGACAGAGGAGCCTGGTGGGCTACAGTCCATGGGGTCACAAAATAGTCCAACACGACTTAGCAACTCAGCAACAATGACAACAACATACATATGTCCCCTCCCTCTTAAGCCTCCCTCCCATGCCATCCCACCCCTCTAGGTCATCACAGAGCACCAGGCTCCCTGTGTAAGGCCACCTCCTTTAATCATAGTTCTTGAAAATTACAGCTGGGCTGGGGGCCCTAGAATTAGGGACCTTAAGGTTAAAGACACTGGGATAGCATGGTAGAGGTGGGGTGCTACCCATTAGGGATGGAATAAGGCAGCTGAAAAGATGAGGTCAGATCCCTCATGGGCCAGCCAATGTCAAGGGGGCTGCTGGAGTCCTGCACCACTGGGGCCTCCGTCCACCTGTTCAGAACCTCCTGACAGTTGAGACAGCTCAGGGTGCCAGTCCCCGGATCATCCTGGAGATCAGCAAACTAGAGTGACAAGGAGGAACAGCTGCAGTCAGTCATGGGACAGGACCATTTCTTCTCAAGCCCAGAAGAGCAGGACCAGGAAGTGTAGGGGGGACTGGGAAAGGGCACAGCCCCGGGAATCAACAGAGGGCGCTGTGGAGCTGGGGGAGGGTGACCGCAGCCTGTGAGAGAGAAAATGTGAGTTTGCTGCAAAACTGCACATTTCTAGATATTTACATTGAATAGTTTAAAAGCAATTTAAAGCCTACATGTATTTCCAAAGTATGCCCGTGTATATTTTGGTTGGCTTTATTGTGAGAAAATGTTGAACACATAACTTCAATGCACAAATTCTTTCTTTTGACGGGTGCATCAGCTCCAGATGAAGGTATCTAAATTTATTTTTTTAATTTATCAAAGTGTAGTTGGTACACAATGTCATGTGGATTTCTGCTATATAGCAAAATGATTCAGATATATTCCTTTTCATTATGGTTTATTGCAGAATATTGAATATAGTTCTCTGTGCTATATGGTAGAAACTTACAGTTTATACATTCTATATATACTAGTTTGTCTCTGCTAATCCTGAACTCCGAATTCATCCCTCCCCCACCCCTCTCCCCCTTGGTAACCGCAAGTCTATTTTCTATGTCTGTGAGTCTGTTTCTGTTTTGTAGGTAAGTTCATTTGTGCCATATTTTAGATTCCACATGTAAGTGATATCATATGGTATTTGTCTTTCTCCTTCTGACTTACTTCACTTAGTATGATAATCTTAGGTCTGTCCATTTTGCTGAAAATGGCATGATTTCATTCTTTTTATGGCTAAGTAGTATTCCATTGTGTATGTATACCACATCTTTACTCATTCATCTGTCAGTGGATATTCAGCTTGTTTCCACATCTTGGCTATTGTAAATAGTGCTGCTCTGAACATAAGGGTGAATGTATTTCTTGAATCATGGTTTTGTCCAGATATATGTCCAGGAGTGGGATTATGGGCTTCCTTGGTGGCACTAGTGGTAAAGAATCTGCCTGCCAATGCAGGATACGCAAGAGTTGCACATTTGATCCCTGGGTTAGGAAGATCCCCTGGAGTAGGAAATGGCAACCCACTCCAGTATTCTTGCCTATGGAAAATTCCATGGACAGAGAAGCCTGGTGGATTCCAGTCTATGTGGCCGCAAAGAGTCAGACACGACTGAGTGAGCACACAGTTTTTTAAGGAAACTCCATATAGTTCTCCATAGTAACTGCATCAATTTACATTCCCATTTACCAACAGGGTAGGAAGGCTCCCTTTTCTCCACAACCTCTTCAGCATTTGTTATTTGTAGGGTTTTTAATGATGGTCATTCTGACTGATTGAGGTGTTACCTCATTGTAGTTTTGATTTGCATTTTGACTTGCATTTCTGTAATAATTAGTGCACAAATTCTTTACCTATTAGGTGCTCATGCATTTTTATAGGAACTTCTGTTTTATGACTGGTCATGAAACAGCTATATGCTGAATTGCAGTGGTATTAAAATTGTTATAGTTATTTCAAAGTTGCATTTATTTTATACAATGGGTTTTCTCCTGATGTCATAATACTTACTTTAGAGTATGTGAATTTCCCCTATTCATGTGTCTGTGTTGTCATATATTATTTAAACAATGTGTAAAATGCTCACAACTTTGCTCTAAGTTTGAATTATGTAAAAATAAAACATTACCCCCAAAAAGTCATTATAAAGGCCATGGTAACTATTGTTAGTGTTTGGAAGTGGCTGATCATACATGGATCCCTTTTATTAATGCATTTGAAATTATTTAGCTATCAGATCACCTTTTCAAAAACTTAAATGGAAATGGACAAAGACAATTTGTTAATGGAAATAATAGCTGGTTCTATTTTTTTAACAACTTTATTGAGATATAATTCACATACCATATAATTCATCCATTTAAAGTATGTAACTTAAGGCTTTCAGATATTAATTTTTTAAATTGCAGCAAAATATATATGTAACATAAAATTTGCCATTTTAACCATTTTAAGTGTACAATTCAGGGCATTACATTAATACTCCCTGTCATCACTCTATTTTTCTTAATAGAAAAAATTGATTTTTCAAGTTAAATGCCTTTAATTCTCAGCAAAGGGAATGAAATCTTTGTATTTTGATAGATATATAGTTTATGTGAAAGATGAGGAACAAATTAGGAGAGGCCTGAAAGCAAATTTAAAAGCATTCAGATCTCTTTCTCACTAGCCCTATGGCTTATGACTGTTTTTTAGAAAATCAATTATTCATAGTTTCTACTTAATATGAAAATACGTACTTTGAAAATATTTCCTTCCTCGAGAAAAAAATGTACTTTTTAAAGGAGAAAAATCCCTTTTACTGTAAGAAAAGTCAACTGTGTTAGCAGATATGTCCATGTAGTAACGTGCTGATACAGTATAAATTGATAAATTTTCACCTCCCAAGGGAAAAAAAGGTGATCCACACCACACTGCATACACACACACATTCAGAAAGTGAAAGTGAAAGTCGCTCAGTCGTGTCAGACTCTTTGTGACCCCATGGTCTATACAGTCCAGGGAATTCTCCAGGCCAGAATACTGGAGTGGGTAGCTGTTCCCTTCTCCAAGGGATCTTCCCAACCCAGGGATTGAACCCAGGTCTCCCGCATTGCAGGCGGATTCTTTACCAGCTGAGCCGCCAGGTAAGCCCATTTATACATTCAGAAGTAAAATGCGAATGTAGTTGCGTTTTTATAAAGGTCCTCAATATCTTAACCCAAAGAGACAGCTAAGCAGTGGGAATCTGAGTTACGGCGGCAGACCGGAAGGAGGACACGGTTAACAAGGGAGCATGAAGCATAGACAACCTGAACCTGAATCCAGATGCAACTGGACCTGGGAGCCTTTCTGGAGTCTACCAGCTCTGCAAGCCTGGTAGCTCATCTGCCACCTTAGGCTTCAATATGCTCTTGTTTATAAGAGGGAGTGTGTCAATGAAGATGCTTTTGGCTGCAGAAAACCCAACTGGAAACAGCTGATACAATAAGGAGTCTTATTATAACATAATGAGAAGGGGGAGGGAGGGCAGACAGACTTGGCTTTATTGGCTCAGTGCTGTTGCCCAAGGCCCAGGTTCCTTCCATCTTTGTGCTCTGCGGGTCTCTGCTCCACCTCCAGACTGCGTCCTCAGACACAACATAGTTCAGCAGGAAAAGAACAGGACAGCAGCTCTGCAAAGAGCCAGGAAACCATACCTCCAAGTCTCTCAACAGCTCTGCTCCAGCATGCCATTAGTTAGAATCATGTCGGGGAGTTAATGTGGAGATTAGCAAGGAAGGGTCCCGCCACAATCGTCTCCTGGAGCTGGGAATGGGGCTGCCCTCTTCTGAGTCTCAGAAATGGCGGAGAGGAGCAGAGTAGCGTTGTCATCGTCACCAGCAAGAAGAGGCAGACCGGGACCTGCTGGAGTAACTGGTGAGTGGGCGTCCAACTGTGTCTGCTGCCCGTGGTTAAAAATAACACTTCTAAAGTCTCAAGAAACAAAGATGAAATGATATACACGTAAACCATGTGTAACATTTAAGACACTGGACCCATGTTAATTACTAAAAAGACAAAGCGTTAAGTAAGCACATGAAAGAGTAATTTTTGCTTTTCATGTGATAAATTAGATTATTAGCTGAAAACCAGAACTTTCCTTTCTCCACCCCCACCCCACCCCCATTCTTCCTTCTTTCCTTCCTCTCTTCTTTCCTCCCTCTCTCACTTCCTTCCCATCTTCAACAAACAGTACCGGGAACTCTGCTAAGTAAGTGAAATAAAGTAAGGTTCGTTAAGCTCACATCTCCTCATTGCTCCCAGTCTTCTGGGAAGAGTTTAGAATCTGTCTTATCACATAAGAACTATAAGGTGGGAAAGAAAAAGCACCAGAGGGCGCAGTGCCCAACTGTGCTTGAGTGGTAACGAGTGAGTGGGGTTGCCAGATGAAACACAGTGTGCTTACGTTTGAATTTTTATTTTAAAACACTGCAAACTTATTTCAAATTTCAATTTGAATATAGCATGGATCATATACTAAAACTTTGGCTCAATGATCTAAAATTCAAATTTAACTGGACGTCGTGAATTTTTATTGTTATTAAATGTCAACTCTGTGGATGGAGACATGTTAGAATTGAACTATAGCAAATTAAGTTGCTTTGACCAGTTTGAAAAACTTCGAGGATTGGGGGAGGGTGAACTAGGGAGATTGAATTGGGTTAACTTAAATAGAAAGGAATGGAATTTTTAATTAAAGAAAAAATTATTGATGTATAGTTGATTTACAATGTTGTGTTAATTTCTGCTGTACGGTAAAGTGATTTAGTTATATGTATACACACACACACATATTCTTTTTCATTATGGTTTATCACAGGATATTCCCTGTGCTATAGTGTAGGACCTTGTTTATCCATTAATAGTCTGCATCTGTTAATCCCAAACTCCCGACCCTTCCCTCCACCACTCTCCTCCCCTTTGGCAACCACAACTGTGTTCTCTATGGGAAAGAACTGGAGCTTAATTGGTTGGGAGGGGAATAAAATACAGTGAAGTTGGCTGAGTTAAAAGTTGGGTTGTAGGCCCAATTCTTGCTCCTAGTAAACGTTTATTGAGCTCCTGAAGTGTTCCGGGCACTGGGAACACTTTATCTCCTCGCACCTCCTCAGAGCAAGGACAAAGGTGGGCCAGCGAGGTGCTCAGGATGCAAAACTTAAGGAGACACTTGTGCTCAGGGTCATGCAAGTGTGTGCTCTTCCCAGCCCACGTCCCTTCACTAGCCCACAGGCCCATTTCACAGATAAGGAAGCTGAGGCTTAGGATGGCTTAGCAGTCCATTCTGCTCCACTGAATGACTTAGCAGTGGAGTCGGGTTGCAAGGCCAGAAGGTCTGTGTCCATAGCCTTCCTTTATATACTGCCTCTCTTGACAGCGAGTGGTAGGGCCAAGAAATTCACCAGCCTTCTTCCAGCCCACATCTCCTACCTGTGACTCGATTTATGTGGAAAGGCATTCACACGACGTTTTAAATTCAGAGTGAGCAAAACCTCTAGGACGGAGTGGCTAGAACTCACCAATGGAAGTAGGGTAGGGGGATCTATTCAAATTCTTGAACTTAGTATGGCAGTTTGCCACCCTGGCCATTCATGAGAATGCCTGGGAAACTTTAAAAGTCCTAGCTCACCTCAGGTCTCTAGGGATGAGGCCCCAGCATCACTATTTTAAAATCTCCCCAACTTGAAACCTTCTAGGTTTGAAAGTCACACTCACTGTTATGTTCTTGAACACCTAACTGATGAATTAAAGGACATATGTTCCAAACCAGAAGGGATGGTTTCTGCCTTCCCACCACACCCTGTCCCCCACCCCCCACCCCTGCACGCCTCCAAAGGCCTGAGAAATTTCAGGGGACAAATCAGGCCAAGAGATGTTGGGTGAAGGGAGCCTGGTTACCAGCTAAAACTGGCAACCTGCAGCCTTTCTGCTGTCCTGTAAACAGCCGGGGCAAGAAGATAGCGTGATGGGTGTTTGGATCCCAAACACGCTTGCTTTAGTGTCGGCAAGACTGTGACATTTTTCAGTCCTCAACTGTGGGATGGTGCCAAAGAGAAGAGTGTGACTAGAACGGGCTCTGTTAGCTTGCACGTCTGAGGGTAACTTTGCTTGGGGTTCTCTAGCTTGCCTCCTTATCCCCAGAGCTTCTGTGTTTCTACACCCAGGACCGAAGGAAGATCTGAAGTTGCAGAGAATCCTCTGTCATGTCATGATTAGCAGGAGGGCACAGGACCCAGCTGCAGAGAGGAGCAGTCTTTCATGTGCCAGACTCAGCCAGGGACTGTCTGAGTGGCCTTAACAGATTACTTAACCTGCTTGAGCCTCGTGTGTGTGTGTGTGAGTGTGAGTGACAGAGGACGGTTATTCTGCTCTGCCTTCCTCCTAGATTTGGTCTGAGTAGATTAAAGGAGTATTAGATGCAAGTTGTACTTGGACAATGCTAAAACACTTGATGAAACTCTTAATTTTTATGGTTCAAATTAAAATATCATGTGTCAACCCTGGTCCCTCATGGAAAGCTGTAAATATGTCTGTGAGGACCTAAAAGTCTTTGTAAAAATCTTTGGTGTATTTCAGTAAAGAAACCCCGTATCCATTAGCAGTTACTTTCCGTTCTCCTCACTCCAACGCCTCTTGAAACCATTAATTTACTCTCTGCTTCTGTGGAATTGCCTGTTCTGGACATCTCATGTAAATGGAATTATACAACATGTGGTCTTTGATGACTGTCTTCTTTCACTTAGCATATATTTTAAAGTATTCATTTCTTTATTTTTGGCTGTGCTGGTTACTCGTTGCTGCGCTCAGGATTTCTCTATTTGCAGTGTGCGTGCTTCTCATTACAGTGGCTTCTTTTGTTGCAGAGCACAGGCTCCAGGGTGCCTGACTTTCAATAGTCGTGGCCTTCAGTCTCAATAGTTGCGGTGCATAGGCTTAGTTGTGCCATGGTACATGGAATCTTCCCAGACCAGGGATTGAACCAATGTCCCCTGCATTAGCAGGCAGATTCTTAACCACTGGACCACCATGGAATTCCAGCATATATTTTAAAGGTTCATCCATGTTTAGCACTTAACAGCCCTTCATTCCTTTTTATTTCCATGTAACATGCCATTGTATGTATATAGCTCCTTAAAAATTTTTTTGTTGAAGTATAGCTGCTATACAATGTGAGTTACAGGTGTACAATATATTTGATTCACAATTTTTAAAGGTTATACTCCATTTATAGTTATTAAGAAATGTTGGCTGTATTTCCCACGTTGTACAATGTATCCTTGTAGCTTATTTTATACCTAACAGTTTGTGCCTCTTACTCCCCTACCCCTCTCTCACCCCTTCCCACTTCCCTCTCCTCACTGGTAACCGCTGGTTTGTTCTCCACATCTGTAGCACATTTTGTTTATCCACTCACAGGCTGATGATGGATGTTTCGGTTGTTTCTACTTTTTGGTCATATGGATATTGCTGCCATGAACAATGGTTTACAAGTTTTGTGTGGACACAGGCATTCAGTTCCCTTGGGTTCATACCTTGGAAGGGAATTTGCTGGGTAACACTACGTTTAACTTTTTGAGAAACTTCCTGGCTGTTCTCAAAGAATATTTTCACCATTTTCATACTGCATTAGACTTAAACAAGATCAGAATTTAGTTGAAGAAACCTGTACTATATATATATATATTATGCATGAGTGCGTGCATGCATGCTCACTCAGTCATGTCTGACTCTCTGCAAACCCCATAAACTAAAGCCCACCAGGTTCCTCTGTCCATGGGATTTCCCAGGCAAGAATATTAGATTGGGTTGCCATTTACTTCTCCAGGGGCTCTTCCCAACCCAGGGATGGAACCCATGTCTCTTGAGTCTCCTGCCTTGGCAGGCGGGTTCTTTACTGCCATACCACCAGGGAGCCATGAAAACTAAACATACAAGAATAGACACCATTCCATGAACTGTAACCCAAAATACATCTGACTGTGTAGGTATGAGTAGACAAAAAACAAATCTGACCAAAACCCAGGAAAGACAGTTGTCCAAGAGCCTGTGACTTGATAACAGAGCCCAGGACCTTGAATCCATGGGCCCGAGTCCCTACTTGCCCTAATTCACTGTGTGACCTTGGGCAAGAGTCTTCTTTCTGGCCTCAGTTTTCTCAATGATAAAGTGAGAATTTGCATCTGAATGTGCTCTCGATGGCTACAGCTCTGTGTTGGTCCTTGGCATTCCCAGGACGCTGTAGCATGTGCTCAGGGAGATCACATGCGTTTTCTGGGCCCCTGATGCCTCAGGGAATTGCTGGAATTACAAGTACACCCGAGGACCTTTCAGCAATGATGACAATATGATGCTTTCCCAGTCCTGTGCTCAGTGCAGGCAGAGTCAAACACCACAGAGGCAGAGGGTGGTCTGCCACCGTGACCTGCATCACGTGGGCAGCCAGGTCCTGGATCCTGTGAAACAGGACCGAGTTCGCCTGCTTGGGAACCACAGTGGGCAACCACTGTGCCAAACTCCACATTTAAGCTTTGCTTTTGGAAAAGAGCATTTATTACATATTCAGTATGAAGCAAAATGTGCTCATTATAGAAAAAAGTAACGAGGAAAACAAGAAATCAAGTATAATACTACCATCCAGAAATAACCACAGTTTACAGTTTGATGTTGGTTCTTCATATTTGCAGTTATTAACTTGGTATTATACTCTATATACAATTTTTTTCACTTATTCCATGTCGTTAATGAGTATTCAGAAACTTGATTTTAATGATTACGGGCTTTTCCATTATATAGATACACTGGTTTATTTAATCATTCATTATTAGATATTTATAGGGGGAGGGGTTCCCTGAGCTTTAACTCTAAAAATAAGTGATGTTTATCTTTGTTTTGGGAATCCCAAACACCCTGGCATTCAAAGCCCTTCACAATTTAACTCTAGTCTGTCTGTCTTTCCATCCTCAGCTGCCTCTCTTCAATATGAGGCAGATGTTTAGCCTTTGTGCTCAGATGGAGCTGTCCTGTTGTTAAAATTCTAAAATACCTCAGCAGGGGGGTTAAACTTCTAGGAAGCACCTCTGGCTGCTGTCCTGAGCACCCCCACCTCAACCTCCTCCTCTCAAGTCGGACTACTGAGACTCACGTGACCAGGAACCATTAGGACTGGTCAGGGCCTGGTCTTATCTGTGTTAGCTCTGGGCTTTCACACCTTCTCTGTGCGACCCTTTGTTTACTGTGCTTCCTGTTTTCCTGGGAAACAGTTCTCCTTCCTCAGAATCTTGCCACTCCTTCAAAACCTAATTTAGATCCCACCTTGTCCTTGAAATTTTATCCAGCAACTCCAGCTCAGTCTGATCTCTTGGTCCTGTGAACTCCTATATCTTGATTATATTTTAGTTATTGCTGTCTTCAGAATACCGTTGACATAGCATTTGCAGTTGAATTTCTTAATCAACTCTTCCTACAGGCCCCTCTTTACACCCATGCTGCAGTCCATGGGGTCACAAAGAGTCGGACACAACTGAGCGACTGAACTGAACTGAACTGACATGCCCCTCTTTCTCCCCAGCTACATCCTAAAGGCTGCTGAGACAGGAGCATCTTAAACTTTTTGTCTGTGGTAGAAACCATACTGGGCTTCACCAGTTTGCTGCCTCTTTCCTAACACGCAGGCAAACAACTTGCTGTTAGGTTGGGGCCATCTGAGTTCTAACCACGACAGTGTACACCGAAGGGATGTGGCCCTTAAAAGACCTCATTCAAGCCTACAACCCTCTCTTCTTTCACAGTTAACGGGGGTGGCATAGATGGTGGCCTCATAGAGGGAGGTGGTCTGGGTCCTGAGTCACTGCATAAAGGACAGTAGGAAACTCACCAACCTGCTCTGGATGGTGAAGTGACCCAGAACAAACCTTTAACGTGACAACTTAGACTGGGAGTTTGTCAGTGCAATGTAGATTAACACACAGACCCCCAACCTGGTTTTATATGGGCTACAAGCTGAGAAAGGCTTTGAAAGGCATACAAATAAACAAACAGCATGCAACAGAGAGATATGTAGCCCACAAAGCCTGAAATACTATCTGGTCCTTTACAGAAAATGTTTTAGTGATGCTTAAACTAACCTATAACTCTAGCCTGACTCTGCCCAATTGCTGCATAGTCCAAGACCCTGGAACACCTCATCCTTCAGTATTCGTTTAGTACATGTGTCACGTGCTTGCATGCTTCCTTCATCACTGTGCCCTTTGTGGTATTCAGGAAATACTTGTAGAATTAGTGGATGAATAAGGATGTGCCTACATATACACAGATGTGCTCAGTGCTAGCTGTCCTGGGAAGCAGAGCTCGCATAAACACAGGAAAAGTGAAAAGTGTACCAGATTCAGCTTATATACCCCGTGATCCATGTGGCCCACCTACCTTCCACATCCCAGGCCGCAGGCCTCACCCTGCTTCTTGGCCAGAGCGGTCCTGGTGGTAGCTTACACTCTCCTGAAGTCATGAAGCCAGCGATCAGATGGTGGAGGTGAAAAGGCAAGGCAAAATTGAATACAAACAGGCAAAGTTATGAGGCCTTAAACTTATGTTTTATACCTTTTGTGGCCCCTAAGTGTTTTTATCCTTTGGGAAGCCTGCAGTTAACAGCAGTTACAATGCTGCAGAGGTTTGGGGTACATCTAAGTTTATTTTTTGCTGCACTGGATCTTCATTGTGGCGCATGGGCTTTCTCTAGTTTAGGTGAGTGGGGAGCTACTCTCTCGTTGTGGTGTGCAGGCTTCTCATTGCAGTGGCTTCCCTTGTCGCAGAGCACAGGCTCTAGAGCACATGGGCTTCAGTAGTTGCAGCACGCAAGCTCAAGTACTTGTGGTACACAATCTTAGTTGCCCCGCAGCATGTGGGGTCTTCCCAGAGCAGGGATTAAAAATATGTCTTCTGCATTGGCAAGTGGATTCTTAACTCCTAGACCACCATGGAAGTCCTGGGGTAAGCTTAAACCATAGCAGCATCTGCCCTGGTAAGAGATTATTGCCAAGGGGCCCCAAGAAGACAATATGGAGTCAAGAAGATTCCAAGGAAGGAAGAGAGCAGGAGGAGGGGAGGGCAGATTTGAGAGCAGGACTAGCTAGGAAGCTTCTGTGTGGTTCCTTCAAAAACGAGAAGTCTGGCCTTGTCAGCTCAGTGTGAGGCTGGGTGAGGGCTGGGGGCAGCTACCCAGAGAGAGGTCAGAGCATCCTTGGCAGAAGCTGGGCACCATCTCTGAGGCAGGGCAGGCTGCAGGGAGCTGGATGCCTGGTGTGAAGGCGCCCCCTAGAGGTCTGAGGCTGTTGGAGAGGGAAGGACACATGGGGCCTTTGAGAGCTGAGCTTGGCAGCGCCAACCAGCCCGCTCTGTGAATGGAGTCTTTCTCTTGGCATTTGTCAGAACTCAATGCCCTCTGTGCTGAGAGGAGGCCCAGTGGACTGGAAATAACCTCAGGCTTCCAGAAACATTTTATGGAAATATTCAGGAGCTTGAAAGAGAGAACAGTCCCAAGAAAGACATTTGGAATTTTTAGAGAAGACAATACAGATTATCTTTCTTACTTCAGGTTAAAAATAATAATAATAATAATAATAATAATAATTTTTTAACAAGACAATACATAAAGTGAAAGGAAAAGACAAAAGAAAAGATTGCAGTTGACTTCACTAAAACTAAGAACTTCTATTCACCAAAAGAAAAAGAAAAAAAAGGTACAGAGCATAAGATAAGCTGAAGGCTGGGAGAAAATAACACATTTAACTGTCAAAGAATTAGCATCCAGCATCTATAAAGAGCTACTAAAAATCAATAAGATGAGTAAACAACTTCTTTTTTTTAAATGGGCAGAAGACATGAACAGGCACTTCAGAGATAAATACTAAAAGGACCATAGGCATGTGAAAAGCTGCTCAGCCTCCTTAGTAATAAGGGAAAAACAAGCTAAAACCAAATTGAGATACAATTCCACAGCTATTAGGTTAGCAAAAATTTAGAAGACCATATCAAGCAGTGGCAAGGATGTAGAACAGTGTGAATTCTCATATACTGTTCATGAGGATGTTAATTGGTACAGCCACTGGGAACAGTTTGGCTTTATATTACAAAATTAAAGATATATGTACTTCCCAGGGTTATAGTATATGGCATAAGCAATATAGTCAATAATATTGTAATAGCTTTGTATGGGAACAGATGGTTACTAGACATTGTGGTGATCATTTTGTAACGTATACTAATATCAAATCATTATGTAGTAACCTGAAACATAACATTGTACATCAACTGTACTTCATTGAAAATTTTTCAATAAAAAAATTGAAAGACATACATTCCATACAACCCAGCACTTCTGGATGTATATAAATTCTTTCTTTGATAGTTTTTTTAGGTTTAAATACAGTTGATTTACAATATTGTGTTAGTTTCAGATGAACAGCATGGCGATTCAGTTGTACATACATACACACACACACACACACACACACACACACACATATACTTATATTCAGTCCTTTTCAGATTCTTTTTCCTTATAGATAATTATAAAATATTGAGTATAGTTCCCTGTGCTATATAAAGTAGATCCTCGTTGGTTATCTGTTTTATATATAGTAGTGTGATATGTATATGTTAATCTTAACCTCTTAATTTATCCCTCCTCCCACCCCCATATTTCCCCTTTGGTAGCCAGAGGTTTGTTTTCTATGTTTGTGAGCTTATATCTGTTTTGTAAATAAGTTATTTGTATAAGTTTTTTAGATTACACATATAAGTGATATCATATGACATTTGTTTTTCTCTGACTGGCTTATTTCACTTAGTATGATAATGTCTAGCTGCAACTTGTCTACCCATGTTGCTGCAAATGGCATTATTTCATTCTTTTCTATGGTGAGTAGTATTCAATTGTATATACGTACCACATCTTCTTTATCCATTCATCTGTTGATGGATGTTAAGGTTGTTTTCATGTCTTGGCTATTGTGAATAGTGCTGCAGTGAACATTTGGGGGCATGCACCTTTTCAAATTATGGTTTTCTCTGGATATATGTGCATGAGTGGGATTGCAGGATCATATGGTAGCTCTATTTTTAGCTTTCTTTCTTTTTTTTTTTTTTTTGCAGTCAATAAGAAATTTACTTGTTTTAAAAAAATCCAAATGCTGGAATTGTCCAGAAAAATTTAACAGGTTTATTTATAATTGTTTTAAAGTTGAACTGCTGAAACTTGTTCCCTGAAACATTTTGACTTTCATTAATGCTTTATGTCCCTGCATTTATATTAAAAATTCACACACAAATGAAAATGGAAAAACTGCCAATACCTGATTTCTGTCCCCTATTTTTTACTTGCAATCATATACTTAGGTACCTTTTGACCCCATGGGAAAAAAATATCTAACGTTCAGAACTACCAATAACAGGAAGAAGAGAATTTTTTTTTTTTTTTTAAAGAATGAAATGTCTCCCATCATAGTGGATTCTTAAGCACGTTCTCCACGTATGCGGCGTGCTAGCTGGATGTCTTTTGGCATAATTGTTACACGTTTGGCGTGGCTAGCACACAGGTTGGTGTCTTCAAAAAGCCCAACCAGATAGGCCTCACTTGCCTCCTGCAAAGCACCAATAGCTGCGCTCTGGAAGCGCAGATCTGTTTTGAAGTCCTGAGAAATTTCCCACACCAGACGCTGGAAGGGAAGTTTGCGAATCAGAAATTCAGTGGACTTCTGATAACGTCTAATTTCACGGAGTGCCACAGTACCAGGCCTGTAGCGATGAGGTTGCTTCACCCCTCCAGTAGAGGGCGCACTCTTGTGAGCGGCTTTTGTAGCGAGTTGCTTCCTCGGTGCTTTACCACTGGTCAATTTGCAGGCAGTCTGCCTTGTACGAGCCACGGTATAGAGACCTCCTTACTTACCCCCCTTCTCCTTCGGCTGGAGCTCGGCGAGCTAGAGGCAGCGCTGGCACTGGAGAGCGACGGCTGCGCGGCGGCGGCTGCGAACACCTATTTTTAGCTTTCTAAGGAACTGCCATATGATTCTCCATAGTGGTTGTACAAATTTACATTCCTACCAACAGTAGAGGGTTCCTTTATCTTTACATCTTCCCCAACATTTATTATTTGGTCATTCTGCCTGGTGTGAGGTGATGTCTCATGGTAGGTTTGATTTACATTTCTTTAATAATTAGTGATGTTGAGCCCCGTTTCATGTGCTTTTTGGCCATCTATATGTTTTCTTTGGAGAAATGTATATGTGGATCTTCTGCCCATTTTTGGTTGGGTTGTTTGTGGGGTTTTTTTATGTTGAGTTGTATGAGCTATTTGTGTATTTTGGAGATTAATCCCTTGTCTGTTGCATCATTTGCAAATATTTCCCCCCATTCTGTAAGTTGTCTATTGATTTTGTTTATGGTTTCCTTTTCTGTGCAAAAGCTTTTAAGTTCCCACTTGTTTATTTTTGCTCTTGTTTCCATTACTCTAGGAGATGAATCCACAAAGATATTGCTATGATTTATGTGAAAGAGTGTCCTTTTCATATTTTCCTCTAGGAGTTTTATACTATCAAGTCTTACATTTAGGTCTTTGGTTAATCTTTAGTTTATTTCTGCATGGTATTGGAAATGTTCTAATTTAATTTTTTTATATGTAGCTGTCCAGTTCCCAGCACCACTTATTGAAGAGTATCTTTTCTTCATTGTATATTCTTGCCTCTTCTGTCATAGATTAATTGGCCATAGGTATGTGAATTTATTTCTGGGCTTCCTATCCTGTTCCATTGATCTATATTTTTGTTTTTAATGCTAGTACCATACTGTTTGATTACTGTGGCTTTGTAGTATAGTCAGCTTCAGCTCCATTCCTCCAACTCCACTTTTCTTTCTCAAGATTGCTTGGGTATTAGGTTCTTTGTGTTTCCATACAAATTAAATTGTTTCGTTGTTGTTCTAGTTCTGTGGAAAATGCCACTGGTAATTTAATAGGAATTACATTGAATCTGTAGTTGCCTTCAGTAAGGAGTCATTTTGACAATATTGATTATTCCAATCCAAGAACACAGTATGTCTTCCCATTTACTTGTGTCATCTGACCTCTTTTATTAGCATTTTGCAGTTTTCAGAGTACTGGTCTTTTACCTCTTTAGCTAGATTTATTCCTATGTATTTTATTCTTTTTGATATGGCAAGTGGGATTTATATAAACTCTTATACATATGAAGCAGGAGATATATACAAGTATTGTTTATAATATCTCCAAACTGGAAGAAACTCAACTGTCTATTCACTTTGGGACAGATATATAAATTATGGTATATTCCCACAGTGGAGTGCTATACAGTAATGAAAATGAATGGACTACACCTGCATCTGTCCACACAGGGAAATCACTGATGTGAAAAGCAAGTTATAGAAGAATACTTATAATATGATCACCTTTATAAAAAGTTCAGAGACATGAAAAACTAAATGATACTGCTTAGGGATAGTATGTATGTGATACAAGTATTTTTTAAAAGCAAAAGAAAGATGAACACAAATGAGGAAATGAATGTGCAGTGAAGAGAATATGTCAGGGAAGGATGGTGGGAGCATCACACTTACTATGCAGTTTGTTTTATTATTCTTTAAATTGTACTTTCATGTTATATATACTTTTATATAAATGAACTTTTCACACACAAAAAAACACCCAAACCTCTTTTTTTAAGAACAATAGCTGGGTTTTTTAAAGGCCAATCAGACTGTTATCAGAGTATCTTCTACATAGTAGAAAGTCATGCTAGTTGGGCTAAAGGTCCAACAAGATCAGGAGACAGTAACGTAGGAAGCCTTCCCTGTGCCAGACTTTACTACAGAGGATCTCAACAAACATCAAATGCTGCCAATAAAATAGAGCTGAGAACAAATTAAGGGGCTGAAATTCTGAGTGACAATGAATTAGAACTCTTTTGTACAGCGTTTCATAATTTATAAAACACTTTGATACAAGTTAACTCCTTCAGTTTCCATAATCCCCTGAGAGGTAGCCAGAGAAGGTTATTTTTATGCCTATTGTGAAGAAAAAGACACAGAGAGGTGATGTGACTTGCCTGAAGTCACACAGCCAGGACTAGGTCTTAGAATTCTTGGTCAAGTGCTTCCCTCCCCTCAGCTGCTGCCTCTCTGTTCTGAGTGTGCTAGACAGAGATTCTGCCACAAGGAGCTCCCAAGTCTTGTGCCAAACCCCCTTCCCCCACCACATATTTCCTGGAAACTGGTCAGCCTGCCCTGGGCCCTGTCCTCTTGCACCCTTCTTCCAAGACTGCTCTCTTCTCTGGTCTCGAGTTATATTCCCCTGTGTCCCAATCATTAGGGTTCTTCTACTCATCTCTAAGGGATTTTTCCAGATGCTTATTTTCCTTGTCTTTGTTAAAGCCCCTCTACATGGATTTCTATATCCTGCCTATTACAGTTGACCCTCAGTATCTTCAGGGGATTGGTTCTAGAACCACCCCGCGCCCCCCGCCAGAATACCAAAATCTGTGGATGCTCAAGTCCCTCATAGAAAATTGCAAAGCAGTCAGCTGTCTATATCAGTGGATGTGGGACCCGCCAGTACAGTGAGCCGACTACAGTACGTCACCAGTTTGCTGACACCTGTCTAGAGTAGAACATCCATGGAATGGCACCCTGGGCAGACAAATCCTACACATGGCCCTGTAGGGTGCAGTGATTCTCAATGGGAAGCATACATGCGTAGTTTGAAAAAGCTCCCATGTGGTTCTGATTCCTTTCCTCAGTGAGGATCAGTTAGATAGTGACATCTTAGCTCTGGGAGCTGGTCAACTTAGTAACCTAACCTCTCTGAGCCTCCATTTCTGAATCTCTTACTCCATAGTTGTTTTTAAGAAATGAAATGAGATAGTGCCTACTATAGGTATGTGTTAATCAAATGTCATTTCCCATCATCTAATCAGGCCAGAAAAAAAGCAGTGAGGTGTTAAACCAAAAAACCTTACTGATTTAGTCAGAACCCCTCACCCTCACACAGGTCCCATTTCTAACATTTGTCATCTTTCAGAAGAAGGACTTGTGCTTGGAAAAGTATTTTAGTTACTGCTCAGAACCATGTATGGTGCAAGACTTTGAGTTCCCAGAGAGGAAAGGCCCGGGGTTCTTGTTGGAAGCTATGTGGGAAAGGAAACCAACTCCCATCTCAGAACGTGTTCCCAGAGCTGTGTTCCAGAGATCATCCAGGCTAGGAGGAGGCCACGCTGCGTGAGGGGAGGGCGGCCCCAAGAAGGAGACAATCACAGGTTCGTTCACATTCACATTCAGGACACTGGAAAGATGCAAAGGAGGTTCAGAGCTGGGGGTCTAGTTTGCTGTGTGAGTTTAGGTGAGTCACTTCACTTCTCTGGGCCAGGGGGTTAAACCATGGACCCTTACAACACTCAAGGGCACTCTATTTCTTCAGTCACTAGGAAGCAAATTAACTCTCCAGTCACGTAATTTTCATTTGCATTATTGTAACTTAGGCTGATGTCCAGCTCTTTTTCATGAACAGGGGGAACTTATGTCATTTCCACTCTTGACTTCAGCACAGCCAAGGGTGTTACAGAATCACTTTTCTCACTTAGTATTAATAGCTCTGGGTAGCAGAAGAGACTTGCACTTAAGATTCTGCAACAGCTGAGCTTTCTTAGGAAGATTCCAGAAGGAGTTATTAACCCAATTATTAAAGCCCTAAGTGCCATTCTCACATCCTGGGCTGCAGTGCTGCAGTCCTCTATTGCTTTTCTCTAGTCTAAGAGAAGACCTCAAACTAGGCACTCATTCAAAATTTTAATCACAATACAAAGGCATTTCACACAAGCAGTTATAGTCATGCGCAAAAAAGAGCCTGCCTACTGGCATTAGAGAAATGCAGATTAAAGCAGATTTAGGACCTCATTTAAAAATGTTAATTGTCAAAATGTGTAAAAGCAACTATGTGCCTGATGTTGCAGCAAAAGTAACTCATAGATATAATATTGGTGGCACTGTAAGTTAGTAACAGTTCTCTAGAGAAGCAATATGGCAACACACAGGATGAATCATCTTCATGATCATTGAGAAGTAATGCAGTAAAAATCTGCATGAAGAAGTTAACATCAGCAATATCTACTCTAGCTAGAAAATAAAAGGAAAAAAACAATTATGAGTCTAAGCTTAGGGGTCTTCTTACATAGATTTTGATACAGCCACATGTTTGCCTCTTCTAGAGCTATAAGGATAATTATGAAGATTAAGTAGTAACATAGAGAAGTGTTTATTGTGAGTGAAATGTACCTAACTTCAGAATACCATACTTTATGATTATCAGTTATGTTCAGTCACTCAGTCATGTCCAACTCTTTGTGACCCCATGGGCTGCAGCACACCAGGCTTCCCTGTCCATCACCAACTCCCAGAGTTTACTCAAGCTCATGTCCATTGAGTCAGTGATGCCATCCAATCATCTCATCTTCTGTTGTCCCCTTCTCCTGCTTTCAATCTTTCCCAGCATCAGGGTCTTTTCAAATAAGTCAGTTCTTCACATCAGGTGACCAAAGTATTGGAGTTTCAGCTTCAGCATCAGTCCTTCCAATGAATATTCAGGACTGATTTCCTTTAGGATGGACTGGCTTGATCTCCTTGCCGTCCAAGGGACTCTCAAGAGTCTTCTCCAACACCTCAGTTCAAAAGCGTCAATTTTTTGGCACTCAGGTTTCTTTATAGTCCAACTTTCACATCCATGCCTGACTATTGGGAAAACCATAGCTTTGACTAGACAGACCTTTGTCGGCAAAGTAATGTCTCTGCTTTTTAATATGCTATCTAGGTTTGTCATAGCTTTTCTTCCATGGAGCAAGTATCTTTTAATTTCACGGTTGCAGTCACTATCTGCAGTGATTTTGGAGCCTAAGAAAATAAAGTCTGTCACTGTTTCCATTGTTTCCCCATCTATTTGCCATGAAGTGATAGGACTGGATGCCATGATCTTAGTTTTTTGAATGTTGGATTTTATTATTATAGCTCTGTAAAAATGTGCACACAAGTGTACAAGAACTGGAAGGTGTTGAAATAAAAATAACTACTGTGTTTAGAAGGTGAAATACTGTGTTTTAAATTTTTCTCCTTAGATCTCACTTAGTCTTCAATTAAATAAATGGAAGAAAGTATATCAGTTAAAAAAGAATCTTGTCCCTAAACTTCCCTACTAGACAAGGAGTCCAGGGACCCTGCCGGTCTTATTCAAGACTGTTTATCAAAGCATGTGTCTGGCAGGTGATAAGTGCTCTGTAAATATTTGTGGACTGATTGATTGACCACTGCTGTCAGCCTCTCGAAACAAGGTTTAATAAACCACTGATGAAAAACTTCGTGCTTTTGCAAAGATGCCTTTACCTGCCCCTTCACAGTCTCCAAAAGCAAAAACAACTTCCTTTATAGGCAACTTTAAAAACCCTGCATTATCTGTCCCCCAGAGTTGCACTGGCAGAAGGAGGACATTATCTTAAAGCCACACCTCAAATACTAGGGCCATTCTAGGCAGAAAGACTTCCCGCAACTTGCTTTAGCAACTTGACCCTTGGGGCAGATCCTCACAGGGACACAAGGGGGAGCAGTTTGATCCCCAAAGTCATCTGGACACTAACTCTTTACACCAGAAGGTGGCAATCTATGCGCTTCCTTAAGGTGCAGAACTGGCACTTTCCAGGGCACTTTGATAGTTTATCATTCAAAGAAGGACCATGGTGGGAGTGTGACAAAGGTGACCAGGCCTCAGGACAGGGTCAGAAACAGATGGAGGCCATCAGTGCCCGCTGCTGTGAGAGATGGTATTTCCTCCCCCATCTTACACTTAGGTAAACCAGGGTCCCGACAGGCTAAGAGACTGCCAAGACCCCGGCCTCTAGTGGAGTAACATTGCCCAGATCTGAACCCAGCTCTCCTTATACCAGTGCTCACCCTCTTTCCAGTTCCCAAGCAACAGTAGTCTGTGAAAAAGCACGCAAGGATGTTTCTAAATATTTGGTTAGGGATTCTCTGGGTGGCTCAGTGGTAAAGAATCCACTTGTCAGTGGAGGAAACACAACTTGGACCCCTGGTCTGAGAAGATCCCACATTCCACAGAACAGCGAAGCCTGTGCACCACAATTATTGAGGCTGTGCTCTGGACCCTGGGAGCTACAGCTTCTGAGCCCACATGCTGCAACTACTGAAGTCTGCGCGCCCTAGAGCCCGTGCTCTGCAACAAAAGAAGCAATCGCGGTGAGAAGCCCAAACACTGCAATGAAGAGTAGTCCCTGCTCGCCACAATTCAAGAAAGCCTTTAGAGCACAGAAGACCCAGCGCGGCCAAAAATAAAATATGTAAAAAATATTATATGTCCCTCATCTCCCTCATTTGCCCAGGTTCATGTCCTCTGCATCAGTGATGCCATCCAGCCATCTCACCCTCTGATCCTCTCTTCTCCTCCTGCCTTCAGTCTTTCCCAGCATCAGGGACGTTTCCAGTAGGTTGGCTCTTTGCATCAGATGACCAAAATACTGGGGCTTCAGCTTCAGCATCAGTCCTTCCAATGAGTATTCAGGATTGATATCCCTTCCCTTGAGATTGACTGGTTTGATCTCCTTGCTGTCCAAGGGACTTTCAGAATCTTCTCCAGCACCACAGTTCAAAAGCATCAATTCTTTGGCACTATGCCTTCTTTACAGCTCTCACAACCATACGTGATCACTGGGAATACCATAGCCTTGACTACATGGACCTTTGTCGGCAGAGTAATGTCTCTGCTTTTCAACACACTGTCTAGGTTTGTTATAGCTTTCCTGCCAAGAAGCAGTCGTCTTCTGATTTCATGGCTGCAGTCACCATCTGCAGTGATTTTAGAGCTCAAGTAGAGGAAATCTGTTACTACTTCCACCTTTTCCCCTTCTATTTGCCATGAAGTAATGGGAAGTAATGCCATTTTGTTAGTTTTTTTTTTTTTAAATATTTAGTTTTAAGCTGACTCTTTCACTCTCCTCCCCCACCCTCATCAAGAAGCTCTTTAGTTCCTCTTTGCTTTCTGCCATTGGAGTGGTATCATCTGCATATCTGAAATTGTTGATGTTTCTCCCACCTATTCTGATCCCAGCTTGTAACTCATCCAGCCCGGCGTTTCTCATGATGTGCTCAGCGTGTAGGTTAAACAAACAGGGTGACAGCAGACAGCCCTGTTGTACTCCTTTCTCTGTCTTGAACCAATGAGTTGTTCCATACAGGGTTCTAACTGTTGCTTCTTGACCTGCATACAGGTTTCTTAGGAGAAAAGTAAAATGGTCTGGTATTCCCATCTTTTTAAGAGCTTTCCACAGTTTGTTATGATCCACACAAAGGCTTTAGGGTACTCAATGAAACAGAGGTAGATGTTTTTCTGGAATTCCCCAGTTTTCTGTATGATCCAGTGAATGTTGGCAATTTGATCTCTGGTTCCTCTTCCTTTTCTAAACCCAGCTTGGACATCTGGAAGTTGTTGGTTTGCACAGTGATGAAGCCTAGCAGGCAAGATTTTAAGCATGACCTTAGTAGCATGAGAGATGAGTGCAATTGTCCGATGATTAGCACATTCTTTAGTACTACCCTTCTTGGGAAATGGAATGAGGATTGACCATTTCCAGTCCTGTGACCACTGCTGGATCTTCCAGATTTGCTGACATATTGAATGCAAAGCCTTGATGGCATCATCCTTTAGGGTTCTGAATAGTTCTACTGGAATTCTTTCACATCCACTAGTTTTATTAACAGCAATGCTTCCTAAGGCCCACCTGACTTCACAATCCAGACTGTCTGGCTCTGGGTGACTGACCACGCCACTGTAGTAATCCAGTTCATAAAGATTTTTTTTTTCAGTTCCTCCGTGTATTCTTTCCATCTCATCTTGATCTCTTTAGCATCTACTAGATCTCTACTGTTTCTGTCCTTTATTGTGCCCATCTTTGGGTAAAATATTCCCCTGATATTTCCAGTTTTCCTGAAGAGATCTCTAGCCTTTCCCCTTCTGTTGTTTTCTTCTAGTTTTATGCACTGTTCATTGAAGAAGGCCTTCTTGTCTCTCCATGCTATTCTTTGGGACTCTGCACTTAGTTGGGTGTACTTTTCCCTTTCTCCCTTCCTTTTCACTTTTCTTCTTTCTTCAGCTATTTGTAAAGCCTCCTCAGATAACCATTTTGCCTTCTTGCATTTCCTTTTCTCTGGGATAGTTTTGTTAGCTGCCTCCTGTACAATATTACGGACCTCCATCCATGGTTCTTTCTCAAGGTACACTGTTAACTAGGTCTAATCCCTTGAATCTATTTGTTACCTCCACTACATATTCATAGGGGATGTGATTTAATTTGTTCCTGGCTGGCCTAGTGGTTTTCCCTGCTTTCTTTAGTTTAAGCCTGAATTTTGCTATGAGAAGCTGATGATCTGAGCCACAGTCAGCTCCAGGTTTTGTTTTTGCTGACTGTATACAGCTCTTTTGTTGATTATGAGGGCTACTCCATTTCTTCTATGGGGTTCTTGCCCACAATAGTAGATATAATGGTCATCTCAATTAAATTCGCCCACTCCCATCCATTTTAGTTCACTGATTCCTAAGATGTTGATGTTTATTCTTACCATCTCCTGCTTGACCATGTCCAATGTACCTTGATGCCTGGACCTAACATTTGAGGTTCCTATGCAATATTGTTCTTTGCAGCATGGAATTTTCATCACCAAATATGTCCACAACTGAGCATCATTTCCACTTTGGCCCAGCCATTTCATTCTTTTTGGGGCTATTGTTAGTTCTCCTCCACTCTTCCCTAGTAGCATACTGGACACCTTCCAACCTGGGAGACTCATCTTTCGATGTCATATCTTTTTGTCCTTTTATATAACTCATGAGGTTCTCATGTAAAGTATACTGAGGTGGTTTGGCATTCCCTCCTCCAGCAGAGCATGTTTTGTCAGAACTCCCCACTGTGACCCGCCCATCTTGGATGGCCCTATGCATGACTCATCACTTCATTGAGTTACACAAGCCCCTTCGCCATGACAAGGCAGTGATCCAAGGAGATGATGATGTCTAATGATTATTAATTTCCACCAGTTATAGTTGTAAGGAGTAACCAACAAATAGGCTTTAGTTTTTTGAAGTTTTGTGAACAAATCTACAATGTAATTTCTTCCAGCTTAAGTGGTTTTTAAATCACTAAGTCGAATGACCAAATTGATCATACCATTTGACCTTGAAACACCACTTTGGGAAATGGGTTCCAAGGAAACAAAAATATGAGATACATATTTATAAATATATACATTTTATGTATTGTGAAATATAAAAAATAAAATTGCATATGCAGATGTTTAGAACTGAGCTTCATATTGTAGTTAAAACTGGAAGCAGCCCAAATGCCTGACCGTGGGCGAACACTGGGAGGATCATGCTGTAGTCACAGCACCGACAATGGGAATGGCCACTGTGAAGATTGGAGCTGATGTCCAGTTCCTCACAAGGGCACCATCATGCTAGTTGTTAAAATGCTGAAATAGCAAAAGCAATAAAAGCCAAAATAAATAAGTGGGACTATATAAAACTGAAATGCTTCTATGCAGCAAAGGAAACCATCAAGAAAGTGAAAGGCAACCTACTGAATGGCAGAAAATATTTGCAAATCACATATCTGATAGAGCGTTAGTATCCAAAATATTTAAAGAACTCATACAGCTCAATGGCAAAAAGGCAAACAATTTGATTTTAAAATGGGCCTATCTGAAAAGACATTTTTCCAAAGAAGGCATATGGATGGCCAATGAAAGGATGTTCCACATCAGTCATCATCAGGGAAATGCAAATCAAAATCACAATGAGATCACGTCATACCTACTAGAATGGCTGTTATTGGAAAGACAAGAAATAAGTCTTGGCAAGGATGTGGAGAAAAGGGAGCCATGTACACTGTTGGTGGGAATTAAATTGGTGCAACCTCTGTGGAAAAGAGTATGGTGGTTCCTCAAAAAATTAAAAATAGAACTTCCATATGATCCAACAATTTCACTTCTGGGTATATATCCAAAGAAAATGAAAATACTAACTTGATATCTGCACCCCATGTTTATTGTATTACTTATGATAGTCAGGACATGGAAATAAGACAAATATCCATTGATGGGTAAGTGAATAAAGAAGATATAAGATGTATATACATATATATATGTGTGTGTGTGTGTATCTCAAATATATAACAGAATGTTAGTCATAACAATTAATGAAATCTTGGCATTTAGGACAACACAGATGGACCTTGAGGACATTATGTGAAATCAGAGACAGAGAAAGACAAATATGACATGGTCTCATATGTGGAATCTAAAAAACAATAAAACACCCAAGCTCATAGACACAACTTTTTCTCATAGAAGAAGTTGGTAGTTATCAGCGATGAGAGTTGGGGCAGGGTGGTGGTGGGGAATAAGCAAAATGAGTGAAGGGGGTCAAAAGGTACAAGCTTTCAGCTGTAAAATAAGTCCCCAGGATGTGATATTCAGCATGATGACTGTAGTTGATAATACTGTATTGCATTCTTGAAAGTTGCCAAGAGAGTAAATCTTAAAACTTCTCATCACAAGAGAAAAAAAAAAAATACTAGTAACTAAGGGGACGTGTGTTAACTAGACTTATTATGGTGATCATTTCACAGTGTATACAAATATTGAAACATTATATTGTACACCTGAAACTAATATTAATGGATCAATTAGACCTCAATAAAAATAAGTTTTAAAAAATACTTAAGTAATTCCATATCATTGGAAATAGTAGGGGCTGAGTGTCCCCCTGGATCCTCCCTGACCCCTCCACTAGGATCTTCCCGGATCTCCTATCTAGCAACTAAATGTGAGTGCCTGGTCCAGCAGGACTCTCCAGGATCCCACCATGTACTAACCAGGCTGTGCTGTGGTCAGTACACATCCTAGAACCAGTTATTATTAATAAATATTTTTAAACCTCCCCTGGCTAAGATTCTGTACCTTTACAAAATTTGCCTTATTTTGGAATGAGACAAGAGATACAGGGACAAAGAGAGAGACATTTTATGACTTAGTAAGAAAAACGGAGTAGAACTTGATGTAATGAATGCAGTTGACCCTCCCTATCTGTGGGTTCTGAATTCATTTTATTTAAGAGACTTGAGCATCCTCAGATTTCGATATCCATGGGGATCTTGGAACCAATAACCTCTGGATCATGAGAGAGGATTCTTTGGGAATAGCAATGACACAAACTTATATTTGCATAACCAAGAGTCTATAAATATTCAGTAAATTAGGGAATAGGAGATTTGAAAATATTGTCAGGTGTGCACTCAACATTCTTTCCCCCTCTTTGCTGCTTTTTTTTTTTTTTTAGACTTCCTTTACCTGGACCATTTTTAAAGTCTTTATTGAATTTGTTACAATATCGCTTCTGTTTCATGGTTTGGTTTTTTGGACCCAAGGCATGTAGGGTCTTAGCTCCCTGACTAGGGATCAAACCCACACCCCTGGCTTGGAAGGCAAACTCTTAACCACTGGACCACCAGGGAAGTCCAGTCCTCTCGGCTTCTTTAAAGCAAAGTCCTCTTTGTTTCTTTAAAGAAAACTGTAATTTTTATTCACTCCCTTCTTACTCTTCTGGTAACAAAGTGGTTTGGGGAAGGCTGAGCCTGGAGACGGTGTGGTAGGGGTGCAATCTAGAATTCCTGAGCCTGGAGTGGCAGCCCATTACTCTGGCCATATGGTGAATTGGTATAGGCTAGTGACATAGTTTCAGAGAAGGCAATGGCACCCATTCCAGTACTCTTGCCTGGAAAATCCCATGGGCGGAGGAGCCTGGTAGGCTGCAATCCATGGGGTCACGAAGAGTTGGACACGACTGAGCGACTTCACTTTCACTTTTCACTTTCATGCATTGGAGAAGGAAATTGCAACCCACTCCAATGTTCTTGCCTGGAGAATCCCAGGGACGGCAGAGCCTGGTCGGCTGCCGTCTATGGGGTCACACAGAGTTGGACACGACTGAAGCGACTTAGCAGCAGCAGCGGTGACAGAGTCTGGCTAGGGAGGTGGAAAGAAAGTTGGCTAGGAAAATTCTAACAAGACTTTCTTTTCCCATCTAAAAAGAGACCATGACAGGAATATCCCCTTTATTTCCTTTGAGGATATATTGCTCAAACCTAAGGCAAACATCTTGCATCCCCAAAGGGAAAGCTAAGAGAATTTCAGAGAACACAGATCTGAGCCAGGACGTCTTTGAGCTGCTAAATTAATCAACCCTGGATCAGCTCTATTATTAGCCTTTGTGTTACTCTTTAAGCACTTTAGCTGGATTTGCTGGTATTTGCAGAGTCCCACTAGAATGTATGTTATTTGTTCACTACTGTATCTCTGTGATCTGTGACACTGCCTGGTACACAGCAGACTCATCATAAATATTTGTTGAAGGGATGAATGAATAAAAAACATCCTCACTGATGTAGGAGGGTGTTAAGTTTTTCAGTGGTCCTGGCGTTAGATTTGTTTGTTTTAAGCATCCAGTCATCGTTGTTGGCTGTCCATTTTCTCCAGTGCTTCAGTGTTATGAAAAGTGACAGGCCTGGATTTGAATCTGGATCTGCTACTTACCGGTCAAGTATCCTTAGGCAGATTATTCGTCTGCACTGAGAACACCTGTAAAATGAGCACAACCACCGCTAAATTATAAGGTTGCTGTGAGGCTTGGATGAGAAGTGGCCACAGAGAGACCATGGGAGAGGATCATCAGTTGGTTTTGTCCCTCACTTCCCTGTATCTCTGTATCGCAGGTACCAGATCCCAGGAAGGCCAAGAGTCGCTTAACATCCCCAGGAATGAGACAGAGTGACATTATATACCTCCCGATATGATACCCTGAGATGAACCCAGCATCGCCTTTGGGGTACCCCAGCCAAGACTGTACAGCATAAATCATCATGAGGAAACATCAGACAAACCTGAAATGGGGTACATTTTACACAATACCTGGCCTACATACTTAAAAAATGCCCATTGTTAGGAAAGACAAGGGGAAAAAAAAAAAAGACCAGAGAAGTGTTATAGATTAAAGAATACTAAAGGGACATAGCAACTAAATGCAATGATGATCTGGGAATTTTCCTTGCTATAAAGGGCTTTATTGGATAATTTTAAAGGATAATTTGTAAAATCTGAATAAGGTCTGTATATTAGATAATAATTGGTATAAAAATTAATTTCATAACTTTGATAATTAGTCTCTAGTTATGTAAGAGAATGTCCTTGGTTTTAGAAAACATACACATTGAAGGAACAGAGGAGTATAATGTCTGCAAGTAACTCATAAGCTATTCAGAAAAAAATAAAATCACACAAACACATAGCGAGGAAGAGATCTAGAAGGTTAAATAAAGCAAATGTAGGAAAACGTTAATATTTTCCTTCACCCGGGGATCCGGGGATCCCGGTGAAAAATGTGCTAGAATTCTTTGTCCTAGGTTTGCAACTTTGTTTTAAGTTTGAAACTATGTAAAAAAAGTTAACAAAAATTTTAAAGCAATACTAGAGCCATGTCCTGAAGAATATTAGGAATTTGTGGTTGGAAAAGGAGACTTCTAGGCTGAGTGAAAACTTGGGAAAGTATTCAGGAAGATGCTTGGGTGCTAGCAGGCCCATTTCACAGAAAGCTACATTTGAGCAGGTTTCAGAAAGAGGTATCCGAGTCCTCCAGGTGGGCCACAGGAGGAAAGGCCTTCTAGTCAGCAGCCAGTGATATGAAAGAGCAGGGTGCTGGCAGGCAGGAGTTAGATGTGGATGAGGCCTGGCTGTGAGCAGCAAAGCTGGACATTTAGGTTGGGGACAAATTGCAAAGTATGAATAACCTGCTAAGACACTGGGACTTTATTCTGTGAGCAGGGAGTGGATGAAAAGATCCATGTTGGACGCAGTTGGGGAGGATACATGGAGCAGTGGGTGGGGGGAGCCAGGCCACAGACGAAAATTGTACCCTGTCTGCGGAGTGAAACAAGATGCCAAGGGCCCAATGGATAGCATCTTGGCCAGAACGAGGAGGATAAAGTATACATCCTCCTACCTCCAACCCATAGGGAAGCAGATGGGCTCACCAGTCTTGGTGCTCTGATTCCAGTTCACTCTGCCTTGCAGAGGCCACAGGACACTGGACCTTCCAGCAGGCTTAGTGGGTGGACCAGACGCTGACATGGAGTGCTAGGGGTGGAGGACCATGAGCCATCTCACGGTGAAAGGCCTTCGTTAAATTAAAAAACGCCACCTCCATTCCCGGTCCTGGCCAGAGTGGTCTCTTCCTGTCCTCTTAGTGTCTGCCTTCCCAGGATCCCACCGTGCTATCCACCTGGCTGCTCTGGCCAGCGCTGCCCTAGCTCCACCCCAGGAGGCTAAAGGCCTCGCCACAAATGGTTCCTTTTATTGCATAACAGTTGGGCATTTTCAAATCCAATTGAGCCAGCCTATTCAGTCACCATTTGACAAATATTTGCCTGGTGCTACTGTGTGCTTAAGAGACTTATCTGAGAGGAAAGGGGAAGTAGGTGGGGCAGGAACATGGCTGGGTTGTATTGTAGCAAAAGTGGTTTTTCTCCTTGGCGTTTCGTTTGCTATATCTAAATTAGATATTTGTTTGTCATCAAATGTGAAAGGAATTGTTATCTTTTTTAAGTCGTTCCTGGCTTAATGAGGGTGCAGCCAGGCAACCAGTGGCATCAAGAGGCATTCTGAGCAGCTTATTAAACACTCATAGATCCAGATGATCCCCACATGGTCTGGTGATAATCCTTAATGTATCTCCACTTCTTACTCATCCAGGGGCCTCTTCACAGTCAGGGTGGTCATGATAGTGATGATGAGGATGTGCAGTTACTATGTGTTAAGCACTCAGCTAAATGCTTTCTGCACATTCTCTCCAACCTTAACCAGTTAATCCTGCAAGGCAGATATTTTATGCTTGAGGAAATCAGGGTTCAGAGAGGTTGATGGGTTTGCCAAAGGCCACACAGCCATTTAGAAGCAGAGTCTATGTCTGAACTCAGGTCTTCTGGTCTCGAAAGGTTATGACCATTCCAGTGTCATGCCACCTCCTACCACTTCAAAGTGGGAAGGAAATTTTGGGTAAGTGAATCAAAACTTTCTGCAAGATGATGGTTCTCAAAACGAGCAAGAATCAGCATTACCCAGAGGGTTTATTAGAATACAGATGGCTGGGTCTGTATATTGATGTGGGCTTCCCAGGTGGCTCAGTGGTAAAGACCTCACCTGCCAATGCAGGAGATGTGGGTTTGATCCCTGAGTTGGGAAGATCCCCTGGAGAAGGAAATGGCAACCCACTCCAGTGTTCTTGCCTGGGAAATCCCATGGACAGAGGAGTCTGTTGGGCTACAGTCCATGAGGTTGCAAAGAGTTGGAGATGACTTAGCAACTAGACAACAGCAAATATATTGAAGTGTCTGAGGCAGGTGCTGCTGATCAGCATTTCTGACAAACCCAGGTGATGCTGAGGCCACCCTGGTCCAGGGACCACTCTCAGGACCACTGCCCTGTGGGAGAACAGTGAGTTGACTCTGGCTCACCCAACCCTGACCCTGCTGTTCTGTTCAGTTAGGAATCTCCCAAATCTCCCCATTTCCTGGATCTGAAAAGGAAACCGAAGCAAGTGCCTCCTCCCTTCTTCCCTCTGTCTTCTTGGGAGTCTGTGTGAGGCTGCAGGGGCACAGAGGGTCCCTGGCTGAGCTCTTTGCTCTCAGTGGTGTAGTCTCGTCCACTCTCGGGTCACTGCCCTCTCTTTCTCTCTGACCCCATGGTCATTCCCAGGTCTCCCCAGCTTTTGCTCACTTGTTGATTCTCTGTGGACTGACCCTGCCTTCATCTCCGTGCTCAGGTGTGATGTGTGAGGTCTATCACCTTCAGCACCCTCTCCTGATCTGCGGGGACCCAGAGCTTGTCTCTGTCGCCTGAGATCCTTGTTCCTCTGGGAAGATCCACTTTCTAGCAGTTTGGTAACCTTCCCAAGTTATAGTTTAACATGGGGACGTGTGTTTCGAAGGCTCGTAGGCTTTTGGACTTGGAAGAGACTTAGCTGGAAGGAGGAAAGGAAGGAAGTGAGCCGTTTTTGAGAATCTGCCATGTGTCTACACACAGCCAGGAGCTTAGTATGTGTCAGTGTTTACTCTTCACAGTAACCCTATGAGTTCAGGCCTGAGTGTGTGTGTTTTATAATCTCCATGAACAGTGGAGAAAACAGATATTCTAGGAAGATATGATCAGACAGCTAGGCGCTGAGCCACAATATGACCCCAGGTCTGTCCCTGCTCTTTCCACCACCGCTGACCCATCAGTTCACATCACTGATGTTCTCTCTAACTCAGAGATGAATTTATTGAGCTGGGCCCACACACGAGGCCCAAAGGCTGACCTTCTAAGACAAGCCCTGGGTCAGTCATGCAGTGGTCAGTACTGGGGAGCTGCCAGGCAGTGGCGGGAGGAGCTGGGGAGCAAGGCCGTTGTCAAGTGCTGAGTGAGCAGGGGAAAGGTGCCAGGACTCTGGAAGGGTTGGCAGAAGAGCTGCTGGGAGCAGGTGAAGGCAAACAGGATCTCAGGGGTTTCTGAGGAAGAAGCCGCCGCCAGCCGGGCCCTCAGCTTAGGCCCAGCTAGTTGCTGTGCTGCTTTGAAGAGCAAGGTGCCAGCCTTCCTGGCCAGGTTGTGGGCTTGGGGAAAGGCAGCTTTGGCCTGGCACATCAAGTGCCTACTGTTATGCCCAGCATTATGAGGTATTGAGGCTACGCTTTAAAAGAAAAAAATTGTCTCAAAATTTATTATCTCAAATTTTATTAATACAATTTATTATCTCAAAGAGCTAACAGTTCAGGGGTAGGTACAAGCTTCTAACAAAACCCAGCCAGATAAATATGGTTTTTTGAATAATTAATTTGGCCACACTGGGTCTTAGTTAGGGCATGCGGAGACTTTTAGTTGAGGCATGTGGGATCTAGTTCCCTGACCAGGGATCCAACCTGGGCCCCCTGCATTGAGAGAGTGACGTCTTAGCCACTGGGCCACCAGGGATGTCCCTATATGATTTTTAATATGGTGGCTTAGAACATATGCAATATGACATCCAGGGATCCTCCAAGGGGCACAGCCGCAGGGGAGTGAGGAGGGGCCCTCTCTTGATGGTTCTACCCTTCCACACCCAGTGCTTCATGGATCCTTGGTGCACCCCCTGGGGTGCACAGAGGAGGGAATCCTGACTGCCCCTTGGTGGGTGGGTGAGGCTCCCCAGAAGTGTGGTAGTTAGTTGGACTTGGGGGAATAGATAGGAGTTCTTTATGCAGAAAAGAGGAAGAGGAGATTACTGCATTGCGTATCTTGTACCTTGATTTTGGTGTCATAAGCGCTTTTAGCCTTAGCTGCCAGGAGCAGGGCGTGGGACGGGCCTCTCGGCCTCTTCCATTCCAATCTGAAAAGCCCCTGCTCTTTGTATATGTGTCTTCCTGTGACAGTTTCCTTCAGAAGAGCCAGAAGGTCTGAAGTGCTGGCATCTCAGGGTCTGGTGGGTGTGCTCTACAGTTGACTCAGGCTGTCTTGGGGACAACAGTTAAGATCGATTTCCTTTTTTCCCCTCTCAGCCATTTTTCTTCAGTGGCTATCTTCCTAGAGTCCACCATGTAATGACTGGCAGACCAGGGACAAATGAGGAAGGGGCCATCAACCATGCCTGTCATCTGTCCTTGTTAAATCACTGAAAGAAAATGTTAGCTGTGAGTCAGTGAAAAATGGAACATGAAGCCAGAGGGGGAGGACATTTAAATGCGCCTCTTAATGAGTGGCGAGTGAAAAAGCGAGTTCTGGACTGGAATTCAGCAGGGTGACTTCACCCTAGGTAGCTGGGGTGAACAGGAGCTAGGAAGACACAGGGAAGGACTCTCAGAAGGATGTTAGACATCAGTTGGGTGATGGTGGCAGGGAAGCGGAGAGCCTCAGGCTGCCAGGTGGTCATCCAGCCGAGCTAGCACTGAGAAGAGCTTTGGAGTGAGGGACAACTAGTCCTCCACCCCCAACGGCCCCTCTCTGGGGTCCTCCGTGTCTGAACGCTGCTGGAGGAAAGCTTAGTACAGCACCCATGGGGAGACCGCCTCTTTTGGTACAGTCCTGACTGAAGCAGGTGAAGAACCTGGCCCTCCTGCTCTCAGCCACACCCAGATGAGGCCATGGCCAGGAGCCAGACGGTGATGACTCAGGCGAGGGAAGCCCCAGCACAGTTACTGCAAACCAGTTATGCAACCTCCTACTGTGATCAACCACCCAGCCCGCCTTCCTCGCCCTCACCCAGTGGAGCATAGGCGTACTCTGTGTGGGGGAGGAATGATACTGAAATCATAAACTGCACAGTGACTGAGCTTTTAATAACCAGGTTGAACTGCAAGCCTGGACAACGTTAAGGGGACCCAGATAAGTTGCTGGCTCTGAGGCAATGGAGAGATCCCGGGCCAAGAAGGGCTAATGCAAGTATGGGAAGAAAGCTAGTTTCGTGTTGGCCCACATAAGGGTGATTATGAAAACAAACCCACCAGACTCTTGGGTTATTTTCTTTTTTTGTCTTTTAATTGAGGTGAAATTCACATAACATGGGATTAAGTATTATAATTGTGTACACTTCAGTGGCATTTAGTACATTCACTAGGTTGTGCAACCATCACCTTTAGCAGGTTCCAAAGCACAAAGAATTTTCATCACTCCTTGGGGTTTTGTTTTCTAATTGGCTGCAGTGGGTCTTTGTTGCTGCATTTGGGCTTTCTCTAGTTGTGGCAAGCAGGGGCTTCTCTCTAGTTTCCGTGCGTGGACTTCTCATTGTGGTGGCTTCTCTTGTTTCAGAGCACATGGTGCGTGGGCTTAGTTGCCCCACAGTACACGGAATCTTCCTAGACCAGGGATTGAACCCACATCCCCTGCATTGGCAGGTGGATTCTTTATCATTGGTCAACTAGGGAAGTCCTTTGGGGTTGTTTTTATGCCCTTGTTATAGAAGTGATGTTAAGGCTCAGGAAAGTGAAGTGAGTGATCTAAGTTCATCAAGGCTGGTAGAGACCAGACTTGAACCCAGTCCTCTAATTCCCCTGGAAGGAGAGAACCTTGTTTTCAGACTTTGGTTAATAGCCTCTTAACTGACTCCCTGTCCTCTAGTCTCCCCTGCCTCCTGTAGTCTTATACATAATTAGTAGATTCATCTCTTACAGCCAGGTTTCCCATCTCAACCTCCCAGTGGGTCCTCATTAGCATCGAAATAAAGTTTGAACTCCTTTATCCACTGTAACCTTTATGTTGATGCAATCACCAAGCAACTTGTTTCTCTGCAGTGTGTGGTTGGTCCATGGGAAATGCTCTTGCATCCTCACCTGGCAACCCTGGGACTAGAGGCCGATCTGAGCACAGCCCCTCTCCTTTATCCTGTCCATCAACTGCCAACCACCTTGCATTTGCCCTTTAGACTTCTTAGGCAAGATCTGACACCAATGCCTGCTCCAAAAACTGTAAGAAATATGTATCGGGTTCTCTGAGTATTGCTCCTGGAGCCCCCTCTCACTTGACTCAAGGGGAAGGACAGGAACCACCCCCCATCTATTTACCTTATTATTATTAACTAAATTATTTTATAGTCAAATAGTGGATGCAATGCAGATATTAAAATGATTGATGCCAGTGTATACATGTTAATTGAAAAGATATTCATGGTGTGTTGAGAGATGCCAAAAGGTAAAATCCTATATATAGTGTATAATTCTGTCTCAGAAAAGTATCTATAAATAGAGCATATATATGTTTTGAACCCATGCATATATTTGTATAAGAAAAAGTCTGAAAAGATAAACTCCAAAATGTTAATGACAATCCTCTCTAGGTGGTATAATATAGAGTGGCCTTAATTTTTTCCTTTTGCTTATTATTTGCTCAGGTTTTTGTTTTTTTTTTTCCTATAAAAACATGGCCTGTATAAGGAAGAGAATACTGAAGAGGAAAGGGTTCCTGAAGTCGTTGGCTCACACTCCTCGATGTGGCTTATGTTACAGCTAATTGTGTGTATGCATCTGCTTTTCCTTCACCCTGGGGATATGGATGTCGTCCTGTTCGTTTTGTCTTCTCCATGACATCTCCATGACAAGCTTGAGTTATTAGCCAGCTAATGAGTAGACCTCGGCCCTTCTGTCTCTAACCCCTCTTGAATGATCAGGCTGATGTAGGTCCTGATCCCAGCCCCTCAGGCACCCTCCAGGAGGTTGCCCTCTGGATCTGTGCCAGTCCTGGGTTTCCAAAGTTTCCTCCCAGGCAGTGGTGCCAATGAGTAAAAGCCGTACACAGCTACCTTACCTGTTTCCCGCCTTCCCTAGGCCAAAGTCAGAGGGAGAAACAGCAAGTCTGTAGACCTGGAAACGCTCCTGTGCTTGTGGGTTTCTTCTCAATATTACTTCATTCTTGTAAGGTGATGTTCCATTGCCAGGGCAACCAGGAGGGCTCTGCACATAGCAGCCGCTGCCTCGACCTTAACTCTATTTTCTTCAACTCCCACTGGCTTCTGAGCTGACTTCACACTTGTGGTCACAAGAATGTAAACATTCTTCGGTTCTGCTGGGATTTTTCCTTCATCTTGTTTTGTTTCCCTTCCTAAGGTCTGGCTGCCAGGTATAGTTTCTCCTGCAAAGTACTAGCTGAAATAATTTTATTTTTACCAGCTAAACTTGGTATCTTTTACTCTTCCCATACTGTCTTGAGGCTCAGTCAAATTAGATGAGTATGTATTTTCCATGTATGAGCCAAAATGTCAGAACTGGACATATACAGTTGGGAGAATGCTGGTTGGAACAGCTTTAACTGTTTGTTTTTCCCCCTTGCTTTATATTTTTCCCCTTGGTTTTCCTTTTCCAGCTCCATCATGGCAGAAACACACGTTTCTAAACTACTTTGTAGGAGCAACTCTCTGTGATGCTGAAACTGGGCAGGACCCTGCGGGGCCCTCCTGGGAACAAAAGCGCCTCGGCGTGCCCTGTTTCTTGCTTGTAGGAAAGGTTTTAGTCTCCCAGGCCTTGCCTGAGCTTCAGAGAGCAAACTCATGCAGTTGCTAAGTAGGAAAGAGAGGGAATGCAGAAACAAACAAAAAAAGCAGTTGAAGGAGGAAAGCAACGATAATAGCTCAATAATAGAACAGAGTCCTGATTCCTCCTCAAGGGATATACATCATCTGATACACATCTTTGATTTGTTCTGTAGGAACTAAGACATTCATCCCCCAACCCAGGTGGAAGGTGGCAACTACATACCGAGGAAAAGCACTTAGATCCCAGACTAGTTGGAACCACAAGGCTGATGATTGAGACTCCTGAAATATCCTCCTCACCACCAACCAATCAGAAGAAAATCATGCACCCTACAGCCATCACCCCAAACATTGCATTTAAAAAGCCTTCCCTGAAGGGACACATAGTTTTTGAGAGGCAGGAGCCTGCTTTATCCTCCTTTGCCTGCCACAGCAATAAAGATATTCAAATACTTCACCAAAAACTCTGAGGGGAAAAAAAAACCTTTACCTGAAAGCTATGGCAGAGTTTAGGTCTTTTGAGCATGCGATGCCTGTTCTCTTTGCTTGGTGCCTGCAATTAACAATGTACTTTTCCTTCACCACAACCTAGTCTGGGTAAATTGGATTTGCCGCATGAGGGATGAGCAGACCCAAGTTGGGTTCTACAGCAGCACAGCCTATTTGGGGTAAGACATGAGTGAATTCTGCCTCTCCCTGGTGAGGCTCAATGGTCTTATTATAGAACTGAACTTAGTTAGGTCCAAGCAAAGGAGTGTGAGCCGCTCATGATCAAATGACCTAACTCCCCCATAGATTTCAGGGAAGGGTTTTCAAAGGCAAAATTTAGGGTGAGGGATACAGGGTGTGTGACTCTTTTCTGATGAGTTGGTGATAAAGTAGCAGGGCAATGTTTCAGGAATTTCCATCATCAGCCTTCTGGTTCCAACCAGTCTGGGGCCTATGTGATTGTGTTCACTGTGTAGTAGTCAACATCCATGTGGGTTGGTGACTTGGTGGGGAGCGGGGGAGGAGTCTTAGTTCCTGCAGAACTGCTCAGAGATGCATATCAGATTGCTCTGTGTATCCCTTGTGGAGGAACTGGGACTAGGTATAATAGTTTTATTGCTGAACTATTATCATTACTTTCCTTGTTTAACTGCTTTCCTTTGTTTCTGCATTCCCTCTCTTTTCTACTTAGTAACTGCCTGAGTCTGCTCTTTGGACCTCAGGGAAGGCCTAGGAGACAAACTCTTTTCTCTGAACAATAAAGGGGAGCCTGAAGGGGCTGTTGTACCCAGGAGTGTCCCACAGGGTTCTACTCAGATTCAGTCCCCTCTTTTCATTGATACTCCTCAACCCCAAGGGGAACAGATGTGGGACAAGACAGGGACCAAGGTTTTGGATAGAGAAGTTAACCATAAACTCAACAGAGGAACTCGATTTCAGGGGGACTCAGTGTGACAGGCAAGAGAACTAGACCCCTCAATAATAATAAAACTCACAGAGCCTCCAATTCCCTCTCATTCCATCTCTTGTCTTTAAAATATCTGTGAATCAAACTCCATTTCTGAAATTAATTCTGTAATGAAGTTGTTTTCTAAGGAGCCAAGTTTCAGCAGGCTAAACACACTAGCCTTGCCCAGCATCTGGCACTTAACTGTTGAAAGGAATTAAATCTAATTAAATAGAATCAAAGCAAATGGAATTGGCAGATGACTAACCAGCCTTGCAAATAAGGGCCACTGGCCCTTTAAATGCAACCCTGATGAAGCGTGTCTAAGAGGAGGCAAGCACAGGGCTGGGGCCCCTTCCATAGTCTGTGGGGCGGGGATTCGCTTTGCTCTGTGAGCCCACTGTGGTTTCTCATAGTCGCTGCCTGTGGTCAGTAACTGGCTTTGAATCAAGTCAAAAGTGAAAGTCTCTGATGACAGCTGGATATGAGTTGGGCCTGGGTGTGAAAGAGGGTGAATAGAGGGAGCTGAGGGAAAGAGGGAGGTGGGCTCCCCTAAAGTCAGTGAAGCAAACACTGTAACTATCAGAAACACCCCTGGTGGCTCAGTCAGTACAGAATTCACCTGCAATGCAATGCAGGAGACCCAGGGTTCGATTCCTGGGTCAGGAAGATCCCCTGGAGAAGGGAACCATAAACTCCACTCCAACCTGCTCCAGTGTTCTTGCCTGGGAAATTCCATAAACAGAGAAGCCTGGTGGGCTACAGTCTATGGGGTCACAAAGAATCAGTCACAACTTAGTGACTAAATCAGGAACCACCTTCAGAAACATGAGGTCATTAATGATATAAAATGAGCAGTGGAACTCATGTTCCAGCCCTCTCTGGACAGATCCCTGTCTTGATAGTAGCTGAGCATAGCCAGACCCAGAGAGGTATAGACAGGCAACCTCAGGGTGTGGCCTGACCCTGCACCTGGGGCTGGAAGGGAAGCGAAGGAGGAGAGTCAGTCACTGTGCTAGGTTATGCAATTAGTTTCCATGATGAATCTGAGACATAGACATTATTCCCATTTTATAGAAGGGGAAACTGAGGCCCAGAAGGATAAAGCAATGTAATAGAAGGGATACCACCTTGAGAGGCATACAGAACTGGGCTCTAGTATCTTGGGTGCCATCCCCTACCACCTGCATGACTTTGGGTAACTCCTTACCTGCCCTGCCCCATCAGACTCCTCATCTGTGAACAGGAGATATTAGCGTCTACCTCGCAGAGTTGTCATGAGGATGAAACACAAAAAAATGATGCACAGAAATGACCCTGACACGTGGGAGGCAGATTTTCTTGCCCAAACTCAAGAAGCTGGCAGGCTACCAGGTCATAGACTCAGGTCACCTGGTAGGTCACTCAGACTCACCCTCTGGGGGGGGGGGCGGTGAAGTGGGGACTCGGCTTTAGGGCACAACCCCTGTGCCTCCTCCTGGGTCTCCCTGTGCCTGCCCAGGAAGCAGCAGCTAGAAGGATTCTCCTTCACCTGGGGAGGAGACAGAGTGGGAGGGGTCCCACACACATACCCCTCTTTCCCAACCCTGCCTACTCGCCCAGCCTTGTGACCCCTCCCTGTTAAACTCACCTTCAGGTAACGTATCCATAGTGTCCGGAGAAGCCAGTCGTGTCCTGTGAGGATCACAGAAGCCCAGCTCCGCCCTCAGCCTGCTGACCAGTCTTGCTACTTCAACCTCTGTGTTAGTGCTCACCATTTCCCCACTGCTGGCCCAGACCCCACCCCATTTCTTGTGGAGGCAAAATGTTTGTGGCCTCCTCTGGGAAGCTTTCCATCACGTTGTTAGCTGCAAAAAACAAACAAAGAAAAACCTCTGCCTTGCCCGGCTCACCTGCTCTTGGCCCTCTCACAGCATCTGTCACCTCCTGCTCAGCATCCTGGTGGTTTGGGTGCGCCTTGTCCAGGGGACTCCGCTCCGCTCTCCGGGAAGGGGGCCCCCCTTCTCCTGTTCCCTTCAGTGGTTTCTCCTGCCTCGTCCTCTACCAAGAAGGTCCTGCCACTCCGGAAGGGCTCAGCAAGTTACCTCCAGTCTGCATGTGACCACCTGGATCAAGTGAGAAGGGAGGAGAAACCATTTGGTCTCTACTTTCTCAGATCTAGCTTTACCAACAATAGAGCTGATGCTTTTAGCCCTGGATCAGCTTCTCAGTTGGTTGAAACCCCACAGGGGTGAGGAGTTTGACCTAAGGAGCAGAGTAGAAGCCCTGTGAGGACAGAAACTGATTCTTATTTTTATTTTTAGTAAATAAAAAAATTATATAAATCTTTAATATATATAAAAGACAAATGCAGAATATTTGTAAGTTATAAACCACAATAATAGACCTTGAGCCTAAGAACTAATCAGTGGGGGGGAGGAGCGAGGCAGGAGGAGATAAATTAGGGGTTTGGGATTAGCAGATACAAAATACTATATATAAAATAGATAAACAACAAAGTACTACTGTTTAGCACAAGGAACTATATATAATATTTTGCAATAAACTATAATGAAAAAGAATTTTTAAAAAGAACAAATCCAATCAGCTTCCTCCCAGCTATCCACTTGCCTTCTCACAAAAGGTAGTCTAGCATTTTGAGCCTAACATTGGCCTCCCTTGTTTGTTTTCAGTTTTAGCAAAGATGCATGCATTTCTGAGCTATAGATGCTTTAATTTTCTTGATTTTGGGGGAGTCAGGTTCTATATAAATAATATCAAGCAAAATTTAATGTTTGGTGATTATGAGTTTTATCATTTTAAGCTGGATATGTACCTACCCTGCAACTCTTCAGTTCCATTCTTAGGTGTGTACCCTAGGGCACTGGCTCTCAAGCTTTTTTTATCCTCCTAAAAAGTATTGGAGATCCCATGCCAAAGAACTTTTGTTTATGTGGGTGACATCTCTCATATTTACTATTTTAGAAATTGGAACATTTAAAAATATTAATTTAAAAATAAGCACAGTATGTTTTTTTTAATTGAAATATGGTTGATTTATAATGTCTTGCTATCTGCTGTACAGCAAAGCAATTCAGTTTTATATATATACATTTTAATATTATTTTCCATTATGATTTATCATAGAATTTTGAATATAGTTCTCTGTGCTATGCAGTAGGATTTTGTTGTTTATCCATTCTAATAGCTCACAGTTGCCAATCCCGACCTCCCAATCCATCCTTCCCCCAACCTACCCCTTCTTGGCAGCCACAAGTCTGTCCTTTATGTCTGTGAGTCTGTTTCTGTTTCATATTTAGGTTTATTTGTGTCATATTTTAGATTCCACATATGAGTAATATCATATGGTATTTGTCTTTCTCATTCTGACTAACTTCACTTAGTATGATAATCTCTAGTTGCATTCATGTTGCTGCAAATGGCATTTTTCCTTCTTTCTTATGGCTGAGTAGTATTCCATTGTATATATGTACCTCATCTTCTTTATCCATTTATCTGTTGATGGATATTAAGGTTGTTTCTATGTCTTGGCTATTGTGAACAGTGCTGCTGTGAACACTGAGGTGCGTGTATCTTTTTGCATTAGAGTTTTGTCTGGATATAGGCCCAGGAGTGGGATTGCTGAATTATATGGTAATTCTATTTTTAACTTTCTGAGGAGCCTCCATACTGTCTTCCACAGTGGCTGCACCAAATTACATTCCCACCAACAGTGTAGGAGAGTTCCCTTTACTCCACAACCTCTCCAGCATTTGCTATTTGTAGAGTTTTTAATGATGGCCATTCTGACCAGTGTGAGGTGGTACCTCACTGTAGTTTTGATTTACATTTCTCTAATAATTAGCGATGTTGAGCATCTTTTCATGTGTCTATTGGTCATTTGTATTTCTTCTCTAGAGAAATGTCTATTTAGGTCTTTTGCCCATTTTTCAATTGAAACCCAGTACATGTTAATACATTTTATGAAAAAGAATTATGTATACTTTATTTGGTTTTTTTGTTTGTTGGTAGGCAATGCTGTGTGGCATGTAGGATCTTAATTCCCTGACCAGAGGATGAACCTGTGCCCCCGAAATGGAAGCATGGAGTTTTAACCACTGGCAAGGGAAGTCCCTATGTATACTTTAAAATTTAAGGAGATGAGTAGCATTGTTTACATTTTGCAAATCTCTTTATTGACTGGCTTTAACAGAAGACTGCATCATACAAATCTATAATCGGAAATGGTAGGAACATTTCAATAGACTTTTTGGATAATTGTGTATTTAACACACAGCCTCTGAAAAACTCATCAGTGTGTGCCTAACAGAATGAAAGTGAAAATTATTATGAAAATAGTCTTGACCTCATGGACCCCCTAAAAGGGCTTCAGGGACCCCTACGGGTTCTTGGACCACACTTTGAGAACTGTTGCCTTTGTGAAACTTGTACATGTGCACCAGGAAGGATGTGCCAGGTTATTCATTACAGCATTGCTTGTAAAACAACAACAACACTGGAAACAACCCAGATATTATCCATCAGCAAGAGAATTAGTAAATGAATTATGGTTCATTCACACAATGGTCTATTTTATAGCAGTTAGAATAGGGCCTTTTTTCCTATCTTTGTACATGGGAAGTTCATGTATTAATGGAGTTCTTGCATTTTGACTGAGTAGTTCATTTGACTGGTATAGACCAGAGTGTTAAATGAGGCCATGTGCAAAACAGGGATGTGAGAGATGGGCAAACAATGAACAAACCCAAAGACTGAACAAGAGGCAAAACCAGAGTCACCTACCTTCCTGTTGTGACTTTTGTCATGTTAAATTCTCAGGCTGAAGCCTTTCTATTTTCTGAAACACTTGACTTCAGCCTAATGATTTAAAAGCTAACTTCCTGTTTTAAAATGATGTGTAGATCATGGCAAAATAGTTTGCAAACAGTGGGAGTTAATAAACACAAACTCACGGAATTCAGCAAATTTAGAAAAGACCTTCCTTTTGGAAGTTTGAGAGCACAGGTCTAATACAAGTACATTCTGTGTTTAAAACTGAGCCTTCTTGCTAGAATAGAAACATTTCAAAGCAAAATCTTCCCACACATCTGATCCTGTTAAAAGGGAAGGAGAAACAACTGAGAGCTTTATAGCGGCCACACAGCCCACTGAAACGATCCTCAACAACACAAAATCCTAAAGGTTGTAAGGAAGTAGACTGGGATTCCTGGAATGGAATTGTTTGCCAAAGAGCTCCCCACTCCCCCACCATCCCATCCCCTCAACACACACACACACACACACACACACACACACACACACACACACACACACACACACACACACACACACACACACACACACACACACACACACACACACACACACACACACACACACACACACAGTCTCAGTAGTGTGTACTCTTTCAGATAAGTGGTAACATTACAGTGGCCAGAGGCGAATGAACTTAGTGTAGTAAAGGATACATGCTGTATTTGAGCTTCCAATGCACGCTTGTGTTAGCGGTTCTTAGTACAGGGACACCCCATGTTTTCAGAGGCCCTCACCCAGCACACTTACTGGTCTTGAACATGAATTTTTCACATAGTAGTACTTTTTATTTTTTTTGAGATATCAAACATCAGATTTTCCCCACCAGATTTTCCCAGTTTGTAGTGTTCCTATGTTGCCCACCAGTTTCTTCCCTAGCTTGACTCGCAAGGAGCAGGCAGCCAGATATGGACCCACCGCAGGAGACTGGAGGTTTCTTCCCGGGTGAAGCTTGTCCAAGGGAAAGGGTTTGAGAGATGGACAGCTGAAGGTTACCTCAATATACAAGGAGTTCTCTGCCTAGTTATCCTGCCTGAAGCCTTTTAATCAATAACTCTATTATCTCTCTCTCACACACACACACACTCACACACACAGATTTTCCAATCAATTTTCTCATGCTTCACTCTTCAGTTCAGTTCCATTCAGTCGCTCAGTCGTGTCCAACTCTTTGCGACCCCATGAACCACAGCACACCAGTCTTAAATAAGGCCAAAAATCATACAATTGAGGGAAAAGTCTCTAAAGGCTAGCAGCTAACATAGACAGAACAATGAACTCAAAGAAAATAGAGACATACAGAAAAGAGGAGGAAAAAAGATGTATTTATGGTTAATCCTCAGGAAGAGAAAATAAGTATCCATGAAAAGACTTTTTTTTTAAAAAAGAGTCATTTGGAATACAATAAAAGCCCATGGAATTAAAAATATGATAGCAGAGATGACAGCTCAGTAAAAGTATTGGAAGATAAAATTTAGGAACTCTCTAAGAAAGTAAACAAACAAAAACCCCCTAATTTTTTATTAAAATCTGGCATTTAAATGCACTTGCTTTATCAATTAAAAAATATTCAAGAAGCCTTGGTTTAGAAAATCAGTTTTCAGTATTTCCTCCTCCATCAACATCTGGCTTCTCTGACATGAAGGGACTAGACCCTACCTTTTCTGTGTCTCAACTTCTAAGAGTTACTTGAAAGGTAGAGATACTTACATGGATGAGTCCATAATATCAAATACTAGTTTCTGGCTAATAAGTAAAGTATTACTGACTGAGAAATAGATAAGCCAATTTTAAAAGGCCAGAAGTAGACTGTGAATGTAATACTTGATAAAATTGGCATTTCAAATCAAAGGAGAAAGGAAGGGCTATTCAATAAATGATATTGAGACAGTTAAGTAAAAAAACATTTTCCACTTGGGAAAGCCATTTAAATTATATTGCCACCTCACTCCTTAGTCCAAAATAAGTTCAGGATGAATGAAAAAACTCAATGTAAAACATGAAATAATAGTAGAGGAAGGAAATTTAGGTGAATATGTTTATCATCTTAGAATGAAGGCCTAAGTATGCCATGAAATCCAGACACTGTAAAGGGAAATACTGATAAGTCTAAGTGCATAAAATTTTTAAATTTCTGTACAAGAACAAGCATACTTAAAAGGTAAAACAAACTGATGAATAATTTCAACATGAATGGTAGATGATTGGTTAGCTGTACAAAGTTGCTAGATAGATGTTAGATAGATGTACAAAGAGTTCTCACAAATTAATAAGGAGAAAAAACCACCCAAATGTATTAGTCAAGATCCAGTCAGAAAAACAGAAACCATGCGAGGTAATTCAAACAGGGAAAATTAATTCTTCTGGTTATATGAATGTTGGAGGGTCAAAAGACAATTGGGTAATAGATTCATAATTCATACCATAGAGAGCAAATACTGTTAATTTATAAAGAGCATCTACAAACCAAAAGGAAAAAGATGACAGCTTCACAAAAAAATGGGCAAAGTATATGAAAAGAAAATTCAAAGTTAAGGAAAATGAGTGGATCTCGACACATGAAAAGATGCTTAATCTCATTCATAAGAAAATAAATAAAAATCAAAATTGTCATGAGATAGTATGCTTCACTTACCATTTTGGAAAGATCAAAAGCCATTAAAAAGAACAAGTACTGACTTAGAACCATCCAAAATAACTGAAGTGGAAAAAGCAAGCTGCAGAATGGTGTAAGACTCTGTGTCCTAAAAAAAGGGAGAAAAAGAATGCATACTTACAGCATATATAATATAAGCACATGTATAATAATATGAACACTACGGATAGAAGCACACATACATACATACAATAATCATCTCTGGAAGAGTAAAGAAGGGAGAGTGCTGACTGTTGTTTTTGTCTCCAGGAAGGGGACCTGGAGAAAGGGGAACTTCCTTTTTATAGAATGCTCTTTATTTGTATTGTGGTAAAATATATAATACACAATTTAACATTTTAAATATTTTAGAGTGTACAGTTCAGCGACATTTAGTCCATTGCACAGCTACCACCATTTCTAGCTACAGAACATTTCCATCACCCCAACAAGGAGACCCCATACTCATTAGCAGTCTCTTCCCATTTGCCCTTTCCCCCAGACCCTGGCAACTACTACCCTGCAGGTAAGAGCATCTCTATAGATTTACCTCTTCTGGATATTTCATATAAATGGAATAAAATGACACGTGGCCTTTTGTATCTGGCTTCTTTCAGTTAGCATAACATTTCAACATCCATCCAAATAGTAGCACATTTCAGTACTCTGTTCCTTTTTATCACTGAATGATATTCCATTGTATAGATATATTAATACTGCATTTCGTTAATCTAGTGTCAGTTGATGACATTTCGATTGTTTCCGATTTTTGGCTATTGTGAAAAGTGCTGCTATGAATATTTGCATGTAAGTTTTTGTTTGAATGTCTGTTTTCAATTTTGGGGGATATAGACCAGGGAGTAGAATTTCTGGGTCATGTAATTACTGAAAACTCTATAGTGACTTTTGAATGTTGTACCCCATGCATATATTGCCTAATGAAAAGTTGACTATTACAATAAAAATAACTAAGTAGAGACAAATACATTGTTTTATTATCACAGTTTGGCAGCTCTGCAAAATCACCACTGGAACAGTAAGTGGCCTCAAAAGGCCTAAAAGAAACTGAGGAGTAGAAAGTAAAATATTGGGCTGGCCAAAAAGTTCATTCAGGCTTTTCCATAAACTCTGATGGAAAAATCCAAATGAACTTTTTGGACAACCCAATAGAATCTAATTTTAAAATATGACTCATAGAACCAGTAGGTCTTCAGGCTACAAATGCTCCCCATCATTAAATGTTCCAGTAGCATTGCCCTGGTGAGCGTGGGAAGGGCTGTGAGAATGTTTTCTAAATCCATTTTTTAAAAAGGTAAAGCAGTAATTAAACTTGACTTGGACCATGTGATTGTACTCTGAGTGGGAGCCCTGGCTCCCGCAACACCACCGATGTCCTCTAGGGGGCAGTCCCCAGAGACCCGTGTCCCTGGTATTGCTCTGCGCTGGTGACCAGGGAATATTCATCCTGCAGAGCTTTCACAATGGTGGGAGAGGGAGCACTGTGACAAAGAACTCAGCGCTGGAAGGACACTTGAAAACATACTTCTCAAGCCCTTTATTTCTAAGCAAGCAAACTGAGACCCAGAGTGCTTGCAAATGATCATACAGACTTGAAACACCAAGTCTCTGCTATGTTGTGAAGTGTGGATAGCATGGCTTTCCAAGTCTAATAGAGCTGAGTTCGGATCCCTTCTTCCTGCTTTGGTCTTCTCCCCACTCCCCCCAGTTCCCAAAGCTTATCTATGTAACGTAGGCCCAGTTAACTTTTCTGAGTCTGTGTTGTTACCTGTATGATGGGGATAATAATGTGAAGAAAGAAACGATGAAGGAAGGGAGAAATGATGTCATGTATGTATGTTGTTGTTATTGTTGTTTAGTGGCTAAGTCGTGTCCGACTCCTTTGCAACCCCATGAATTGCAGCCCTCCAGGCTCCTCTGTCCATGGGATTTCCCAGGCGAGAATACCAGAGTAGGTTGCCATTTCCTTCTCCAGGGGACCTTCCTGACCCAGGGATCAAACCCGGTGTCTCCTACATGGGCAGGCAGATTCTTTACCACTTAGTCGCTAGGGAAGCCCCATCATGTATGTATGCTGCTGCTGCTGCTGTGGTCGCTCAGTCATGTCCCACTTTGTGACCCGTGGACTGTAGCCCACCAGGCACCTCTGTCCATGGAGATTCCCCAGGCAAGAATACTGCGGTGGGTTGCCATGCCCTCCTCCAGGGATCTTCCCAACCCAGGCATTGAATCCAGGTCTCCCTCATTGCAGGCGGATTCCTTACTGTCTGAACCACCAGGGAAGCCTATGAATACTGAAGTGGGTAGCCTATCCCTTCTCCAGGGGATCTTCCCAACCCAGGAATTGAACCGTGGGTCTCCTGCATTGCAGGCAGCTTCTTTACCAGCTGAGTTACAAGGGAAGCCCTCATATATGTATAGGACCTTGCTTATGCTTAGTACATAGTAGGTCCTCAATAAATATCTGTATGTGAATAAACATGTCCCCCCTCTAGCCCTCTAAAGGCACTAGTTCTGCTGCCCAAATAAATTTTTATTGATGACATTTTAGGCATTATCCTTATGGGCTTTCTCACATCTGGAAAGCTGACCCTGGGAGGAAGAGGAGAGTTTGGGGTGGTAGCACCACTCCTGTCAGTGTGAAAAGCTCCTCTGTGAAGCCTGAGAGGCCCCAGTTACTGCTATACTCTGCTGCCAGCTCTTGGAGGCCTGCACATCTGCCAGCCAGAGGCCCTGACAGTCTCTGCAGAAAAGTGAGGTCCCCATTGAGGACAAGAGAGTCACATCCCCCTGGCCTGGTTTCTGCCTCCTCTTCCCTGGCACTCTGACAGAAAGCCCAGTTTGGCCTTTTCAAGTAATGCTAATCAAAATGTTTTATGGGAGCTGTTGTTTATGTCTGGCTATAAATGATCATGCCTATCAGCAAACACATCAGAATAATGTGATAAATTTTGTTTGGTCGCATTATATAATTCAGGTCATGTTTTCAGAGCCTTCATAATTTATATGGCACAAAAACATTTTTTTAAAATTAGGTAATAAGTTATAATTCTCACAGATTTGTAGGGGGAGGGAGCAGGGTAGAGATCAGCTAAAAGTTTTCTTCATTATAAAAAAATGTTGCTGCCATATACAAAATGAGGGAAATAGGGAAAAGAAAGTCTCCCATAATTCCATCATTCAACCACTTCTTGTGTTTTTCAGTAGATTTTTTAAACATTTTAAAATGCACTTTTTACTGAGTTGTAACCTAGCTAATACTTCTTTCCCTTGGCAGTGAAAGAGTGGAGTCCTACCCACTGGACCACCAGGGAACTCCCCAGGCTAATATTTCTGATTCGAAAAAGTAGTCTTCCTCAGTGCCTAGCAGTGATATTCATTCATTCATCAAACATTTCCCAAGTACCTACTATGTGCCCAGCACTGGGGTACAGAGATCAATTAGACCTGGTCCTTACTAGGATAGTGTTCCTTCTCCTATGACAGCTTCTTTAGTTTGTTTACATATCTGCTAAAAGATGTCCTTTATTGGGGGGAATCCCTCAAAAGAAGAGGACACTGATGTATTAGAGGCAGAGTTGGGGATGTGTCTGGTGGAGGCAAGGAACAGTGAAGAGCCTGGCATGGTAAGAGAACTTTGTGCTCAGCAAGTCCTTGATGCGTGAATGAATTATCCCAGCATGCAGTGCAGACAGTTTGGTTTAGTCCTTAGAGTTCCAAAGAAGTTCTCAAATTGCATCCTCTCTCTGTCTCCTTTCTTTCAGTTTTTTAAAAATGTTACCTGTGCCGATGTTATCTCTTGAAATCTCTGGCCAGCTTTTAAAGATCTCATTCCTTTCATGGTCCTCCTCTAACCTCACTTTCCATTTAACTGAGGAACTGTCCATGACTGAATTTGAGTGACCCTCTTCTGGGTCACATGCATGGGTCTCTGCATCCTTCTTGATTTGATTTGCCCAGTGCATAGAACTATACCTGATTTAATTAAGTGATCAGTGAAAGAGTTCTTGAATGAGTGACTGTGTTTCCCCTTGTGGTTTCATCAGTCCTTTTGACGTCCCCCTTTAGGCTTCATTTACTTGTGCTTTTCTTGAATTCACATGAGTTACTGTCCATTTTTCACTCAGTCTGTTTCTTTGCCTGCAAGAGGGGCCATGTACTACCTCCCCAGAGTGTCTCCTTGCCTACAAGCCTCATTTGGACTGAAAGAGGATGGAGATCTTTTAAGGAAGGGAGGAGAGAATGCCTACCTGCCACCCAGCACTCAAGAGTGGGCTGATCAAGACCTAACTATCACGCCATGGACCTTCCCCATCTCCACCCCAAAAGTCCCTCAGAGTGTGAATCTAGAAACTATTTACACAAGTTCCCCATGAGAATAAGAAACTCAAGAAGCCAGGCAAGGAGTAGGTTGGGGCTCTAATTTAAGATTAGAATACATAAGATTCACATGTTGTAGTCAAATCCAGATTTATATTTAAAAAATCCAGATTTATCATTTTCAACCATGCGGTGACGCCTGCATCACACCATACCACACCAAAATGTCTCTGTGGGGCTATCATAGAGAGACAAGATAGAAACCCCGGACTGGGAGGAGGAGACCTTGTTCTCTTTCTGGCTTAGCTTCTTTTTTGTTAATTGTCATTTATTTTTCAAGTTTCTTAAGGTGTAATTAACAATTATGTAAGGTAGTTAAAGTGTCCCTGGTGGCGATTTGATAGCATATACATTGAGATCAGTCCTGGGTGTTCACTGGAAGGACTGATGCTGAAGCTGAAACTCCAATACTTTGGCCACCTCATGCAAAAAGTTGACTTATTGGAAAAGACCCTGATGCTGGGAGGGATTGGGGGCAGGAGGAGAAGGGAACGACAGAGGATGAGATGGCTGGATGGCATCACTGACTCGATGGACATGGGTTTGAGTAAACTCCGGGAGTTGGTGATGGACAGGGAGGCCTGGCATGCTGTGATTCTTGGGGTCGCAAAGAGTCAGACACGACTGAGCGACTGAACTGAACTGAACTGACGTTGTGAACTGGTGTGTCCTCCAGGTGCTGGTTTCCTCACAGGTAACAGGGTGACTGGGCTCCATGATTTCCAGAAGTTCATTCAAGTGCCAAGGTCCTAGTCCAGGACCCCATCTCCAAGGGAAAGGTTGCTACATGGCAACGCTGGAATCTAGTGTCACCCCCACCCCTGGTCACACAACACTGCCCCATCACAGGGAACTCGAGTTTGAACAGGTTACTGGTGCACAGAAGGAAGTAGCAGATTGGTTTATTCAGGGAACTCAGTTCCTGTGAAGAGTTGATGGTCCCACCCAGTCTCAGGAGACTAAAATGTATCAAAGCCCCCTTTTAATAATGTGTACTGAGAAACACAGTTGCCACCACACAGAGGACCCTGCTCTGTTCCCACCCCACCCCTCTCTGCCCCACACTGTACCCTGTCCCCTTCATCTTTTCCAGGATGGCTGCTCCTGGAAACCAAGGTGTGATCAGGAGGCTGTTTGGCAAGTATGCGTGTCTCCATGACAGGCAGGGCTCCCTGGTCCTCTAGAGTCCTGCCCTCTGAGCCTCTGTTCCCCCCGCCCACCCTCGCAGCCAGACACGCACTGGTCAAGTTCCTTTGGAAATTCCCTTTCTTCGTGCTCCTAGCTGCCTCTCCTATCTCTGATTACTCAGGTTCCTGTTAGAGTCTGGCCATGGCTTTGGGGAAGTTCTCTAGTAGATGCTAAATGAGATTGGAGGAGCTGATTTCCTGGAAAGTGTCTGACTAGGTTAGTTGGGAAGGGTGTGGCCCATCTCCTAGGGTGCCTAGGGCTGCCAGCTTTTGCCAACCCCGTCCCCACGCCTCAGAATCCTTTCAGTCTTTGCCATCCCCTCTGGCCTCCTTGCAAGGAGGCCCAGGTTGTAAGGAGGTCATTTTTGTCTTCCAGTGGGAATATTCTAGCAGCCTTCTCCCCAGATATCCATTCTAGGGGGTCCAAGGCAAAACTAAGAGCTTCAAAAGCATGTATCAGGTGAAGCTGGTGACCTGTGTTTATTAGGAACCTGCTTTATGAATGGCAAGAGTTGTATGCTCTACCCACATTATCTCAACCTTTCTTTACTGCTCTATGGGATAGGCACTGTTATAACCCCCATTTTACAGCTTTTGGACCTAAGAGGTTCAGAGAGAGTGTATTGCTTGTCTAAGATCACAAAGTTGTTTTGTTGTTGTTGTTGTTTTAACTTATTTTTGGCTGCACCACTTGGCATTTGGGATTTTTGTTACCTGACCAAGGATCAAACCTGCAGCCCCTGCAGTGGAACACAGAATCTTAACCACTGGACAGCCAGGGAAATCTTCACGCAGTTATTAACGGGTAGAAGGACACTCAGACTCAGTTCCATCCATTGCCAAAGCCAAGACTCTATCCATCAGGTCACTGTCTTCAAGGACACAACATATCTTGAGAACCTACTAAATGTAAAACCCTGGGACCAGTACTTTGATAAATATCCAGTTGAATGAAGGTGGGTAGCTTTTGCATTCTAGGCAGACAGTTTCTTACTGAGAGGTGGTATAAACATGAGGGATTCTATTCCAAAGCAGACTGAAATAAGTGCTATCTGTAAGGACAAGCAGAGTCCCACAGGAACACAGATGAAGAAGGGAGATCAATCCATGCTGTGTGTGAGAGAGAGGGAGAGAGAGGGGAGGAAAGAAGAGGGGAAGAGGAGAAGGAGGGAGACAGAAAATGTGAATGAGATGGGTGCTGTGCAGAATTTTTCTCTTTTTTTTTAATGTTATTAGTTTACCACATTTGCTTAATCTATATGGGTGTGTGCATCTTTTTCCTTTTGGCTGCGCTGCACAATTTGTGGGATCTTAGTTCCCTGATGAGGAATCAAACCTGGGCCCTGAGCAGTGAAAGCTCAGAGTTCTAACCACTGGACTGCCAGAGAATTCTGCAGAATTTTTCTAAAGATGGGCTTCCCTGGTGGCTCAGATGGTAAAGAATCTACCTGCAGGGCAGGAGACCCAGGTTCCATCTCTGGGTCGGGACGATCCCCTGGGGAAGGGAATGGCTACCCACTCCAGCGTTCTTGCCTGGCAAATTCCATAGACAGAGGAGCCTGGCCGGCTACAGTCCATGGGGTTGCAGAGAGTCAGCTATCCCTTTCACTTACACAGTTTTCTAAAGATGGGCTTTGTCTTGTACCTCAGTAGGTGGGAGGACTTTCACAGGCTGGAGTGAAAGAGGCAGAGGAGAGCTTGTGCAAGAAGCCAGGGTGAGAGCATTGAGGATCTGCCCAGCAGTCAGGCCTGTGTGGGGGTGTGGAGAGAAACAAGGCTGGCAGGTGGGTCAAGAGCCTTAAGGTCATGGAAGGGTCTAGGCTTGCTCCTGGGAGCAGTGGGCAGCTGCCGACAGCTTCCAGTGGAGCATAGGCAGGAAGCGGTGATGCAAGTTTGCAGTGAGATCTGGCAGTGGGAGGTGGGGATGTGGCCTTTGTGTGGTTCCTCCCTTCTTTGGCCAAGACCAACTGCAGGCTGGCCACTCAGCAGGGGACATTTAGAGGACCGGCTCCAGCCATGGAAGCTCCAAGTCTTAGCACAGGCTGAGCGTGAGGCCCCTTCAAGGCTTGTGGCAAGGGTTCAGAGAAGGGAGTATCCTGATTTTGTGTGTTTCTGGCTGGATGCCGGGGAGGTATGGTCCAGTAGGAAACACTGAGGGTCCTGGGATGGGAGGGGGTAGCGGGCACGGGCAGGGGAAATGGAAAGGAAATGTACTCTTAGATATGGGAAGGAAGAGTCTTTGCATCTCAACCAAGGCACAGTAAGTGCCCCCTGCCTGTTACAGACTCAGGCTCATTTCTGACTTTGAAAGTCTTGTTTAAGGAAGTACAGATGAAGTTGTCTTTCAAGTGCTGTAAAAACTCAATGAAACTGAGAACCCGATTGCCTGGGCATTCAATTCACCATAGTTGGTTTTTTGATTCAGTGATAAGAAAAAGAGGTAAATGACTATAACCAAGTTAATATCAGGATGTCAACAATAAAAATACCCACTATGGACAACCACAGGCAGAATTAGCTATGCATGTAGAAGGTGAGCACCTGGGACAATTTGGGGGGTGTGGGGGAAGCAAGTCTGCCTCTGCGCGTGTGTGCATGTTAAGTCACTTCAGTTGTGTCTGACTCTGTGTCCCCATGGACTATAGCCCACCAAGCTCCTGAGTCTGTGGGATTCTCCAGGCAAGAATACTAGAGTGGGTTGCCATGCCCTCATCCAGGAGATCTTCCCGACCCAGGGATCGAACCTGCGTTTCTGTGTCTCCTTCATTGACAGGCAGATTCTTTACTGCTACCACCACCCGAAAAGCCCAAGCCTGCCTCTGTAGTCATCTCTTTCTCCATTGGAATCAGCTTGTGCATCCTACACACACAGGAAAAGTCAAATGAGATGCATGAAAAATCTCTTTTTCAACTTTGCTTTGCACAGACTCTGGCAAGCAAAGAGCGCTCTGGTGTCTGGAGTTGCCCAGAGGAGACTCTTACTGGACAAGTGTGTCACCTCTCTAGGACCAGTCTCTTCCTCTGTGAAACTTCTGGCCCTTCCAGTTCTCTAATCATTCTGTCGTAAGGCTCTCAGGGTAGTTTTCCATGAAGTCTTGTTGCTTCTGATCTCCATTTCCAGCCTGAAAGCACCAGCAGCTACACAGGGAACTGAGAAAGGCTGAATGGGCTCTAAGGCCCTTTCTTTTCCATCATTGTTCTCTGGATGAAAAAAAGATGAAATACTTTTTTTTTTTTCCTCTGTTGCTGCCAATTTATAACTGGGTCAACCACAGCAGAGCTTTCTAGATGACAGAATAATAAAATATGCTTATAACCTTTGGTGTGACTACATAAATGCATAAATTATGGGTATTGGTGACCTCAGAAAATGGTTCTGACCATGATACATGGACCCCTGCTCTCTGTCTCCAAACATTAAGTATTTGGCTAAGGGAGGGATTTCCCTGGTGGTCCAGTGGCTGAGACTCTGTGCTCTTGATGCAGGGGGCATGGGTTCAATCCCTGGTCAGGGAACTAGATCCCACGTGCCGCAACTAAAGATCCCGCCTGCCACAACAAAGATTGAAGATCCCATGTGCTGCAACTAAGACATGGCACAGCCAGATAAATAAATAAATGAATGAATATATTTTTTAAAGTATTTGGCTAAGGGAGACAGAGCAGGAAAATCACCATTTTGCGAGCAGGTATTATTGTTCCCATTTTATAGATGGAGGCTCCAGAGAGGTCAGGGCGCTGGCCCAAGGTCACACAGCAGGCTAGTGGTAGAAGCAGGACCCCAACCTGAGCAGACCCAAAGCCCCACATCTTTACAGTGCCTCAGGCACCTCATGGGAGGGTCTGGGACTATGAAAACGGATGATCTGGATATGTGAGAGTTTCATTTTCTGGTTAGCAGGTTACTCCAGATAGCTGAATTGTCAGATTAGATAAGGTTCAGATAGAGGTTCAGGTTAGATTAGGCAGAGGTAGAGGTTCTCTAAGTCTAGGATTCTTCTCTCCACCCAAATCCTACTTCTTAAAGCGTATGAGCCTCTCCCTCCCAGGGGTTTGTAGGCTCCCAGAGGACACAGTGTCAGGGATCAAATCGTGATTACTGTGGGGGGGGAGTCACATCTGCATTCTAATCTATCCTATTTGGCTCTACCTAGGTGTGCGCTGTGGTTTTCATTTGCATTTCTCGGATGACTAATGCAGGTGAACATCTTACAGGTTGTTAGTGGTTCTTTTCTTTCCTCTGTCTCATCACTGCATCTCGGCACCCTTATACCCTCTCCCAAGACCTGGCAAAGTGCAACCTCTGACAGATTCCTGAATCCTGGGGACCTAGATTTCTCTACCATGGCAATTCTCTGCTACAGAGAGTCAGTAGCCCTTTACCGTCTTTCCGTCTTCCTTGCTGACCTCACCTCCCAGCTTTCTACCTCCTTGCGCACAACTCTCCAGCCAGACTGGCAGTCTCAGACTCTCTCTGAGTCTCTGAACCTTTGCAGGTACAGTTCCCTCTGCATGCGATGCTATGTCCCCCTCCCCCACCCTACCTGGTTAACATCCGTGTATCATTCACGGCTCAGGTCATATGTTACTTCCCCCAGGAAGTCTTGCCTGATGCTTCCCCCACCCCCACCCACCCGCCTGGGTGGGTTGCCCCTTGTTTGTGGCTAGGCAACATCCTGTAGTTCCCGTCATAGCATTTACCATGCTGGGTTGCAATTACCTCTTTGCTTGTTTGTTTCTCTTGCTCCTTTCCTTGTCCCTTTGAGGATGAGACTTAGTGTTGTTTCAGTTTTATATTCTGTGAATCTTGAGCATCAGTGATATTTATTGAATAAATAATCTGACCTGGGTTCCTTTAAAAAGGATAAAAATCTACCCTTCTGGGCTAACATCCAGTGATTTCAGGCTAACATCCTCCATCTCCCACATCAACCCTCCTACTAGACAAGGTCTCAAGGAAATGGACATTCACTGAGGGTCTACTGTATACCAAGCACCAAGCCAGGCCCTTTAAGTGTGAAGTCGTTTTCACAGTTTTAAGGCTTAAGACTCCATGTCTAGACAGCACTTTAAAATTCAGAGGATCTGATGTCCAGTCAGTCAATGAAGAAGCAAGGGGAAAGGAGTGATATTACACTTTTCATCTTGATAGTGGCAAAGAGATGTCAACGAGGAGGCCCCCACATAGCTCAGAGCTCTAAGTGTTTGTACTTTCAGTGCCCGGCGTGTGGTGGGAGTACAGACAGTATTTGTTGAATAAATGAACAAATGGTTGAAGAGAAACAGAAAGAGCAGACTTTCTTTCTTCTGAAGCCTAGAAGACCCAACATTTCTTCCTGGACCTGACCTAATATATTTCCTCCACGTATTGATATGCAAAACTCGACACTGAAGTATTTTTGTCATGGGCAGCTGTCCACAGTGTCAGCCAGTGATTTTTGCTCAGTCTATTGAATAAAAATGACTACCCCCAGCTATAAGGGAAGCTGATAAATGTCTTTTCCGAACCTAGGAGGAAAAAACAAACAAACAGATTTGAGGAACTTCCCTGGTGGGCCAGTGGCTAAGAATCCATCTGCCAATGCAGGGGACACAGGTTCGATTCCTGGTCCAAGAGGTTTCCACATGCCCTGGGGCAACTGAGTCCGTGCACCACAGCTACGGAGCTTGCGCTCTAGAGCCTGAGAGCTGCAACTACTAAAGGCCGTGTGCTCTAGAACCCGTGCTCCAACCAAGAGAAGCTACCGCAATGAGAAGCTCACAGACTGCAACTAGCGAGTAGCCCCTGCTCGCCACCACTAGAGAAAGCCCTTGCGCAGCAATGAAGACACAGCAGAGCTAAATAAGTAAATAATTAATTTTAAAAAGAGTCAATCTTAAAAAGATTTAGGGTGAACAGTTAGCAGTCACTGCCGAAGGATACAAGGATGGTCTTACTTCTGCCAATGTCACTGGCTGGCCATGAGCTATCACAGGATCAATGGATGTCCACTCTAGAATGGTCTTTGGGGATCATCAAGGCCCAGGGGGTTCAACTCCCTGATTTTACAAATGGGAGACTGGGGCCCAGAGAGAAAAGTGATTGCTTCACTTATTAGAGTTATTTGGTGCTGGAGCCATTTGGTTTTGCATAGTTGGTTGGTGCTTTAGCTGCAAAGTGGGTCTTTAAACAAGAAAACCTCATCTCCTTCATAAAACTGCCTTGAAGTTCACATTTCAATGACAAAGAGGAAAAGCATTAAAAGGAATACAAATTTAGATGCTGATTATACAATGATTATGAACATAAATTCTTTAGTTACTCAGGCTTTTTTTGTGCCCTGTGGTCCCTAAGAATCTTCTTCATTGTTAGGAACTTCAGCTATGCCCAGAAAACACTGCAAAATTATTTATCTGACCATGTGTGTGAGGGGTGAAAACCACTTTTGATGAAAGAGCAATTACTTATTGTGTGTACTTGTGCAATTATTTAAACCTTCTTTGAGCTTTAGGTCTTTCATTAGTAAAAAGGAAAGGATTATACCTGTATCTAAGATATTTGCTATAGGGATTTAAGAAGAAATGAAAATCACTTGATAGAGTATCTGGCAGTACTTGGGACCAGAAATGAGTTGAAGACCTTTCAGTGAATCCCTAGGGGAATATTACACACAATGATTGATATAATCACTCTTGAAGGGGGCACTTCCAACATTTAATCAATAATCTTTTTCTTATATCTTCAGTTGCAGAACTCGTTGCCTAGGCTCCACAATTGAAAAGAAAAGCATCTGCTCCCAAAGGAGATTGAAACATAAACAGAAAAACCTAGCACCATGTGCAGGCCGCAGGAATGGAATGAGTGATGGTGTGAGGGGGAAGACTTAGTCTTGAGTGAATGATGGAGGGCTTCTCTGAGGAGGCTATATGCTTCATGGGAGAGGAGTCAGCTGGCCAAGCAGAAGGGAAAGTGGGGGAGGACACAAAGTGTGAGGAAGCACATTTTCTATAATAAGGGAGCTATTTTAGATATTGGGGCTTCCTTGGTGGCTCACTGGTGAAGAATCTGCCTGCCAATGCAAGAGACTCAGGGAAGATCCCTGTGCGGGGCAGGGGGAGAGGGGGAGATCCCCTGGAGAAGAAAGTGGCAGCCCATTCCAGTATTCTTGCCTGGGAAATCCCACGAACAGAGGAGCCTGGAGGGCTACAGTCCATGGGGTCACAAAGAGTTGGACCTGACTTAGTGACTAAACAACAACGTTTTAAATATTGCTGGCATAGTTTTGTTTTGTTTTTTTAAAGCTTTAACAAAAGAGAAGGGATGAGTGACTGTGATGGCAGTGGGTTTCCAATTTTATCTTGCCACACATGGGGAGTCACTGAAGAATCTGGGGCAGGGAGATAATAGAGAGGGGTAAATGAAAAGAACTGAGAGAATGGCAGCCAGTGATGGCTAGCTGGCTGAAGCTCACACCCAGCCCCATCATTGATTTAATCATTCAAGAAATAGTTACTGAGGACCTGCCTGCCATGCACCAGGCTGAATTCCAGGAGCTGGAAATCAGGCATTGAACAGGATTAGCAAGGTCTCTGTTCTCCTCGAGGAGACTGACAATAGATAAACAAGTAAACAAGCAAGGAAGTATCAGATAAGTGCCTCTTGGAAAATTAAACAAGCTAATAAAAGTGTCTCTGAGTGGCTGCTCCTCACCCTCTTCCCCTCCTTCCGAATACCCGCCAAAACTCCTCATGAGTTTTCTAAGGAGATTTTTGCTCCTAGGAAAATCTCTAAGGTAAATCATTAACCTAGCTCTCTCGGTGTTTTCAATAAGGCATCTTCCCCAGGGCCCGGTCAGCTTGTTATCCTTGCTTCGGGACCACCGACTCTGCCAGAAGCTTGAAGTCTAAAAATTAGATGAGGATGGTCTTGACAACCTTGAGAAGGGGCCTGATCGTGGTTCCCTCGGCAACGTATACCCCGCTCCCCAGCCGCCCCCTTCCCGCTCCAGGCTCAGCCCCTTCTCCTCCCACCCCGTTTATATAGATATCACCTCTAAAAGAAAGACATTTGATAATACGGTTGAAATTGTTCATTCCTCTCCTCTGAAAAATGCAGACTTTTAAAACCCGTCCGCTTCTGCTGGTAAGAGCTGTCCTCTCCTCCTATTTCTAACCCCTCTCCCTGACCGCCCCCGTGGGGACTCCCGGAGGCTGCGCGTTCTGGGCACCGGTCATGGAGGCTGGCTCAGCACCACCGGGCTCACCCTCCTGTAAGTCAGAGTTCCCCAGCGCCAGAAGAATGCAGGCCAAGAATCAAAAAGCGAACATTGGAATAAACGCAACTGAAGAAACGAGAGACTAAAAAGGCAGATTCCCCAGTATGCCCCGTTGTCTTCTCCCTTTGACACATTTATTCACCACGAGGATTAAAAAAAAAATTTTTTTTTAACAGTATGAAAACTTTCAGAGACACAGTAAAGTTTTAGGTAAACCAGGCAAACGTCCCAGGAAGGCCTTCTGATTTTTCGCAGCTTTTCTGAACTGCCTGATAGTCATAGTTCGCCTTCTGTGGTCCATAGAAGTCAGGGATGATTAAGTTAGGACCCCTGCTTGGAGAGGTTTCTATTCTAGTTAGAGACAGAAGACTAATAAAACTTTTCCTTTCCCCCTGGCCACCCCCCTCCCCCCCCAGTTTGCACCTTACAAGGTATATTCACATTCTTGATACTGTTAAAATCATAAACTCAAAGCTGAAGGGAAATTTAGAGATTAAGAGAGGTTAAGCAGGACAATTACGTGGCATATACTGGGCCACTTCCTAACCATCTGCCCATGGTAGACATTGCTAATCGATCACTCATTCATGATCTAACTCTCACTGGATACCCTCCATGTTCCACTCCTAGGAGTACAGCAGGAAACCAGACGGACTTGTTTGCTACCCTTATGGACCTTCAAGGGGAAGACAGACATTAAATAAATACACACCTGAAGAGCGTTTTAAAAGGAGGAATATGGGGGCAGACAAGGGCATCGCACACCTGGAGGGAACCAGGATGTGGAGTAGGGTCAGGAAAGGCCCCCTTGAGGAAGTGATGTTTAAGCTGAGATCTAGATGACAAGGAAACTGAGTCTTTGTGAGGGTGAAAAAGGAAACATTACATGCTAGATGAAAGACCAGCATGAGTTCAGGGCATGTTTCAGGGTTAAATGAGGGGGCATGAATGACAAATGGGGGTAGGTGTCCAGAGGGAAATAGAGCTTGATCCAGCCAGTCCTTGAATAAGAATCGGTTGATAGGAGGAGAAGGTTGGGACAGCCTGAGCTGAGGTCACATTTATTGTTTATTCTCCCCCTTCTTATGAATTATTTTCTCACCTGCTGCCATTTTTAAAACTATAATTTTAAAACATTTTCAATGTAAAAAGTTTTAATTTCGTTATTGGTTTAGCTGAGTTTATTCAAGCATTATTTGCAGCATTGGAAAGCTATAAATTATTGACTACAAACTATAGGGGTGGCAATTCTCATGACTTCTCACATCTTTCTTGTGAGACAAGTATTATCTTCCCAGTTTTAGAGATGGAAGAAAAAAAAGGCTTGGGAGGACTAGAGATACTTGCTAAAGTTGGTCATCAAGTAGGCAGCTCAGCTAGGATTTGAGCAGCTGCAATTTCCACAGCTCTGTCACTGTCATAAAACCTCCAAATGGTTTGCTCTAAAGCAGTCAAGTAAAACTTGGGAAGCAACCAAAGAGCGTTGACTGAGGAGTTGGAAATACTAGGGGGATATGGGGTGGGGGAGGAGGGGGAAAGTGTCCGTAGAGATGCTGCAGGTGAGTGTACACCTAGGCAGAGGAGCGCGCGGCAGAAGCAGAGTGGCGGCGGGTGGTGCGGGGGATGGCGAGGCGTGAGAGGTGACTCAGGGCATCCCTCGACTGCTCCAGGACTGACTACGGGGAGGTGCCCCGCTCTAACCTCTACCCGGCCCGGCCCGGTTAATCATTTCCTGACCCTCCTTCCTCCTCTCTCCCAGCCCGCAGGATTGCCACATCAACCTCCCCCCTCCCCGCCTCCTGGCCTGTTGCTCCTTCGCCGGGTTTTACAAGGAGCCCCAACTTTGAGGCAAAGTTTGTAACAGCCCCGGACGCCCTCAAGGCTGTTCCCCGGAGAGGTCGCAGGCTCGCTTGGGTGTAGCGCTTGCCCTAGCGGCCTCTTGAGCCTTGCCCTTTGCTTTTTTTTTGGACTGAGAGGTCAGAGAGGCGGGGATCCAATCCCGGCGCGGATTAACTAATTAAAGGCTCGGTTTCCCCTGCGGTAAAAAGGGAGGATGGTAACAGTAGCTGGCGGGGTGGTGCGCGGTTGAAATAAGGTGTGTTAAGTGCCTGGCTAGGAGACAGCAGTGGGTGTTTAACAAACGTTAGATCCCTTCCGTTTTTATCACCTGATCACCGGGACCGCCCGCGCAGCAAACCTAGGTTACAGCTATCTCGCTTAAACTTAAACTGGACGTTGGGCTCTGAATGTCCGATCATATGCTCGAGGTAATGCCAACGGTGATTCATAGTGACAGGGTTTGAACCCAGGTTCACGATCGCCCCCGCCATCTCGCACCTAAGTGGCTGGCTAAGGCCACATGTCCAGAACCTAGTCCAGAACTAGAACCCGGTCAATATGGTACCTACCGCAGGGAGCAGACCACTAAACCAGTACTGCTCTGGGACCCATGCAGCCCACTGGGCCACCGGGGGCCAGGCCTTTAACCTCTCTGAATCTGAGCCACAGTGTGTAAAATGGGGGCTCTCTGTCTGCCCGTGTGGTTTTTCTTTTCTTCTTCACACTTTCTTATGTGACCAGATTTTCTACCCCGGTGTAGTCAGACCATCTCATAACGCAGGATCAGTGTTTTCTGACTGCGAGAGCTCGCCCAGGCCGGGGTAAAAGCAGCGGACCGGCCTGGCGAGCCCCGGCTTGGCGCCCCACCCTTCTCGGGGCCGGGGGAAGCCGCGGCTGCTCGGGGCAGCGGAGTTGGGAAAGTCACTTCCGAGCGCAGTCTGACTCTGGGCCACCCGCCTGCGAGCGCGCGGACCCCACCCAGCTGGAGAAGACGGGGGCGGGGCCAGGCCTGAAGGCGGGGCCTGCCCAGGGGCGGGGCGGGGCCGGCCTGGGAAGACGGAAGCCCCCAACCTAGGGGTGGCTGCAGAACCCGGATCCCGGAGCACCACGTTTTCCGGAGCCGGACATCTGGAGACGGCGGGCGAGAAAACCCGGCGCCCGGAAGCTTTTGCTTTCTTTGACGCAAGGGCTCGGGACGCAGCCGCCGTCGGCCGAGCGCCCGGCGAGGAGCGACCCCAGACGGAGTCTTCGGAGTTCCTCCGCCCCCGCCTCGCCGGGTCCCGGAGCCTCAGTCCTCTTCGCAGCTCTCCTGGTGGCCATGGAGTGTCCGCACCTGAGCTCCAGCGTCTGCATCGCTCCGGACTCAGCCAAGTTCCCCAACGGCTCCCCGTCGTCCTGGTGCTGCAGTGGTGAGTGCGGCCCCAGGCGGCCCTGCAGCGCACCCGAGGCCCCGGCTCCGCCGGGCCTGCCGTCTAGGGGCCGCGGGCGGCGGACGCGCGGACTCGGGAAGCGGTGCGGGCGAGCCGGGCCCGGTGGCTGGGGAGGGTACGCGGTGAGGCGGGCGGAGCGGCGGCTGGCGGAGCGGCGGCGGCGGCTCCTTTGTTTCCCGTGGCCCGACGGTCCGGCCGGCGAAGCAGAGGCCCGCGAGGGATGCGAGCCCGCGGGGGCCACTAGCGCGTGGGGACGGCGGCGACCCGGGACCCTGGCCTGCGGCTCGCGCCCCCGCGCCGCCCGGCAATGCCCGGGGGCTGTGCTGGCCGGTGTCGCCTGGTCGGGGGGCTGCGGGAGTGGGTGTCCGGCCCCCACAAGGCGGTCGCACGTGTGGCGGGGCCCGAGTTGTGTCCCCTCCTCGACCGGACGGGAAAAGCGCCACTCTCGGGGGCAGCTTTGTCTGAACTGCTGGGCGCCCTGGGGCCCTTCGCTACCTGTTCCGGCGCCGCTTCCTTTCGCTTCCCCCTGTGTTCCAGCGACCCGATCCACGCCCGGTGGGCGGGAGCCGCGACCCCGAGAGGTGCTCAGAACTCGGGAGGCCGAGGTCAGAGGCTTTCATCAGCCCGGGAGGGGGGAGTTTGGAAACAGGCTGCGGGCTAAAAAGCTCAGAAGGCTGATGGAGCAGCTGCTTTGGAGGGGCGGCTCTTGTTGGCTTTCAGGTCTTCTTGGTGGGTTAAAACCGCTTTGGGATTTCCGAGTCCATGTGCTGGAGGACAGTTATTAGGTTTATGTAATGCTTTTGCATTGCTTAAGCATCTTAACTCCTCTGCCGGGCCCCTTGGAAGCCCCAGTGCCCTCTTATTGTCTGCTCTAGCGACTTAGGATCGCACCGGCCACACTGCTTTGATTACTTCCTGGTAGGGCCCTGGTGCAGCCGATAGAGTCTTTGTTTATTAGCTTTGAGATAATCGGTGGCAGCTTGGGTTGGAGTGTAGAATGTAAATTGTGCATTTCAGAAATCTTAAGTTCATTTGAAGAAATAAAGAGAAGAAAAGAGCAGTGGTACGGTTTAGCTCTGTGACGTTTCTCATTATGGGCCGGAGCTAGGAAGATAGTTTAGAGAATGCCTTAACACTTTTGACAGGTTACTTCTTAAATGGTGATTATTATGTCCTTGGAGAAAAACACAGGCAACAGCCACAAAGAAAAATGTACCCTGGGATAAAGAGTCGAGATAACGGTGGCTTCCTTGAGCTCTGAGAGGTTTGATGCTTTGATTGCCTTTGGAAAGTCAGATTGTCTTTTTCTGCACGAAGACCATAAAGATTATAACAGGTTAATTGATTTTGCAGTGCAGTGTTGCAGTTCTTTTATGAGTATGCAGAAAACTTACCTAGGAATGTTTCTTCCACAGTGAATGTTGAGTATGAAACAACAAGTAAGGTGTGTCAAGTTGCTTTACAAATTAGTTGATGTTGCATTAGCTATAATTGTAGCTGTGGTGCTGCGATTGTGGTAAGTTATTTCTTTCTTTTTTTATTTTTTTCAAGAGATTTGGAGGAAGAAATGACCAAAGTAAACACTAGGAAAAGCATACCTCATGAGGAATGATGAAATTCCTTTCTCTGTGGTAAACTACAGGGATACAAAGCAGACAGCTCCCTTACGGCTTTTTCTAGGTAAACTCACATCAAATTTTAAAATGGCCTCACTGGGCACATGCGTCTAGAAAAAGGAAAAGAGTTTATGCAAGAGACAGATATCCTGTTATGAGTCAGCCTTGCCTTTGTCAGTCAGGGCGTCCACTTGACTGTGGGAAAGAGGTGCAGAAGATCGAACATCTCTTGAGGAACTTCAGTTAAAATGGAACGTAACTTAGAGGCTTGTGCTGATACAAAGAACAAATTAGTATGGCTAGCTCTAAGGGAGGGGTTATATCTGTCCAAGGGCTAGGATGGCATCTTTGCATCTTGCAGCAAAGTTTGTCTCTGACATTGCTTTGGGAGGGTGATTTTAGTCATATGCTTTCATTTGTAGAACCGATAAAGCTAGTTTCGCAACTTTATGTGGATTTTTTCCTTCTGCTCAAGTTCTGTGAATTGAACCTATTTCACGCGGGCCTCCCACTAACCTATTGGCATCCATTCATTGATATAATCTCATATTTTTTTATTGAGCTTGATCTTGTTCTTGCCTGCCTGTTGTTTCAGTGATTAAATGATTATTAACTATGAGTCTTTGGCTAATTCATCATCTTGGAGGGTTATCTTTTCTGGTATTTATTCTCCAACACTCTTGAATTTCTTCTTTCCTTTCATTCTTTCCTTTTCTTTTTGGTAGGGCACCAAAAGAGTAGCCAGCGTGTGGAATAATGCGGTGACCGAGTGTTGAGTCTGATTACGTTCTTTTTAGGGAGGGGAAAATCCCTGTCTTGGCACTGGGACAGTAAAAGTAATGCCCTTGCCCTGTTTTCTTTGGGAGCTTGCAGTTACATCACAGTGAAACAGCCTTAAGGCAGCCAAGCATATTGCAAAAGACCAGCATCCTAGGCTCTTCTGGGTAGCAACACATCCTTGGAAAGTAGTTCTGTTTCCTTTGAGCATAAGTCTTATGGTATCATTTGTAAAAAATGGGTAATACTTCACATTTACTTCACAGGTGGTGGTTAGTATGCACAAGGTAATTTTTGTGCAAACTTTGAGAGATTCCAAACACTATTCAAGTAATAGGTGGTTTTATAGGTCAGAACATCTTTATAAAAAGGACTCTGAATACTTAAGTACCTAAAGCCCCTTAAATAGGGACTTGGACAGACTGGCTTTATGCTGAATTATGCTTTGCAAGGAGATCTATTACTCAACAAGATTAGGGGGTGTAAGAAGTAATTATACTTTGGAATTAACTTGAGCTTCTTATCTGTGGAAAGCCCTTGGTACATATTATTGTATATGTTATGTAATTGTGTACCACAGCGGTTCTCAAACTTTTTGTTTTCAGGCCTCTTTTACCCTCTTAAAATTATTGAGAACCCAAAGAGCCTTTGTTCGTATGACTTATAGCTATTGATATTTGTTGTACTGAAAATTATATTTATTTATATATAAGATAATATATATTTATTATATCCTTTACAATTAATAATTAATAAATCCATTACCTGTTAACAGATAGTAATTTACATAAATTTTCAAAACAAAAATTTGGTGAGAAGATTGGCATTATTTTAATTTTTGTAACTGTCTTTGTTGTTTGGTTTAATAGAAGACAGCTGGAGTTTTACATCTGCCTTTGCCCTCGGTCTCTTGAGATATCACACATTGGGAAGCCTCTGGAAAACTCCACTGCATGTTTGTGAGAGAGTAAGGGTAGAGGATAAATAGTTTGACCTCATGTACCCCTGAGGGGTGTTGGAAACCCTCAGGGGCTCAGGATCACACTCTGAGAACCCACTTGTATACAACAATAGTAACAGTTAAGGACACCTTCTCTTATCAAAAGAGCTTTCAAATATTAAGGAATTCCTTAAGGTCTTAAAACTAGCAGCATTTATGTCTGTGTGGAGATTCACAGAATTTAAAATATATAAGCTGGGACGATGGAGTCCAGTAGTCAGTCCCTTGCTCTCAAAAAAGTTGCAGTCTAATCTAGTTGGGGAGAGACAGGAAACTAACTGGTTAGAAGTTAAATCCATGTTGTGGCTTAAGGTAAGTGTTGAAAATAGTAATCTCCTAATAAGGTAAAAGTTGATTTATGTCTAATTTTGTTAAATTCATTCTTGTTTTTAAATGAAAATGTTTTAAATAAAAATGAGGTCATTCTTTCAAGGTTTTTGTTAAGTGCACATACCAGATGTTATTTTCAGAAGCTAGAGACTTGGGCATTTCACTTGTGTATGTGTGTGTGGGTAAAAGGGTTGAACCAGTGGCAAAATACTGGGGAGAAAACCCAGATTGGTTAAAAAGATGCCCTAAACACAACTGTTTTCATAACTAAGGTGAGTCAAAGACTTTAAGGGTTTGGGTTAAATAGCCAGTTAAATTGTAGATATTTTAATAGCATAGGCATGAAAATTTTTTCCCTGATTAATTCTTTAAAGAGTTGAGAAGTCCTTTTATAGTTTCTAGTACACACTTGCCCTCACATTACCTAAGAAAAGTAAGTGTAGATTAAGTAAATATTTTGCAGTTTGGGATGGTTATTGGAGATTAATCTTTTTTTGAAGATACATTTAGTTGGATAGAGTTCTGATTATTGATCCCATCTCAGTGGTAATAAACTTGTCATTTGTGATAAAGCTTGAGCTAAAAATTAGATATCACTTTGATGGGGTGATGGGTTATTTTGTACCAGATTTCTCTCACAACCTACATCTAAAGAAGACTCTTATATGCCCAGTAGACTAAATTTTCTAGGTGGGATCAGTCATTTGTTCATTTGTAAGGTCAAATGCATTTACTGCTCTCTAGTAGTAACCCTGTGTGAAATTAAGTGCCTAGCATGTAATAAGACCCTCAGTAAATATTGGCTTAATGAATGAAGGAACTTTCTTCCTTTTGATGGTGGCTGGATTGGCCTTAAACTTATTTAAAATAAATGGAAAGCATAGTAAGTGAGCTTCTCCCCAGAATGCTTTCACCAGTCCCCACTCCTGGCTTTTAGTCTGTAAAGTAAACTTTGGATTGTGAGGAACTGATCATCTGCAGTCTTGTTACCATGATGAATTTGTATTCTTTTGACATTCTGTGTTTATAGGTGGGCAGATATGACATTTTAGTAGTAAATGTGGATGGGACAGTTAAAAATCAGTGGGCTTGTGATACTTTTGAAGATTAATATTTAAATTTCATACACTTTTCTGAAGAATTTTAACATTTTCGATAAGCTTTGTAAGCTTAAGTCAAACGCAGTTGTCTTTCTAGTTTTTCTGGCAGTGTCCCACCTGGAATCCCAGCCCCTAGAACTTTAAAGCAGCCTAAGCTTATTTCCAAAGTCTCTGAATAATTGGTAGTAGATGTGAAGAAGCTGGGATTTAGAATGTGCTCCATGTGTTCGTTTGAAGAGACTGCAGTCTAGGGACTGAGCCTAACAATTTGCTGTTGTGAAGAAGTTTTGACACACGGATCCATAGTTATTCTCTGAATAGTATTCTTAGCAGTGTACAAAGAGTATCCTTCATGGCCTAAAAGCAGGGGAAAGGATGGGGTTGAGGGGTGAATTTGAACTGTTTGTTTCAGTTTCTTGTTATTCATTTATTCTCAAAATAACTCATTCTCATCATTCTTTGCTTTTATAGCATTAGCCTTAGGCTCTTATAACATCCTACTTTTTCCACTTTGAAATGTAAGCGATTTCCTTCTTTACTGGAATATGATAGATTAATTTTGAATCCTTTAAACCTAATTTAGAAATATTTATGTTTTTCTACTGTTTGTCGCTCAGTGGGCAGAACAGTGAGTAACTTAGTTTGTAGCTCATTGAGTAATTTAAATTCCTGTTTTAAAATTTAATTGAGTCCCTCTTCCATCAGGGAGTAATTTACAAGGGCATTTTCCCTAACCTGTGTTGTTTTCTTCTTTTGCAGTTTTTTCCCACTTCTTGAGCTATATTAGGTACTTTCCTTCTTTGAAAGAAAATGCTAGTGTCCTTTGATTGTGTGCAGACCGTGGGTTTTGTGTTTAACCTAAGCATCCACGTAGAGTTGGATAGTAGCTTGTCAGTGTTTGAAGTGGGAACTATATATTGCTAATGTATGTTAGTGTTTTATGTTTATTCATAGCTCATTTAAACGAAAGGGCCACTTCATTCTAGGTGTTTTAGTAGAGCTTTCCTGGACAGATGGCTTAGAAGGAAGTACTTAGATTCTCAGCAGGGGCTGGTACTTTTTGGAGGGTTTATTTGTGATGAAGCTTACCTTGATTGACAGCTTAGAATGCTGAGAATACCATTAGCAGCAGCAACAGCTTGTTCATCTTACCTAGAATTGTTTCGCCCCAATACCTCTCAAGATGCCCTGTGATTTCTAATAGTCTGTTTTGAGAATGTAGGTAAGAGAAGGTATCTCACAATGAAAGGAAATTTACCTAAAAATTGTTTATTGCAATTGTATCTTAAAATCTTTCTGGGTTGTTGAATGATCTTTGGCTTAGAAACTTGTAAACAGAGGTCATCTTTTAACTGCTGTGAGTCTGCAGATGTTAGTGTATATAGTAATTCCAGATGTTTTCTCATCTACTAGTTTTACTGAGTAGGAGGAGAACTGAGAACAACATAAAGGAACTTCAAAGCAGTTGGCCAGCATTTAATCCTGACTAATTTAATTAACTACCCATCCTTGTAGTTTTTCCTGTTTTCCTAGATTGTGAAACTGAGACAAAGATTAACAGAGTTGCTCAAGATGCTTGGGAATATTAGAGATAGCCCAGAGCTTAAATTCAAATACCATTCAAACCATACTTTTGGCTTGCCTTTTTAAAGCAGGGTCTTTATTTTGTCATCTAGTCACTTACTGCTTGATAATTTAAAGGATTATAAGTGTTTGGAGACATACTTGAAGTAATTCCTCTGAAGATTTTTGATGTGAAAGTGTATTTTAAAGTCTACATTTTGGAAATAATTTATTTTAAATTTCTGTATTTAATTAGCCCTTCCTCCCTCTGCTTATTGATTAAAATGCCAGCAAGGTGGAACAAGGTTGTTAATACAGTTGGAAGAACACTGTTTTTGAATGTCCAAATGTTGGTTCAGATTAAATTTTTTTTGTAGGCTGAAATGAGCTTTACTTTAGTTTAGATATCATGAACCAGCCTTCTTACCGTAGCTGTGGATAAGGATGAAATGCAGTGAGCTCTTTGTCATTTTATAAACGTGGCCCCCTCCCATTTGTTCATTTTGTTTCTGCTGGAGGAGAGTCTTCTTGGAAGTTGTTTGTTATGGGGTGGGGGAGGGAGAGAATTCTTAAGATAGGGAATTTTGCTTTTGCTGCTGGTAGCTCAGGGGTTATTTGAATCTTTGCTTTTAGGCAGTACCCTTTGTTGATTCCATTTTGTTATATTTTAAGATTTTCCAATCATATTTCTTGTAGAAGTTACTTATAGTCTTTAGGCTGCAGTGCTTAAAAGATTTCCCTCCCCCCCGCCCCCCACTTCTTAAGACATACTGAAAAACAGGTATATGTTTGCTCTTTACAGATATATAATATACAGGTAAGCTTAAGAAGGCAACTTCAGATTTTGAAAACTTTTGTTGAAACAAAACCTGCGCATTGAAAAGTGAAGTTTGTAGTTGTCTTAGTATTTGTGTTAGCTAAATGCGTCACCATTAATCACCACTAGCTAATTAAATTTTCTAAGACCCTTTTGAGGAGGGAATTGAGAGTTTGTTTTGAATATGAACCAGCTTGTGTCTTTGAAAAGATATTATAACTGACTGGATTTTATCTGGAAACTTTGTACTCTGCTTTAGGATTGAATAACTCTATCAGCGGGCTGTTTTCCATTTTGAGGAGATGTTCTTTCCTGATATTTTTTCTCTGCTCTAGCTGGGTTTAAGGCAGCCTTTGGAAATCTACTTGCCTATTTATCCATGACCTGTCCTGAAGACTCTTAATTTCATGGACTGTTCTTGAACTATCTCATCACCAGGCGGAGCAGGCTGGTGATTAGCTGTCATGTTCCTGCAGGTTTAATTTAACCAATTGTAAGATAGTACACTTGTTGATTTAACTTCTTTAAATCTTTGTTCTTACTGACCATGCTCAGGTTTTCCTTTTTAGATAACAGATCATTGTCCATTCCTTTGTTTTGGTCAGAGTTTGTGGAGATCATGCTGAAAGTTCTAGGCAGCAAATTTTCTTTTCTTTTTTTTTTTTGGTGACAGAATGTTTCCCTGGGATAATGGATAGACAAATGTTGAAAAATAGTCTATTTTTTTTTTTTTTTAAGGAACTTCTATTTAACTTAGTCTGGGGCTGAAATTTATATTATTGATTGAGTGGTTTTTAAATTTTAGTGTCACACAGTAAAACTGAGATTAACTCTAGTTTCCATCTGAATTATTTTGAATGTTAATTGTGAGCTCTTTTGGCATTAGAGAAACTGTTTGCAGCAACAGACTCAAGCTTCACCTTACATGTATGAAGTAGCTGCCAGAGCTCAACATTCATGCTGTGAGAATTTAATTCTAATTTAATTTAACTGCTTCGGTTTCATTTCAGTTATTTCAAGTGTTTTGTTTGTGTGTAGTCTTTTTAGAACCTCATTAAAAAAATATTTTTTGAGACTTTTTTTCCTTTGAATGATTAATATAGATTTTTGGGAGAATGTGGGTCAGATTTTTTTTTTTAATGTACCTATTGGTTGTAAAAAAAAAAAAAATTCCAGCTCTTGCTTTGCATCAAATAATTGATGCAAATTATTGAACAGCTTGAACAGCTAATGGAGTTTACAGGTACCTATTTTCTGTAATACTGGGTTCCTAGCCCTTTAAGCAGAATATAAGCATATGCCCAGTTTATGTTTTTTCTTTCCATTTCTTCATAAATAGTCCCATTGATTTTTAAAAGGATAGTTTCCCAGCACACCAGTAAATACAACTGTGGTAATTTCACACCCCCACCCCCAGATTTGTACTTTAGTGCTAACCTATACTGTAGAACCACAAAAAGCTAGAAAAAGGATTGTACAACATAGATATTAAACCTATCTCTGAGTAAAGTCTTTGATAATGAGGTCCCTTAACGCCTTAAATGTTTTATTGATTTATGGGCGGTAGTGCTTCCTATAAAATATGTGTGTGCATCTTTTCTTGTCTTGCATACACTTGCTTTTGTTTTGAAATAATAGTTGTGTGGTGTTTACATTTATGACTTGATTTATTTCTTTTGAAAATCCTTTTACTGTTTAACCATGGATTTGCTTACTCAGGTTGTTGGCAAAGTGTGGAATTGCATCAGATCTTGCTATATTAAATAAATGGAAATATTGGATGCCAGAATTTTTCTTAAATGATTCATGGCTTTTGTGTTCATCCTCTGTATAATCAGCTTCATAAGGAGAGTTATTTTTGAAACAATATAAGCTCCTGATAATTTTTCTGTGGTTATTTGTGTCTGGCCTTCCAAAGGCAGAAGTGGCCATTTTGACTCTGATGTAGTAATCTGCTTTGACTTGAATTGTTTTAATCCTTCTCTCCACTACCCTTTCCTCTCATTTGTAGGTAGGGGCACAGTTCCAGCATTTAGCTGAAGACTGTAGAACAGATAAAAGCATAATAGCTTCATAGGTGTCTTTTTTTTTTTTAACCAAAGTGGGTTTGAACAAGTCTGAGTCTGTGATAGAATGAATAATAAAAGATGTTTAGTACATTACAATTGAGCATATGTAGTTTCACATACATTATCTCCATATGTTGTTTTCAATTACTTGTGACGACAGATTTCAGAAATGCATTTCAAAATAGAGTAAAATGCTCGAGCGAATGAGGGGACCAGTCTTAGGGATCAGAATTTGCCTCTGTGTAGGAAATCAGCAGGACCAGATGCCCTCTCTTCTGGCTTTGTAGGTATCTGGCTCTGTTAACATACAGATGATAAATTTTGGCCAGCTTTGAAATTACATTCTCTAGTAGAGGACACATACCATTAGCTCTGGAAATTAGCCTTATAGTATACAGGGAGTTCAATAGGTGCCTGGCCCCAAATGATAAACAGCTTTTGTAATTTTTATTTCATGCAATAGGTGATAGGCAATTTTTAAGATGAAAAAAAATGGTTTAGGCAACTTCATGAATTGATATGATTGTTATATCAGTTTACCTTTTAAAGATTAGTGTTTTTGAAAAGTAGCACATTGTACAGTTATGTCATACAGTTTAGTGTCAGAAGGTTTAAAATAGAGCAGCAGGCTCCCTGCCCTCCACCGTCAGTCCTGCTGTCCACAGACGACCACTTTCAGCTCTGTTAGCTTTCTTTCTCATGTTTACCCACATACTTCAAAGTAATACACTGTTATTTTTCAGTTTATCCATTTTAGGTAGCATCTCTTGACATTTTGTGGTGGTAAATGAGGACATTAGTATTTACATTACCCTTTCCTCTGCCCCCTCTCCATTTCTCAATATGACCAGACCACAAATTTTTATTAATATTGTGAATACTTTTTTTTTTCCTGGCATTTTATTTTTCCTTTAGTTAGTAATTGCTTTTTTTTTTTAATTGCTTACTTTACTTTCTTTACATTTTCTTCCAAATGTAACCTATACTTTTGTCAAATGTCTATGAATATTATTTTCCAAGCATTTAAACACATAATCTCTTAGTAGTATTTTTCCTGAGGCTCTCCTTCCTAGAGTGCCCTCACTCCCATCTGAGCTGACTGTTCTCTAGGCCAACTGGGCAGTTTTTACCCTGTGATTCCCTTGCTGTCCTCTTGTATTAGGTCTCCCGTTCCCTGGATCCCAGGTCTTTCTCTTCCTTGGTTTATTAGACCATTGTATGCTGGAGTACCTCATCTAGCTCCCTTCTCAGGGGAGCCAAATTTTTGATCCCATCCAAGTCTGATACCTTTATTCTACCTTTATACTGGACTGCTTGGTTGACTATAGACTGTTAGTTAGAAAAGATTTTTCTCTTAGAATTTTTTTTTTGGGTGATGCAGCACAGCTTGTGGGATCTTCGTTCCCCTACTAGGGATCAAACCCATGCCCCTCCCATTGGAAGCACAGTCTTAACCTCTGGACCGCCAGGGAAGTCCCTCTCTTAGAATTTTGAAAGCAGTGTTCCTTTGTTTTTAGGCTTTCAGTGTTTTTTTAGGAAACATGATGCCTTTTTGATGACTGGTTTTTTTCATATATAGCCTTTTATTCTTTCTCCTGGAAGCTTTTAGGATATTCCTTTTATCCTTGGTGTTCTGGAATTTCAGAGTGATGTGTCTTGGCATGGCTTAGTTTTTCTTTTCTTGTGATGGGTTCTCAAGGGACTTTTCAATCTGTGCATTTGAGAGTACACTCATCTTCCCATACTTAAATCTCCTAGTTTGTACATTTTTCTTTGTACAACTCTTATTAATTGAATGTTGAGCACCGTGGGTAGAACCTGTAATTTTCTTATCTTTTTATTTCTTTGCCTTTTGGTTCTAGTTCCTGGGATATTTCCTTGTTTTTATTTTCCCTTCTACCCTTCTATTGAATTTTGATAATAATATTTCTTGTTTTCAAGAGCTTTTTGTCCTTTTTCTGATCACTGTTTTTCCATACATCCTATTGCTGTTGTTTCGCAGTATCTCCTCTCATTACTCCTGGGTTTTAGAGTTTGTTCTGAGGCTTTTCTGTGCTGTCTGCATTGTTTCTCTTGTGTCTGGGTTCCTCTTTTTCTTTTCAAAATGATTCTTTCAAACTAGAGGTTTTCTTCACAGGATCTGATTTTACCTGTCTTATTTTTTCATGAAAGGGTGGGGCACTAAAAAGCTCTGTGAGTCTTGTATACATTGGGCTTCACCGTAAAGTTGGGGCAGGCCACCTTCTTCATGGAGGAAGACAGTCAGAACGTCTGTGTGGATATTTACTTTTTTAGCACCGTTTTTTCAGTACTCCCTCTGGGAGCTGTCTGCTTGGCCGCTGATGCTCTGACATGAGGAAGCAGGAAGTTCACGCGTTCACCTTTACTTTGCTGTCTGCTGGGCCCTGTGTCCCTAAGCCCAGGACTGCCTCCCGGCTGCACTCTCCTCCACTGGCGCTTGGGCTGTAGCTTTCTTCACACTATGATGGTTGTTATGCTCCTTTGACTTCTTCCTGACTGCCAAAAGCATGCTGACGTTTGCTTGTCTCACGTGTTCTCTTTGTGAGTCACTATCAATTTAAGTTTTTATTGTCATTTTAGTGGAATGGGATGGAGAGAAGATAAGAGAGAAATTGGTCTGCCATGCTTAATTTGGTGTTTGTTTTTATTTAATTAATTAAAATTATTTGGCCACGCTCTGTAGCATGTGGGATCTTAGTTCCCTGGCCAGGGATGGAACCTGCATCTCCTGCATTGGAAGTGCAGCGTCTTAACCACTGAACCATCAGGGAATCCCAATTGGTGTTTATTTTTAAATGAAATAGTTTTAAATGCAGTTTTTAGGGCAAAAACATGCTTTGCCTTATCAGAGATGGATTTTATTAGTAATCATCCAGAGAGTTAAATCACTAAAACTGAAATTTTGCAGTACTATTTTTGAGTAAAAGTTTAAACTCCGATTTACCTTCCTTGATAAGCAGAGCAAAATACTGTTGCTATTACCAGAGTCAGCAGAGAGAGTAGATAAGCCTCTAGGTTTGGCTCTGCTTGGGAAATTGGGAGCCAGAGTTTGGATATATAAAAGAAACATAGTTGTAAGGTCATTTGGACTACTGCAATTAATCTATTATAATATTTTTACTGGATTAGTTTGTCATCCATTAATAAAGGGAAGTTACTGCCAGGTTTATAGTACTATTTGGCTCTGTACAATGGTAATTTAACCTTTTCCTTTGTGTTATAGTAATTTTCAAAAAGTATGTTTTTAGTAAGAAGCAAAGAATAAAAATTTAAAAATCTCAAAACCCTTTTTATTTTGATACACTTTCACACTTAAAGGAACATTATTAAGAATAATACAAAGAACTCCCTTGTACTCTTTACCTATTCATGAGTTAGCATTTGCCACCTTTGTGTTACATGTGTATCTTCTTTCTATATATCCCCCCCACTCCCATCACTGAATAATTTGCAGACCTAATGTTCCTTCATCCCTAAATGCTTTATTCCCCCCTTCAAGAACAAGGACTTTCTTTTCATTAAGCATGGGATATTGGTTAAAATGAAGACATTTAATAACTGATATAGTAGTAGTATTGAATGCACATTCCATTCTCAGATTTCTCCAGTTGTCTCAATAATGTCCTTTATAGCTATTTCCCAGTTGTGGCACCCCACCCATGTCCCCTACATCTCGCCCACGATCATGTGTTTCATTTTGTTGTGATAACTCTTTTAGTCTCCTTCAGTCTCTAACGGTTCCTTATGCCTTTCTTTGTCTTTCACATCTTGAGTATTTCTGTAGAGTGTACTTCAATTTGAGTTTTCCTGTTGTTTCTTTATGATTAGATTCAAGTCGTGCAGGGTTTTGATAGGAAATACAGAAGCAATCTGTCTTCTCAGGGCATTATATCAAGAGGTATATGAAATTGGTTTGTCTCATTTTGGTAATATTTATTTTATTAAGGTGATATTTGCAAGGTTCTTTGTTGTAAAGTTACTTTTTCCCCCTCTGTTATTGTAGCAGATGCTTTGAGATTTTATGTACAATTGTCTTATTCCTCATCAAACATTAATCTAGTAATTTGTCATCCACTGGTGATTCTTGATTGAATCAGTTGTTACCAGGATGGTTGCAGGATGTTGATTTTCTAACTTATTTCTTCTAAGTATATATGGGGATGCACTTTCCTTTCTCACTCACTTGTTTATTCATTTATTTTATTAACATGAACTCAGGTTTTCATTTTATTTTTTGACATCCTGTTGCTATTTATTTTGAAGATCAAGTTGTCCTAAATTTGGCTAGTGGAGACCTTCTTAGGCCATAATTTTGACATGTCCCTATTGTTCTTGGAGCCCTTACTTTTCTGGCATGGCAAGGTGCTCCCGGCTCATCTTCTACTCAGCCTGCCCCAGTCTTGGAATCAGCTATTTCCCCAAGTAGCCATCATTCCTTTTAGTGAGGAATAATGTTTATAACCTAAGATCTCTCAGCAAATAGGAATTAAGAAATATGAAAATGTATATGTGTGTATATATATATATTTGTTTATATTTATGTGTTTGTGTAACCATGAATTCATTTTGATACCTTTAATTCCAGTTCAGCACTGCAGGTCTCATCTTGCGCCTTTCTGCATTTGTAATGCCCTTCTCTAACAGTGAGAATCTGGTTCCCATTATCCTCAACACATGTACTTGTTTGCTCCATGCCATAATCAGAGAAAGTAGTTCTGAACTGCTGACCTACACCATTGCAAAGAAAACTGCTTATAACTAGAGCTTAATATTTTTAATGGTGTTTTTTGTCTGTATACTCACAAAATATAAAGTATTATGTTAAAAAATTGTTTGTGTTAGTTTTCCTTCCCTTTCCTTCTCTCTTTTAACACAGTTACTTATTTGGCATACAGTCTGCTTCATTTGTTTTTGTTTGATTTCCATTTAAAATTTTTTCGCCTTATCCTTGCTGATTTTATTTTACTTTTTTAAGTATGTAAAATGTGAGTATAGGCTTCCCTGGTAGCTCAGATAGTAAAGAATCCACCTACCAATGCAGGAGACCCAGGTTCGATCCCTGGGTTGGGAAGATCCCCTGGAGAAGGGAATGGCTACCCAGTCCAGTATTCTTGCCTATGAAATCCCATGGACAGGGGAGCCTGGTTGGCTACAGCCCATGGGATCACAAAGCGTTGGGCACGACTGAGTGACTCTCTCACACACACACACAGTTCCAAAAGTTAAAACCGTACCAAGAAGTGTTACTACCTCACTCTTCTCATTCCTATACACCCTCTATAAACAATTATTTTGATCTATCCTTGTTTCTTTCTTGTAAAACAAAAAAAATGCATGAGTGTTTTCTTTCTCTCACAAAAAGTAGCAAACTAAGTATACTCTTTTGGAATTTCTTTCATTTAATAGTATATTCTGAATGTCATTACATGTTTGTAGAAATTTTCCTTATTTTTAAACCATTCATAGTACTCTGTCGTGGTTCACAGTGAATTCGAACGTTCTCCTGTATTTAGGGTATTTAGGTTGTTTCCAGTATTTTGCAATTTCAGATAATGCTGCAGCTAAAAGCCTTGTACAAATATGTTTTTTTTTTTTTTTTGTATTATTGGATATCTTCAGAGAAGATGGAAGGTTTTAACTTTTCAATTGTGTGAGCAATATTGTGTAAGTGATTTTATAATGTTTCAAGTTACTTGTCTGCCTGCTCTTATCTTCACATCTGTGGTGACCTTACAAATGTATTCAAGGCTGTGGAAGTGAAGTACTTTATTGTAATTATATTTTTGCCTTGGAAACCTTGACATCAGAGCGCTAGAAGTGGCCTTGGAAACATTTTTAGCCTACATCCATGTTCATCTTAATCAGTTGACTTTTCCTTTCCTTTTACATACTTGTCAGTGCTGTTTTACTGCCTGAGTGCTCAGACCCAAGGGTTTCTAGTAGTTTTCTCTTTTAATTTAATTTGTGTTAGATTCCCTCATGTCATACTGTTAACTGGTTGCTCCCTTAGGTTATAGAATGGTGGTAGGATAGGACGGTTATACCTAGGACAGAAATAAGGATTTGGGCATCCATTTTCTCCAGTGGGTCTCAGCGCACTAGTGAGTAGGATAAACTCAGAGGAGCACTTTGGATTCCTAGATAATGCTGCTGGTCCTCTCAGCTTGTTGATGACTTTGTTCCAACAAGTGGGCATTGGAGTAGAAGGGGGACTTCTTCCTGCATTACTAGAAAACCTGGTTAAAAGATTGGGAAACATAGCTTTCCGTCAGAAGGGCCATAAAAAGATTACCTATGTGTTGAGATAACAGTCCCCTCAGCCTAAGGGTGGCTGGAGCCTCCAAGCAGATTACTTCTGGCCCCCACGATGACTTTTCAATTTACGTTTGTGCACCATACAGATGTTATCATTTTCCATGCATGTCCTGACATGAAAAAGGTTTGAAAAATTGGCTTGAGAACAGTCTCAAAATTAGCCTCTGAGAGCCAAGGACAGAGTCCCTTAAAGAGAACCAGGTAATCCTATTTATCCTGGATAAAAAAGAAATGAATTATTTAGAGTAGAAGTTTAAACCTACTGTCTGTAAAAATAAGCTGATCACCATATCTTTTTTTTTTAATATTTATTTTTATTTATTTATTTGGCTGTGCCAAGTCATGGCACGTGGGATCTAGTTCTCCGACTGGGGATCGAGCCAGAGCCCCTGCGTTGGGAGCACAGAGCCCTAGCCACTGGACCACCAGGAATGTCCCTGATCCCCAGATCTTAAATCTGGTGTGATTCGAAATCATTTTTATTTGCTTATTTGTTAAAACAGAAGTTAGAAATTTAAAAAATATTTTTGAAGACTTGGCCTGTAACCCCACATATTGGATATTAGAATGACCAAGGTACAATGTATTTTGATTGTTTATATTGGTGCACCATGATTTAATCTCTATTCTGAATACCTCAGAATTTAGTGTATCTCAGTATGGTTTTGACACCCAAGTTGCTCATGTACTTAAGTGTTTTATCTGAGTAGCATCTTATTCAGTTGTCTAAACCTCCTTGAAATGTTCTTCTAAAGTACCTTTGCTTCTGAAGTATTTTACATTAACTGTGTAAAGTTTAATGATTCTGACATTAAGGTATATAGTCGTTATATGAATTTTGAGATCAGCTTATTAGAATATTTTAATCTCATTCATTTGATGTTTTAAAAATAATTTAATTTCAAGTCAGATACTGGAGGAGTTTCTGAAGGATTTTTGCTGACTTATTTATTTGGAATTTTTCTGTGAAAAGGAATTGTCAGCTCCCATCCTTTTAATGCGTGTAAACTAAGGGAAAAATTTCTGAAAAATTAGCAGTCATGCTATATGTGGACATATGTTAGCTGCCTTGTGTAGAATTAACCCCAGATAGCTACGTTTTTTATTTTAATATATTCTTAAGGGAAGGGAACTGAGAGTCACTGGGGCTTTCTGTTTGTGAGGCCCCTCGTGCCCTTCATGCGCGTCGTCTCATGAAACCCTTACCATAGCCATTTGAGGCAGAGGTGGTGTTTGTCCTCTGTTACAGACGAGGAGGCAGGCTCTGAAACCAACTCCTTAAGGTCATAGAATAAAATAATGGGAGAGCTAGAAGGTGAACAGAAGACTTACGTGGGTTCTGGAGCCCATGCTTGCCTCTGACATGTTCCTTCTGAGTCTACAGAGTAATAGTCGCATTCCTAAGGGTAACCAAGTCACTTTGGTACATTTTTGTATTAAAGCAGGAAGGAATTCTTTTGGTGGGGTTAAAGGTCAAAGCCAGGGGATCAAGGCCTCTGCCTCGTTCAACCAAAATGATGTGGAGCAGAGTCCTTCCCCTACTCCCTTCCGCTGGGCTGATGGGGCAAGAGGAGGATGGGACAACTTAGGAGATGGGGATTGACACGTTTACACTACCAAGTGTGAGGTAGGCAGCGGGAAGCTGCTGTTCTGGAGCACAGGGGGCTCAGCTCGGGCTCTGTGATGACCTCGGTGGGTGGTTGGGGTGTGGGAGGGAGGAAGTGTGTATGTACATGTTCATATAGCTGATGCGCTTGGTAGTACAGCGAAAGCCAAGATGACGTTGTGAAGCAGTTGTACTGAAAACAAACCAAAACCCAAAAATCCCATACACTTTGTTGAGATCTTTAAGAGAAAAGTCGAAGTACTTCCTCAGAAATCTTGGGAGTCTGGTTAGGATGTGGACCCTCGACCCTAGCTACAAAGGCTGAGATCAGACATTGCTGATGGGTGTGATGGGAATCAGGTCAGGCTGGCTGAGGAATGTGTCAGCACTCTTAGGGTGAAGAGAGAATTGGAAACAGAAATGGAGGAGGATATTCTTGACTCATAATTATTCAATTAGGTTTTCAAATCCAACCTTAAATAAAATGTGAGTTTTCCCACAATGCTTATTAGGGAACATAATCCAGAGAGGCAAAAGGAATGAAGGATAAGGCGCTGTAGCTTTTAATGAAGAGAAAAGGAATTCCTGCAAGTGCCAATGACATTTTCTTGAGAATCTTCCTCAAGAATTTGGGGTTGCTATGGGAATAGCGGTTTTGAGATTTTTGAAGGTCATTTTTTACTATGTGATATTTCTGCTCAACAATTAGGTTGTCTTATGCTCAAGACAGCACATCTAGATTTAAAATACTGACAGGATACAGAGAGAGCCAGTCCTAAGTGATGATGGCAGCTCAGTTGATGATGGACTACAGCGTTTTACTGTCTTACCACCTCTGTTGCAGAGGGTATCATCTAGTCTTTGGATGGTTTTGATTCCTATGGCATAGAGCCTCTTGAAGGGTCTCATCCTCACCTCTACTAAACAGCAGTGTCACTCATTCCTGTAAGTCACTTGGCAGGGGTGAATGGTGGATGCTGTCATCTTAGTAGCTTAAAACAATCATTTCATTTTGCTTATGATCTTGTAGGTCAGGAATTCAAGAAGAACCTAGCTGGGGCTCCCTCAGCTGGAGTTCCTGAAGCTGGAGCATCCACTTCCGTGGTGGCTTCTTAACTCACCTGTCACAAGCCTCTGTGCTCCTGTTTCTGCACCCCTGTCCCTAACACTATGACACTAAGGTGTCATATTTTGCAAGGTCTCTCTGTGGTGTTTGGCTTTCTCATATTGTGTTTCTCACAGGGTGCTTAGGCTTCTTCCATGGTGGCCGGGCCACCCCAAGAGCAAGCATTCCAAGCAATAAAAAGGAAACTGTCAGTTTCTTAAAACTGAGACCTGCAAACTGACACCCAGTCCCTTCTGCCATATTCAGTTGGTCAGGGCACTGAAAGAGCCTGCGCAGATTCAAGGAAAGAGGACGTAGACCTGCCTCTCAGTGGGAGGAGTGTTCAAGAATTTGTGGTTATCGTCTATCATAGAGCCATTAAACAGAAGGGAAAGAATGGCTATAAGAAATACTGAACTATGACTTTACCAGAAAGCAATTTACTTATCTAATGATTGAGGAGAGATTAACTGATTGCCAGCCTTGAATAAGAATGGGACTGAGGCAAGAGAGAGCTGCAAGAGGGGGAAGGTGGAAAGGCAACCGAGATAAACTTTACTTCTTAACTGCCGTCACTGCCTTGGCCCTGAACCCGCCTCCCGTCTTCTGTGAATCTGCTCCTCTGAGCACTTTGGATTGGGTGCTCCTGCTTGCTCTCCTCCTCGTCCAGTGTTGGCTCGCTTCTTTAGCCCTGGGCGCTGCCTGTTGCTTTATCGGGGAATTCTCCTGTTCCCTGGGAACCCCGTGCCCACTCTCAGCATGGGCAGCAGTATCAGGGTGGGCGTGAGAACACAGTGATTTGGGCTGCACTCTGGCTGCTCTGGCACTTGCTTGGTGTAGCCGGATTTCTTCTTGAGGGGAATACCTTACGGCCCATTTCCTGCTTTATCCATGTGACTTTACCACTCACCTCTTCCCCCAGTAATTTCAGAGGATTCAAGTTGAAGATAGACTTCAGAAATTTTAGCAGAGAATAGGCTTGTGAGTATATGGTTCAGAGAGTGTTTATGGTATAAAGAAGATTATATGCCTTGCTCTCTGAGTGACCGAACAACAACAAAGCATCTAAAAATATATCAGTTGGAGGGTAAACTGGGTTAGTCCTGGAGTATATTTCTACTTGTATATATACTGGAATATTTATAGAACTTTTTATGATAATTCTGCCCTATCCTTCAATTTCAAGAGGAGTAACACTACTGTTGATACTTTTATGGAGTATTTGTGTGTATGTGTGTGTGTTCTGAGTAACAGCTGCAAGTGTTTTTTCATTGGTATGTTTTCAGACCCATAGAGTTGTAATATTGGGTTTTGTTTTCACTTACCACTCATGCTTAATAATTTAGAGTAAGTCTGTTTCATTAGGACAGCTTTAAAATACCAGTATATTTAAATTTAAGACATTTAAATGTAATTTTTGTTGTAAAAGAAGTAATGCTTTATGACAAAATTGAGACAGCATAGTTGAAAGTAGGGCTGTGTGGCTCCAGCCCCCCATCCCATTCTTTTTACATGACTGTTAACAGTTACTATATATCCTTCTAGATGTCAGTTTATATACAGGTATATAACACTTACAGGAGCACATAGTATGGAATCTTTTTAAAGCAAAAATAACAACCTGCTGGACTTCTGCTTTGCAGCAGTCCATGCCTTCAAACGTTGAGTTTGAGTTCCAGTTCTGCCCCTTACTAATGTAGCAAGGTATATAACTTCTTAGTTACATGCCACCGCTTCCTTATCTATAAAACAGGCCAAAGCATGGTACACACCTCTTTGGACTATAGAGGATTAAATGAAGGAATATTTATAAAGTGGCACAGTAAAGTGCAGTAATGCTTGGCACATAGTATGTGCCAGATGAATATTAAATAGGTAAAAATGAACTTGACTCTTTAAAAAAAAATAAGTAGTGAATATTTTCTTCTGAGTTGCTAATTTTTTAGAGGGGTGCACTTAAAAACTCTGTGTGTTGTTGGGTGGAGGGGGTGGTGTTCTGAGCTTTACTGTTGGAGCAGCACTTTTGTCTCCAGCGGTTTTGAACAGTGACTCCACAACAGTGACTCCGCTGTTTCTGACAGGCAATGTGCTGAGAATGTTTGCCTCTCAGGGATTGTGGAGCAGGGGGGAAAAAAAAAAAAAGCTGAAGAGCATTGATTTAGAAAATTATACTACATTAGCAGTTAATCTTTTTGTTAAGCCTTTTAAGAAAATTAGGAGAGTGGAAGAATTTTGTCTATAGGGAATGATATGATTATTTCGTCTATTTTTGGCTTTATCTTCTCTGAATAATTTTATACTTAGAGGGGACATGTTTATCACCCAGTCTTCATTTTACAGTGAAGAAACAGACCCAGCACAGTCGTGATGTTCTCAGTTCTTTAAGTAGAAATGATAGGGCCAGGACTAGAACCCTGGTCATCCTCACATTTGTGAATTCTTGAGAAGCTTAACAGCCTCTCTGCCAGTTGAAGCAACTGCTGAATAGTGGATGCACTGTAAATTGCTTGCCCGTCAGTGCTGTGTGCTTGAACTATTTTTGCATGTAGAGTCGGTGACTAAGTTGTGTCATAAGCACTAGTGCATGATGTTTTATAAAAAAAATTAGGATTCCAGGAGAATTGTTGATGGGGCTTGACTATCACATGTACTCTATCTTATTAGATTCCATGTAGTGAATACTGAGGATATTGAAAATCAGTGGGAAGAAATTTATATTCAGTGTGGATGCCATTTTGTCTTCTGATACAACCTAAAAGTATTCGTGTGTAAATAGGCCTCCTTGAGCACAGAACTCCGTAGTTTTCTGTTTTTCTTTGTCCCTTTTAAAGGAGCAGATCAGTCTTCCCTTCATAGGAACGTTGTTGTTTAGTTTCTAAGTCATGTCTGAGTCTTTTACAACCCCATAGACTGTAGCCCGCCATTCTCCTCTGTCCATGGGATTTCCCAGGCAAGAATACCAGAGTAGGTTGCCATTTCCTCTTCCAGGGGATCTTCCCAACCAGGGGTTGAACTCATGTCTCCTGCACTGGCAGGTGGAGTCTTTACTGCTGAGCCACCAGGGAAGCCCCCTTCATAGGAATAGTAGGGAGTAAAACCACTTTGGTTTGTAGATCACTTGGATGCCTTCCCACCATCAGTTGTCACTTCTGGATTTCCAGAGAGTTAAAGCTTTTGGGGGCTTTAGCAGGAATCCATGAAGATGAGCATGTTTTAGAGTCGGGGGCTCCTCTGCCTCTCTGCCTGCCCAGCCTGTGTCACAGCTTCTACCTTGTGCAGAATGGCCCTAGCTCCGGAGAGGATCCAGAGTCTCTACCCCCTTCAAAGGGGTGCTTCTGCCAACTTGCAGAGCTTGTGGCTGAGGGTGAGAACAGGACAGGGTCTTGAGGCCACAGCAACAGGAAGAGAGTGAGGGGAACTAGACAGTGTCTGTCCCCTAGGCTGAGATGCCCAGGAGCTGAGAGAGGAGACCTCGGCTCAGGGCCGCGAGAGTCTCAGCATACGGGACAGATTGCTGGAGGAGAGTAACTCTGAGGACATTTCATAACCTGAGTGAAAGAAGACCAGACTGTGTTTATGAGATCCAGTGACCCTCCTGTGGCCACGTGTAACAGTGTGAGAAATACACTGCATGGCTTCCTTGCCCTGACATCACCTTGAAGTATAATGAGGCTTAGTAAAAAGAGCCTGTATGAGTTCGCAGTTATGGCTTATCATTTTGAACTTCTATAAGTTTCCATCCTTACCACCCTGTTTCTCTCAAGTACCAGCATTTACCGTTTAAAAAATAAAAACCTTTGTTTAGTATTTTTATGTTTTGCTGAATAGTTTATAGCTTAAAAATGTTTTTATAGACTGTGTATGGTTTTATTTTATACACACACACAGTATAGTATTTCAGGCTTGTAATGGTTCTTATAGAGTTTTATAGAATAGCCTGCAAACCTCTAATGCAGTTTCCACAGGAAATGTGTTCATCCTACAGATAAATCTGAAACCCATCTGTCTGTAAACTGAGACTACCTTTTATAATAAGATATGTCCCCTTAAGATGATTAGAATGATTTTAAGATTATTTGTAGTAGTCTTTTACTCATGGTATGATCTGTTCTATTTGTAGCAATAATTGAGCGTTTAACTTAAAGCCAGCATTTTTTCTTCTATTTTATAATTTTCCTGGGCACATTAAAGGTTTCATAATTTGGATAAGGGATATATAAGCAGAGTGAATATTAACCAAAGCAGTGTAATAAATGGCTTCATAATAACCCTATTCTCTGTAGTTTCCTAGCCTTCAGATGTTCTTCTGTTGTGAAAGTATTACGCACTCAGAGAGTACTGTCCTTTAAATAGCCAAGACCGAGTGTCCTATCACACATTAAATCTTAACTTTCTTATTGTAAATATTCGTGATAGAAGAAATTTGGTTTCTTAATTTAGAAAGTGAGGTCTTTTTTTTGAGATTTAGTAATAGACACACTCACTTGTTTCTAGTGTTTTGGAATGTCAATGCTGTTTTACTTCCTTTTATTCTTTCTCCTTATCCCTGTCTTAAGCACCTATTTATTTATTTAACTGAGGTATAATTCATATAACATAAAATTAACCTTTAAAAAGATTTTTTTTTTTTTAAATTTACTTACTGCCAAGCTGTGCAGCTTGTGGGATCTTTGTTCTCCAGCCAGGGGTCAAACCTGTGCGCCTGACAGTGAAAGTGCCGAGTCCCAGCCTTTGGACCCCCGGGGAGCTCCCCAAGTGAACCATTTTGAAATGAACAACTAAATTCAGTGCATTTAGTACATCTACGGCTCTCATCTCCATCTTGTTCCAAGACTTTCCTCACCCCCAAAATAAGCCCTACACCTGTTAGGCAGTTTCTTCCCTATTCTTCCTTCCCTCAGCCTTAGGGCATATTTTCTAAAATTTAAAACTAAGGAATTAAAACTCTATGAGGTAACTGAGATTTTATAAGACCAGAGTACACTCTTCTAATTTAGTGGGCATCCCTGGTGGCTAAAGAATCTGCCTGCCAATGCAGGAGATGTGGGTTCAATCCCTGAGTTGGGAAGATCCCCTGAAGTAGGAAATGGCAACCCACTTCAGTATTCTTGCCTGGAACATTGCATGGACAGAGGAGCCTAGCAGGCTACAGTCCATGGGATCGCCAAAGAGTCAGATATGACTTAGTGACTGAGCATGCACGCATGTTCTAATTTAGTAACATGAAGAAATGCATTTACTGTACTGAGTAGAAAACTTAGATCACAATATTGTATGTATTTTTTGTCCATACACACACTGTACAACCATCGGGGTAAGGGAAGGGGATGAACACTTGGTAGGAAACACAGCAGTGATTTTGTTCTAGGTTTTCTTTTCCTCATTCAAAGGAGGGGCACAAATAATCTTCCCATAGTTACACAAAAAGTAAAACCCTCTAATGGTTAAAAACTTGGGGCCTAAGGACTTCCCTGGAGGTCCAGTGGTTACACTTTGCCTTCTAATGCAGCAAGCATGGGTTCAGTCCCTGGCTGGGGAGCTAAGATCCTACATGCCTAGTGGCCAAAAACCCCCAAAAAACATAAAACAGAAACATTGTAACAAATACAACAAAGACTTTAAAAATGGTCCATCTAAATCAAATCTTAAAAAACAGAACAACTTACTAATTACTTATTTCAGGATCATATTAAACTTTTTTTCCAGACTGAATACAATATTTCTTAGTCTTTACTAAAAGAAAAAGATTTGTGAAGGAATAAAACTAGATAATATTTGTAGTTTTTTAATCCTTCAAATTGTATCTCAGATCAGGATTATCTGTTTCAAGTAAACTGTATTCTAATTTATTTTTCTTTTTAAAAATATACTTTATAGGTGTTTCTTTTCAAACTATAAGACTGTCATGTTTTTATTGATATAAATCAGATACCACAGGGGTGTGTACACATAAAAAGCCAATAACCAAGAGTACCTCACAGTAGTCTTCTCATGTACCTGTGTTAAATAACTGTTAGCAGTTTGGCATTCTTCTTATTAGTCTTTGTCATGTGACTTATATGCACATATAACAAACTTGGACCCAACTGAGTAAAATACTAAAATGCCGTCAGGATGGCCCTTAGCAGTTGATACAATGTAATAAGGAAAGGTAAAGGTAAGGTAAAGCCCTTGGTTAACTGGAACCGGATTTTTACCACTGAAAGCTTTCTTATGGGCTTCCCAGCTGGTGTAGAGTTGAAGAATCCACTTCCCAATGCAGGAGACCCTAGTTTGATCCCTGGGTAGGAAAGACCCCCTGGAGTAGGAAATGGCAACCTACTTCAGTATTCTTGCCTAGAAAATTCCACAGACAGAGAAGCCTGGTGGGGTACAGTCCATGGGCTATGGGTGGACATTACTGAGCATGCATGCATGCACAAACTTTCTTATGCACAAATAGAACCCTGTGCTGGGCAGACAGGCAGAGCCCCTTGGGTAGTGTATGACTGTACTTCCCTATTCCTCCTTGCCCTCTCCTCCCCTCCTACACAAATATAAAATGAATGTATGTCAAAGGCTTGTTTAACTCATTAATGAAGAAACCAGTGGGATGGTGAAGCTGATTCCAAGAGCATTTGTGGGATTGTGTGAATGCAGACATTGAAGAATGAATGTTGAAGTAAATTGCTAGGTTAGATATAAAATCAATTAATGTCCTGCAGGGTAGTAAAACCATAACCCTTGGAGTATGCGGGACAGATATTATCTCTACCAAATAAAATCCTACAATTTTACCTGTAACTTCATGGAATTTGAGTCCTAATCAGTAGTAAACAGTGTTTCATTATACATTGAAAGGGCTTATAGTTCTTGAGTCACTTTATTTCCAGTGTTGGCTAATTTTTCTTAGCAATAAGAAAGGCTGATTGTGACATATTGATTAGGCAAAACCAATATAGTAGGGATCAGATCTTGGAAGAGCTTAGTATCTTGAACTAAGACATTTGAATTTCACTTCAACAAGTGTTTATTGAGCATATACTGTGTGCCAGGCTGTCGGTTTATTATAATCCTAAGTGTTGGTTGTGCTGTCCCTCTCATGCCCCTAGGAGACTGCCTAGTGGTTCTCAGGGAGTCACCGGGGAATTTACGTTTCTCAAAATAGACGTGTTCTTTTGTCCTTCTGTCCGCACCTCGATGTAGATGTCTCTGCCCAGAGAACGTGTGTATTTTGAAAAAGCTGTTTTCAGGTGATCCCTTCTCTTTTAAAATCACTGTTATGTTTATAGGGCTTAAAAAATTGAATAAGTAAACAGCAAGCAAAATTGTAATCAATATTTTAAAAGTTTTCATACCCTGTTTGCCTACCTCATCCCTGTAATAAATAGTCAAAGTAAGTAATATCCTGATTATACCCTCAGCAAGAATTACATGCAGTTATAATTATATTTATAATTATATTTAATGCAACTGAGGCATTAATTTGGGAAGAATTGGTCTTAGTCTTCCGAATCGTATCCTTAGGCCATGCCTCTCACTAAAGAAACTGAAAGAGTTGTCATTTATAGTAGCTTATGATCTGTGTGGTAAAGACATGTGATTTAAAGAATTAGACTTAAAAAATGTTTTTAATGAGACAATAGATTGTCCCTCAGTTGTCAGAGACGCTGGTAGAAAGGAGTGAGTGATGAACGAGAAGTGTGTTTAACTTGTGGTTAGGCTGTCTGAGTTGAGTCAGCGGAGCCAGCGAGCAGCCGCTGTGGACGTGTGTTCGGATTCCTCCCCGCCTAACTTTGGTTAGGCAGCCATCTTGTGTCAATGCGCTCGCAAAGCGGGCACTTGTGATCCCAGTGCACCTCAGCAGCCGTGGAATTTATAGCTTAATCACGGGACGTGGTGTTACAGATGAGGGGAGAAACTGGGGACTAACGTGATACAATTGGTATACTGTGTGTTTTTCTTTTTATTAGTGTGCCGGTCCAACAAAAGCCCCTGGGTCTGTCTGACTTGTTCAAGTGTCCACTGTGGAAGGTAGGTGACATGCTTATCATTACTTAACTACCCAACTGGCTTGTTTTCAGTTTACCTTTAAGCTTTGGTCAAAGTTCTGTTGATTTGGATTTGTTTAGCACCATTGTTTAATTACAGTGTGTACATACATCTCTGTAGGGCTTCCCTCGCCTGGTGGAACTGAGGAAAATCTAGTGGTGGGGTGGGGGGGGGAACCCCTTCCTGTCGATACTCAGAAGAATTAATTTGATGATCAAGACAATCTATTTGTAATATTTGATTGACATGTGGCCAGTTTTGTTTCACCTGTTACCTACTCATCCCTACCTTTACTGACCTTTGAATCAAATCCAAGATACCATCTCATTCTTCTGAAAACAAAACAGATAAAGGAATTCCCTTGAAAATGGTCTCACTGTGAAGTTTGTTATTAATGGTGTCTAAGACTTTCCAAATATTTCACTGTTCCATTAAAACATTTTTGCCTTCTAGGGGCTTAACACTCCCAAATCCAGTTCAAGCCTAAGCATTTCCTCCTAGTTCTTGGCTTCAAAATGATGTTACTTAAATATCAAATACTTTAGTAACTCTTTCTTCTAACACAAACTCAAATAAGTAGCAGACTTGGTGTGCCGGGTAGTAGCACATTTATTTCTGTGGCTCTTTTAGCTTAGAAAATTTGCTTTGAATTTACTTCAGAAGTTAGTAGCTTAGCAGCAAGGGGATGGGAAATCATACTAAATCCTTCAGTCTGAAATTTATATTGTATTTATTTGGGTGGCTTCCCCATTGTTATTTGTAAACACTCAATGCATGAAGAGAGCATCTTCATTCAGTTAACGTTTGATTTTTCATATTTTCAGTCCTGGAATTGAGTGTTTTTTTTCCATGTACACTTAAGAGTGCTTTTGGAAAATGTTAACTGCATATCTTAATTGTGGTTGTTGTGGTTTTGAAATCTCTAGGATTTGGGGAACCTGAAAATACTTTGTACAGATAACATTTAAAAAAAAAAAAAGAAGAAAATTAGAAGCACTTAAATTCTGCACTTGAAGAGACAGATTCCTCTCCTAGATTTTGAGAGGTGAGAATTATAATGCAATAAAATTTATATAGTTCTGTCCTCCAGTTGTCTCCTAGTGCTCTACAACCAAAATCTGGAAGGTCATATGTCAACAAAAAGACCTGACAAACTCTCAAAAATTGGAGAGATTAAGGTTCTTAATAGCAAGCAACACATAGTTCTCTAAGTAAGTATTAGAAGAATAAATGGAAAATTTTCTAGGCTCTGTAGGTAGTATGTTTCCAATTTCAATCAATCTTAGGTTTAGAAATTTGACATAGTTTCAGAGAAATATGATTAAGTAGATTACATAGATAATGAGAGTACCCTGCATTTGAATCTTCATTTTATACAGTTGACTGACTATTTTTATTTTATCATGTAATCCTGGGATTTGACTGCCAAGAATTCTGAATTTTTTAGTAATTTAGATCACTTGTCTATAGGGGAGTCTTAAATTGAATATTCTTTCAACTAGGAAACATAGTTTATCAGTAGCATATTTGGGTTATATATCTTATTGGCCATTATGGCACCATACCATTTAAGTTATTTTTCCAGTTTTCGTATTGTTAAAAACTCTGTGATGTTGTATAATGACACTCTTCCTTTTTTTGACCTAATTATCTGGTTAAAATCTAAAACTGAATGAGGGAAATGTTTATTTTTATGTTAGTTTATACATGACTGTTAACTTCTGATATGTATTTGAATATTAGCCAAGACATTGCTAATCTTAATGTCATCTTTAATACACTTCTTACTTTATCACTGAAATTTATTATAGTAACCATGAAAACATCTAGTACATTTGGAGACTGCAGTATGGTTAGTAAAGGAACTATATACTCTGTCCAGATTATCAGTTTTCAAAGACTTGAAAGTGGTAATGCCTTTATTATTGTTCCATATTGACTTTTATGGGATTCTGAGGGTACTCATAAATATTACTGTTGTTTTTCATGACACAGTACAAAAACATGTAAGCATAGGCTATTGAGCTGATTAGATAGTGAACCTATAGGGTTCCTTGGAAGTTATCTTTTAGTTAAATATTGAATGTTTTCTGATCTGTCCAGTGTGTTATCTTGAAGTATGTTTAATGTGATGACTTTCTAAGCAGTTACATTATTGAGATTCTGAATGGATAGTGATTAAGCATATAAAGGAAAATACAAGTAAAATAAAACTGACATTCATTCATTTGTTCATTCATTCATGCATGCATGCATTCTGAGCCATGGATTATAATAATAATCACCTAACAGCCCATAGGGTATAAGTACTATTATCTCAGTTTGATAGATGAGAAACAGAAGTAGAGAAGTCAAGTAACTCACCCAAACGTACCAGACCAGCATGTGACAAAGCCTATTTTTAAACCTAGGCTGTCTAATTTTTAAATTTATGCTCTTAATCATTATTTATATAAAAATTCATTTCAGTCCACTTTTGTGAACAGAAGACCCTACACACAAGTCTTCATTATGTTTATTACAGTGAAAAAAATAGGAGGAAACATGATCACATCCTGACGTTAGTAGTGCCTCTGATGCCTCTAGTTTTCCTCGGGTGGAGAGGCTGGGCTTGGAAGTCGATCCTCCCGGTGCTGTACTTAGTCACTCAGTCATGTCCGTCTCTTTGTAACCCCATGAACTATAGCCCATCAGGCTCCCCTATCCATGGGATTCTCCAAGAAGGAATACTGGAGTGGGTTGCCATGCCCTCCTCTAGGGGATCTTCCCAATCCAGAAATCAAACCCAGGTCTCCCGCACTGTAGGCAGATTGTTTACTGCCTGAGCCGCCAGGGAAGCCCGTGATCCTCCCTACTTACCAAAAACTACCCTACTTTCTCTACGGTAAGTGTTGCTCCTGTACAGTTAAGGCACCTTATGAGAAAAATGTCACCTCAACTCTCTGAGCAGATTTTGGTACTATGTAAGCAACATTTGTTTTGACTCTTCTTAGTTTACAGTTAGGCCTTACCTTCTATAAACTGGTTGTTTGCTAGGAACTGGAAAGTTTTTGCTTTATGAAGGTCTTTAAGTAGTAGCAGTTATGGCATTATATTGTACAGTGTTTAGGTGAAGGTATAGATGAAACTTTATTTAAATTTCATTTTGCTTTTTGTGATAAAATGATTTATTAAATCTGAGTTGGAAAGTGTTAGAAAATTTTTATGAGTATAGTCAACCTTTGATTATCTTTGTCCATGTAGTAAGAAATAACAGTTTATATAAGCTTAAGATGATTTGTGTTTTGTTAGGATTTCTTTTAAACAAGCCCTATTTCCATGTTAGTGGAATGATTATTCAGGCATTCAAATAAAAGATCTGAAGCCATATTGATGAGAAAGAGATGGGAGATTATCCTGTTTCCATGTCTCACTCTCATGTTTTATATTAAGCAGAAACCCAAGCAGAGCCTGTGGCCCTGTGGGCTGTGATTGAGTAATTCAGTTTACAAAGCTTGTCTTTGATAATAGCCTGAGTTGGGGGCTGGCAGCCTGAGAAAAGCTTAAAAAAGGAACAGGCTAGCAAAAGAATCAGCAAAGGAGTTGATAAGGTTTTAAAACTGATTTAAATAGATAGCGCCTTTCCTTTCCTGGCCGTAGTCTTGTGTATAATTAAAAGTTGATTGTATGTTTTCAAAAAAGGAGTATGTTTTAAGAACTCAGATTAATAAATCACCAAGTGATGAATGCTCTTATAGGACTGAATGCACTTTATTAGGAGGAATTCTTTCTCATTCTTATTTGATTACCATCTAATTTTATTATCATCTCCTGCTACTTTAACCTCCAAAGCAGTATTTAGATTAAAATATATTTTCATTTGACTTTTGGAAGGTATGTGAATGGCCATGCAAAAAAACATTATGAAGATGCACAAATACCCTTAACCAACCATAAGAAATCAGAAAAGCAAGAAAAAGCACAGCACACGGTGTGTATGGATTGCAGTAGCTACAGTACATACTGGTAAGTATTAACATTTTCTGAAAATGATATTCCTTTACTATGTGTGTACAAGTGTTTGCTTGTCTTCCTGGCTCTCTGCCCTCTAGTCTCTAAGCCAGTGGGGGGCCGCCGTCACTGCTCTCTAGACCTGTGGGCATGCACAGAGGACTGGGGCTGTCAGGAGTGCCTGTCCTTAATCATTCAGATGTAAGCTTGCATGGCCCTTTCCACTTCTTGGCTGCCTCTTCTTCCCATCCCACTAAGCTTTAGGGAAATGAAAGGTAACTGTTGTTGTTCATTATGATTTCTTTTCTTTTTCTTGTTTTGTTTTTAATTAAAGAATAACATGATAGAAATCCATGTTCCTACTATTTCAGTTTACATCTTGTTACATAATCTTAAAATTTTCACTTCTTTGTTTAAAAAATTATTTTGACAGTCTCTCCTGTTCATACACAGTTCCACTCTCCTCCACTTCTCTGTAGGTAAATGTTAAGAATTTTGCGTGTGGTCTTTCAGGCTAATTCCTTTTAAAATTATTTTTTCTTTTTATGTATTTGGCTGCATAGTTGCCCTGCAGCATGTGGAATCTTGGTTCTCCAACCAGGGATCGAACCCAAGTCCCAGCATAGGTAGGCAGATTCTTAACCCCTGGACCACCAGGGAAGTCCTTCAGGCTAATTTTTTCTTTTTTTTAAGTATCACATCCTATAAAAGGATATTGGAGGCCTTATTCTGTCTTTGTGATACACTATACATGTCTGTTTCATATAAATGACAAGAAATTGAGAATTTTTCTGACTACTTAGAACAGGTTATTTAGGTTACAAGTGATATTTTAACAATCCACATCCATTTGGTATGCTCAGAGAGTCAGTGTATTTTACAGTTTTACTTTGGTGTGAAGCAAATCTCTTTCCTTGACTTTAAGTTGTGCATAAATCTTTATTGTTTTTAATAATTTTACTGAATTTGAAAGGTTTTTGACATTGAAAGGGGCCCTTTGGTTTTTGTTTTTGCTATACAGCCGTTGAATGCTGTGTGGCAAAAACAATACATGAAGGCAATACTGGGCAGGAATGGGGATTTAAGGTCCAAATACTGCTTTTGATTCACACTTTCTACTGAAGTTGTGTGCTTTCTGTATCATTGGTTGACTATTGTATTATAGACAGGTGTCCACCAAAAGGCAGGGGAAAAGGTCAATGGCTTCCCAAGTTTACATTTTTACAAGTTTACAGTTACAATGCTGTTGCTACTGAATAAACTGTGGTAAGATTTAGTCCTCCAGATCACTACTGTTCAGTGATCCTTTGTGTGGATGATGTCCAGACCTGAGAGACAAGCTAGAGGCAGGCGAAGACATCAGTAAAAGTGAAAATCTTCTGAAGATTTTCTGAACCTAGTGCTCAGTTTATTGTTCTGTAATCTCATGAAACACTCCTTCCTACAAAAATTAAGCATTAGATAAGGTGTTAAAGTATTTTCATTAGATTTCCCCCCTTTCCCTCAGGACACTTATGTACTAGAATGACACAACTATCTAATTGACAGAACTGTGTGTTTCTATAAAGTTGTAACTATTTCTCTTTCAACAGCAGGAATTAAGATCATTCTTGAGGTATCTGTCTCATAGTCATCGTTGTAGGTTGTGTTAGTCTGTATGCACCAGATGTTGAGAACATTCATTCTTCTTGATATTTAGTTAGCAATGTGCATGAGATGCTTAATGGGGAAGTTTGGAAATACAATTGGATCTCTGTGTGCAGTGGGTTTTGTTGCTGTTGGTAAGATTATGAAGGAATAGTAACTCTTGAAGAAATTTAAAGAATTATCTTAGAATTTTCTTAATGGAGTAGAATTATATTTGTAGGTCTCTTTAAAAATAATAGACTGTGTACTTTAACATCTTTGCATATTGCATTTTGGAGGAATACCTTTATAACTTCGACTGGAATTTAATTTGCTTTCATTTGGTATAGGGTACTAAAGTACAAGTCATTTCATGGCTGAATTGGAATTAAGTGGTAGATCTTGAACCTTGGGGAATATACACCATGGCAGGGGCTTCTTGGCCAACTGCCAGTCTTTTGTGTGAGGTAATACAGAGCCGCAAGTGTGTGGACACCCAGAGCTTCTGAAATGCAGGAAGGGAGCTGCAGCTGGTCACATAACCGTCTCGTTTTTGGGTTTAGAACAAAATGCTAGGGGATCATCCTGCGGTTTTATACTGACAGCCTAAAAGGAATCTATGATAGTGGTAAGCTGGCAGAGCTGTAGTTCAACATTTCTCCCACACCTCTCAATGATTAAGAAACAAAAAAGGATTTCTTTTCCGGTATGGGGGTGTGTGTGTGTACGTGTGTGTATTTTCCAGTGTACCTTAATAATTTTGCTTCAGTTTGTAGATTTTCCTTGTATATACATTTCTTGTGGTTAGACCGATTGGTTTGCTTCAGAAATAAAATATTGGTGTATTAGATTTAACCTATTTGATTATTAGTTATTATAGTCAAAATAGCTGTAGACTGTAGCTAATGTTAAGGCTCCTTCTCCATGTGCTCTGTCCTCTGAAGAAGTTGAAACCTGCTCTGAGGTCTGCAGTTCTTCTCTCGTTTTTTTCCCCCTTTCCATGAGTCCCTGCCCTGTCCTGTTTTTGCATATCCTTTATGAACTTATCACTGAACTGGCTGCATGCCCCTCCCCCACTCCCAGGCTCCAATTGTAGCTGGATATAATCTCTCCTAAGCTCACAGTCCCTGGGATACTTGTAATTTCCTGCTGCATGTTAGTTATTTGTAAATGTCCTTGGGGACTTCAGGAACCATATGTCAGATCTTTGTATCGTCCACAGTACTCAGTGTCTGGTGCTGAGTAGGCAGTAGATGTTTGAAAGATTTGAATTTTGTTAACTATTTTCCAAAAGTGGTGAAGGTTATATCAAAACTATACTGCTGTACCCTCTCGATCCTCTTGAAGGACTGAGGAGCTGCAGGACATTTTTCCTGAAAAAGAGCCAAATCACAGTATACGTGAACTATTCCACTGACTTCCCAAGAGGGACGGTCTTGGAGAGCAGGTCCCTTCACTTCCTATGTAAACAGCACATCAAGAAGACGCACACATCAAGCAAGCAGAACAACATAAAGTGGGTCATGATTTCAAAAGAGGGAAACCAATGCCAGAAGGAGTCATTTTGGTTTGACACAAACCCATTCTTTTAGGAGACACATGAAGATTTTAATAAAAATGAAAATCTCAAGATTTTCACACAAGGGCAGGTGTTCAGATTATTGTGTGTTATATTTCCTCTCCTCTCACTCCAAATTCTCTCCCCTAGTCACTACAAATGGAACTGTATGTGGTACATATTATTGTTTCAAAAAGAAACAGAAGTTAAATTTAGGAACTTTTATTTGACTTTTTTTCCCCTTGTATTTTAGATAGAATTCATTAAGAAACCTTGTGAAATCTCCAAAATATACAAGCAGCTCGTGTAGCTCAATATCAGAAAAACAACCCAATCAAAAAATGGACAGACGACCCAAACAGACACCTCTCCAAAGAAGACATACAGATAGCCAACAAACATATGAAAAGATGCTCAACATCACTCATAACCAGCTACAGTTAATAGATTTAAAATATTGAACAAGTCATTGTTGATATCTGACTTAGTCTTGTCAACTTATCAACAAAACTGAATTTCTGAGGATTCAGAAGTATAAACGGAATAGTAAAACTAAATTACTGGAATTTTTCCTTCCTGGCAAAGTAATTAATGTTTTAAAGCACTCTTTCAAACAAAGAAATATTATGAAATGTGAGTCGATTCACTTGTCTAGAAAAAAGACTTGTATTTTAGATTTTAAACAGCCATAACAAATAGCAGGTTTAATGAAAACTTATAAAAGTAAAGCTTTTATTTATGGGCTTAAGTGGATGCTGAATCATTTTTCAAAGGCAGTTGTGATTAAAAAGATCTTTTGTTGACTATCCTTATAAACTTTTTGGACACAGGTTTTCAGTGTTGTAAAGATTAGAGAACAGGAAGAATTTTGTTTATTTAAAAACAGTATTTCGAAGTTTTATTAAAAAGAAACTTGAACACACGGTCTGAAAACAAAAGGCTCTTAATAAGCAAGTGCTTGTCTGCTTTTAACAAAGGAAATGGGTTTTCCCTGTAGGTATTCTAGCTTTCCAAAATTGGTTTAGTTGATGGCAGTACATTAGAATCGAATAAAAGAGAATTTAAAAATAAGCTTGTTTTCTGAAAGAGTTCTTTGGATTTAACTTTTCTTGGTTTGAAATACATGAAGTCATTGAAATATCAGCTTTGCTTGTTTTGTGGTTTGCTCTCTAACTATATCTGTCATTTTTAATAAAGCTGGAGGTCAAAGTTTGCTCTAGACATCACATTATGGTATCTGTTACACCAGGGATGAAAAATAATTTAAAACTTAATGATCGATTTGTCATTGCTCTTTCTTGAGGGGTACTTTTTGCATAAAAGTTTTTTATTTTCTTTGTATTAGTATTATATACAATTTACTATATAAAGATTGCTGTATAGCCACTAGATTAAAGGACTTGTTTCTTTACTGTTGCTTTAAAAAAAAAAAATCAGGTTCATTTGTATGATGACTGCCTCTTGTTTCACGAGAGTGAAGATTGGTTTGGTCTGGGAAGTTTGTTAGTATTTCAAGAATATGCTGTGGAAAAGAAAAAAAAATTAAAGAATATGCTGTGGAGCCTTGTGACTTGGGTAGCTTCAATAGCACTAACAACAGGAATGGAAAAAGCTGTAAAATTTTAAAGCTGAGAGAGAGATTTTTCTTTGTTTTGGGTGTGACATCTTTGTCGTATTATATGGTAGCAGTTGAACAATTAAAAGTGGCTGGTGGGACTGAGTTGGATGTTCTGTTTTATTTTAATGATGTTTTAATTGCAACATGTATCTGGTAGCTACTGTATCAGATAGTGCAGCCTAAAACTATTAAAATTTAACATTGAGTTTACTAATATCATGAAACTTTTAAAACCGTAAGACAGAAATCTGATAGAAAATCCAAAAAGAAAATGTCGGTTGTAAATAAGTGTAACTTAAAGCCAGTCTAACCCAGGAAGATGTGTCAAAAAGAAAAACATGTAATTACTGAGTCAATTTCACAAGTCTGCCAACACATTCATTTTTAAAGGAAATCCCAGATTATTGTACCATTAGAAGCAAAAGTACATTTATAAATAAACAATTTCTGATTCTTAAAAACTAATAACATTGAAATAAAAGGAAACTATTAAAATAGAATGGTACCCCCAAAAGAAAGCAAGCATCAAATGCAAATTGTTGAAATACTAAAGCTGTTTCCATTAACATCAGAAACAAGACAAATACTTCCAGTCATCACTTACATCATCACCACTGTTATTAAACATTGCTTTTGCAGTTCTAGTCATTGAAATAAGACAGAATAAGTAAATAATTGGTATAAATTTGGAAAAGAAGAACAGATTATTCCTGCTTTCAAATTGTTTAATGCCCAGAGAACTCAGGGAGACTTTAGTAGAAAACAAGTGGAATTAATAATTAATTTTGAAATGGTCAGTTCAGTTCAGTTCAGTCACTCAGTCATGTCCGACCCTTTGTGAACCCATGAACTGCAGCACGCCAGGCCTCCCTGTCCATCAGCAATTCCCGGAGTCCACCCACATCCATGTCCATTGAGTTGGTGATGCCATCCAACCATCTCATCCTCTGTCATCCCCTTCTCCTCCTGCCCTCAATCTTCCCAGGGTCTTTTCAAATGAGTCAGCTCTTTGCATCAGGGGGCCAAAGTATTGGAGTTTCAGCTTCAACATCAGGCCTTCCAGTGAACACCCAGGACTGATCTCCTTTGTGATACATGATAAATATACAAAAACTAACAGGTTTCTCTTCATTAGTTAAAAATGGAAATGACCAAACAAAAAAACGTTCAACATAGGACAAAAATTACAAACTAAATCTAGGAATAAGTGTATTAAAGAAAGATACCAAAGCAAAGCTATAGATCCTTTTTGAAGATTTGTCATTACAAGTAGTTCCTTTCCCCCTTAAGTTTTTGCCTTCAAAAATTTTCCCTGGGCACAGGAACTGATGAACATGATGATCCTCGAACATAATGTGAACAATATCCCGAAAAATCAGAATAGCAGATATGTTGCTTTTATTCAATAAGTAATTATTCATTGAGAACTAACCAGCTCTATGTTAGGAGTCTAGTTTTTAGTGCAGTGGTCTCTAAAACAATGTACTGAAACATATGGGAAGAAAATGTCAGAACTTCTGAAAAAATCTTTGGCAAATATTTTAATATACCTACTGCCAGAGGTCTGTGGACTAGATGGTTCTGTCATGAACTACACACAGAGTGTCCTGAATCAGCTGCATGTGTGGTGGCCTCACCCTTGTTCACTTGTATTAGCCTTTTGTAGTATGCTGCTGTGTTTTTTGTCTGCCCAGTTACATGGATTTACTTTATTTTACCAAAAATCAACCCTCATTAAGTGGATAAACATTTCAAAAGATTTTTATGAGGAAAAATCCTTCAAGATGAAAACAGTAATGATAATAACACAAATACTGGTGAAAAAGGAAAAGGCAAGTTGCCATACTATACTCCGACTTTGATCTCATCAAACACATTACAAAATAAAAATGTTGGCTACCTAAAATAAAAACACAGACTAATCAGATTTGATTAGGACTTCCCCTGTGGCTCAGTGGTTAAGAATCTGCCTGCAATGCAGGAGACTCGGGTTGATCCCTGGGTTGGGAAGATCTCCTGGAGAAGGAAATGGCAACCCACTCCAATATTCTTGCCTGGAGAATTCCATGGACAGAAGAGCCTTTCAGGCTACTGTCCATGAAGTCACAAAGAGTCGGACACAGCTGAGAGAGTTAACACTTTTCCCCTTCACTTTCAATCAGATCTGATAAATCGGACAAAAAGTTTACGAGACTCTGTGAGATACGAATTTATATCCATTATCATTAATGTCAAACCTCATCCTATGTATATATACATACAATATATACACAATATATACAATATATACACAATATATACAATATATACACAATATATATACTATATATACAATATATGCAATATATACAATATATATACGTAGGATGTATATATACATATTGTATGTATATATACATCCTATGTATATATTGTACTTTGAGATACTGGTTTAACAAAAGTATTAAAGATATGAATAGCAAGACATCTTAAAAGTTTCTTTCATCTCTAGCTCATTCTTCTAAAATTTTTGTATACTATGCATATATTAATTTAGATTTCCTTACATTTCTAATTAGGACAGCCATGTATAAGTGTGTTGTGTGTGGTAGATGCCCAGTTTTGTGGCTCATTTTTAAATCTCATTAGAAGTCATTGAAAATAATTTGGAAGATTTTGCCTTAATGGACCTGTGTTTTGCCTTTATAATTAGAGGGTGCATGAGGTGCAGGGTGAAAATAGGAAGGAAACAAGTGTTTCTAAAATTAGAATTTTTAAAAGGAGGTAAACCCATATTAAATTTTAGGATGAGAAAATGATTGAGCCATGCTGCATGTTTTAGTTTTTGGAGATTGGGGAAATAAAGTACAGATGGGGATGACCAAGTAAGGAATACTTTTTGCCATTAAACAGTGCATGGTGTGCTACATGGAAATGAGGGAGGATAAGGGGGTTGATGATGTGTGGAATGAAAGCTGAAATCTAAGCGTAAAGAAGGTAACACTGAAGTGAAAGGGAAGATTGAGAGGGAAACTTGAGAGAGAAGAAAATTTAGGTGAGGTCGACATTGCAGGACCATCAAATACTGCAGCTTAATTCAGCTACAGCTATTTATGGATTTGACTGTAATTGTACTTAGATAGGACAGGGACAAATATTATATGAAAGGCTATATATATATATATATATATATATATATATATATATATATATAGCCAAAGTATAGGATAAACTATTAGTTGAGATGGAGGAGGAAAAAGGTGGGTTTGGGAGATGTTATAGAAATAAAAATAGACAAGAATTAGGCATGATTAAATGCTAGAAATTAGAAAAAAGTAAAAATCTGAAAATGTATGCATAAGAAAGCAGTGTAATGAAGAAATTGGACAATTTTGCTATTGAGTCGTGTCCAACTCTTTGCGACCCCATGGACTGCAGCACGCCAGCCCTCCCTGTCCATCACCAACTCCCGGAGTTTACTCAAACTCATGTCCATTGAGTTGGTGATGCCATCCAACCATCTTATGCTCTGTCGTCCCCTTCTCCTCCTACCTTCAATCTTTCCCAGCATCAGGGTCTTTTCCAGTGAGTCAGTTCTTCACATCAGGTGGCCAAAGTATTGGAGTTTAAGCTTTAGCATCAGTCCTTCCAGTGAATGTTTAGGACTGATTTCCTTTAGGATGGACTTGTTGGATCTTCTTGCAATCCAAGGGACTCTCAAGAATCTTCTCCAACACCACAGCTCAAAAGCATCAATTCTTCAGTGCTCAGCTTTCTTTATAGTCCAACTCTCACATCCATACTTGGCTACTGGAAAAATCGTGGCTTTGACTAGACAGACCTTTGTTGGCAAAGTAATGTCTCTGCTTTTTAATATGCTGTTTAGGTTGGTCATAACTTTTCTTCCAAGGAGCAAGCGTCTTTTAATTTCATGGCTGCAATCACCATCTGCAGTGATTTTGGAGCCCCCAAAAATAGTCTATCACTATTTCCATTGCTTTCCCATCTATTTGCCATGAAGTGATTTTTTTTTTTTTCCGCTATTAGAGTAGCAGAATTTGAAATTAGTTATGCTATTATCCATTTTTTTAACCAAATTATTTAATAGTGTAAATAATTGGTACTTTCTATGAAAATTTACCTGCTACCTGGTGCAAGATAGTAAAATTATTTGTATATCTTCTGCTTTGAACAACAGTATGTATATAATACCCTACTCTACATTTAATCAGTTTATTAACTATTGGTTTAAAATACTTTAAAACTAGTATCATGTTTGGTTCAAGGAATTTGGGTTGAGACTAATTTTTACATAGCTGAGATGATAGTATACTTTGTCTCAAGGTGTTATAAGTAGAGAAAGATAAGAATCCTCCTTCCTTGCCTTTTTATATCTCATTTTCTTATCTAACATCTCTAACATGATTTCTTAAGTATTATTTTTTGTCTTTAGTGTCCAGTTTACTTCAATTTTCTTAAGCATTTCTTTCTTTTCAGTAAATATAGAAGTAAATGTTCTCTGTATCAGACAAATAGTCTAGTAGAGGTGTAGCCCATCTTTACTTGAAGAATCGCCTAAAATCACGAAATTTAAACTTGCTTCAGTATTGATTCAATACCCTAAAAGTTGGCTGTGTAATATAGATAGTTCCTGACTGTTGTTTGTTAGACACATAAAGTCCTATTTATATGAATGAAGAGAAGCCAAAACCTGCACCTCAGCTCCAGTTTCTCAGTAGAAAGAAGAAAAAGAGAACAACTTTTTATATTATTTCTGGGACCCAGGTGTATTTTTACCTTAAGACATTTAGCCGTATTTTTTTCCCATTTATTTTTATCATTTAGCTGTATTTTATAACAATATTTATTCAAAATGGAACATGCCTTCAAGTTTCTGATGCCCAGTCTAGAAGCTCTGGAACACAGCCTACAAGTTATGTACTCCTTTGTACTTCTTATTCTGGTGTAATCTCCTTGGAGGGAAAACCAAGAATGGTGGCTCATTTTTTTCAGGTGTTAGAGGCAAGCATAATTCTGACCTAATATCTTCAACATAATTGCAGACCAGGAAGAGATTCTTATAACTTGTTTACTTTAAATTCTTCTGTTTGTCTTGGGACTTTTTAATACCAGTATTAATGAGAGAGTTTCCAGTTGGAAAGCAGTGTCTCATCTCAAGGCTAAGGCACCAGACAGCATTTAAATTTTTATTTATTTCCTACTTTTGTTCCTTATTTTCTTTTGACCTCTGGGCCAGGGAGGAAGAAGAAATCAAAACAGAGGGGATGGGGGCAGCTAGAGAAGGGTGTGTTACAAGGCAGTCCTGGTTACACAATGGAAGGAAGCCGGCATCTACTGACCCTGTACCACATGCCAGGTGCCCCTGGAAGTTTCGACCTGTGGAAGCAGGTGCTTTCCTTTCATCATCGTCAGATAATGCTTGTATAGTGTGATGAATTCAGACAGGACGAAAGTTAGAAGCCTAGAAATAAATGTCCTTCTTAGTGACTGTAAGAATTTCTAAAATCTACTCTTGGAAATAAGGACAATTGTGAAAACCTAAAGTTTTTTAAGACAATGAGACCAAATTCAGCCAAAATCAGATTGATTTCTTCTAGTCCATTGAAGTTATACTTCTTACCTCTTTATGACAATGGTAGTATCATAGAATAGTAGAGCAGCCAGTATCTTAGATATTTTCTAGGCCAGCAGTCCTGTCCAAGAGAAATAATTCATCACGTATGTAATACAAAATTTTTTGGTAGAAAAAAGCAAAGACAAACAGGTTAATTCATTTAAATTGTATATTTTATTTAACTTGGTTATCCAAAATATTGGGTGGCCAGAAAGTTTGTCCCAGTTTTGTCATAAGGTCTTGCATATATTGACCTTCTAAGATCTTACAGAAAAACCTGAATGAAATTTTTGGCCAAACCAGTATTACCATGTCAACATGGTAATCCATGTAGAATTATTAGAGATAGTTTGTGTCTTTTTTTGAAATATGAAACCTTCAGAATCCAGTGTGATATTTTACACATACAGTGCATTTCCATTCAGATGCTAACTTTTCATCAGAAATGCTTGATCTGTATTTAGTCATAAGAGTTGCTTTGAAAATGTAGATTCCAAACACTATTAAAATTTTTTCCAATAAAGTACCCCCAAACCCCCCCATTTTCTTTAATACTTGACATGTGTATTGACAGGACTGACATCTTTTTTTTAGAATAATTGACTCTGAAGCAAAAGCATATCAGTTTCAAAACTGTATCTAAGTTAGGTAAATCCACTCACTCTTGTAACAACTCAGTATTATCAATATCAAATTCAAAGGGCCATTACATAGACTGAAAATCAGCTCTAAATTTATTCATGTCAACAAAGCATTCTTCAATTTTTCTTGTAGCTATTAGAGCCAACTTACATAGTGCTATTGCATTTAAAATCTCTTGCATATTTGTTCATGTTGAAACGTGTAAAACCATTATTAATTTATAGTATGAATAGTTTAAGTTTTAACATAAATTCTCATACCTGTCCAGCTATGTCACAAACAGGCCTTTTCTCTCTCCTTGGATCTTTACATTTAGCTCCTTCATGTGCACTGTGCTATAGGTAAAATGTAAGTCGTGGGGTGATGTTTTCTGTTATGTTGAATATTGGCAGGTGTCCTTTTGATTCAAGAAAATCTTGAATTAGAGTTAACAGTAAACCTTTGTAAAATCTGCCATGACTCAAGCAGTGAAAGTTGGCAAAGAGCATGTAGTCATTAAATTATCTTCTGTCTCTTATAACAGTTCCACTGGTGATGAGTCAGAGCATTTGTACATGTATACTGAACAATTTTAGTAACTGCATCATTTTAATAACTGCACCCATGATACAGTCCACTTCAGAGCACAAATATTTTCAGTATGTTAATGTGAAGTGGATCAAATAAGGGAATTAATTACAGTAAATCTGGGGTTTTGATCCCACATAACTGGTTCTTGTTTGTGTTGATAGAAAGTAGCTTTTTCCTATCTAGCTGAAAGTGACAAATGTAAAAGATTAAAAAATATTTGCAGCATGAGTTTGATTGCTTTTAAGGTTGCAAGTAGACAAGGACATTTCAATTTGGAAGTCATTTGAGACAAAACATACCCTAAGTATTCATTGGCCACTGAATCTTGTAAAGCTTATCTAAAGCTAAAAATAAAAGTATTTATAGTTTTCAAATGTTGAATCAGTTCTTGGTGAATCAACTGAAGATCTTTCACTTTTTGTAAAATATCCTTTGTGATCTTTCTCTCAAATTTTAAAACATAATTCCCTTAACTGAAATAATAAATTAATGTTTCATCTCTCCATCTAAAAATGGTTTTCTTTCTTGAGCAAGAATTCAGGCTGTTTTGTAGCTTGCCAGAATTATAAGCTCAAATCCCTAAAGTCAGTGAGAAATCATTTTGTTACACATTTCATTCTGATTTCATTGTGACAGAGTTCATTGATTATATTTTGACTGTAGAGAGGCAGCTTCTTGTTAAATCACTATGCATTTGCTGAAAATGACTCAACATTGTCTATTATCTTAAAACTTTTTTATATGCAGCTTATTAATTTGGCTCTGCTGTGTTAAATCATAATTGCCATTCTTAGTAGAATTACACTCGATTCTACCTCATTAGCGTGCCTTAATTTGGAAGTTAAAAAAATTTTTTCATTCTTAGTTTTTGAGCCAGAAAAATAATTTGATTGTATTATAATTAAAATAAATATTTCAATTTAACTACCAATGATGTATGTAGGTATTTATTTATGTAGGTATCACTGTAACTGCTGCTTTCTGCATAAAATATTGAAATAAGTACTTTACAGTGCTTCATTAGTGCATAGAAAAGTAACAGAAAAATAGCTGTGCCACGTTAGAACAGCTCTAGAGCCTAGAGCAACTTACTCACTTTAATGATGAACACTCAAAGAGATGAAGTAAATAGACCCAGTTAAGGCAGATTAGTTCAGAATGGAGCAAGGTCATAAATAAACTGTATTTCAATGTATGAAAATGTTCCTTTAACAAATGCTAAAGGCTGAATTCATGTCACACCAAAAAGAATTACTTTAATATGAAAAAAATCAGTTACTTCATATAATTTAAAGCAATTTGTTTCTTTAAACAAAGCAGCCATTTTTTTCCTGTGTGTGTGAAAGTTAAGGGTTCACTTTTCAATTAGGTAGACTAGCAGCATGGAAATATGTGAAAGGCCATCTAAATTTGCTCTTAGACTCATTCCCCAGATGAACAGTAGCGTTTGGAGTTGTTTTTGTTTCGAACACTGGATCATTCTTTTAGTCAAAGTGCATGTATATGTTTATGCCAATCTAAAATGAAAATGTAAGCAAGAATTAGGGTAACAATACAATTTCATGCTCTAGTGCATGCCTGGGATTCACAGAGGAACGAAGTGCCCTAATCCCAGATTTATAGAGTAGACCTTACCCTCTTAACATTTATGCTGAGAAGAAGCAAGGAACTGAAACTTTCCACGAATTTAATTGCTTTATGTATTTGTTATAAAACCAATAAAGAATTATTTTCCTCCCATTGCTGATGGTTTTGATCATAGAGAAACAGTCTGGGATGTGAATGGTAGCTTTTGCTATTAGTAGAAATGTTAAGGATTAACCATGGGAGCTTGGAGAATATTAGAGACTCTTGATTGACAGCATTAAATAGTCAGATTTTGGGGGAGGGACTTGTTAAATAATTACAAGTGTAAATTGTGGCTAAGAGACACAAGCCATGTTTTTGTGTGTGATCTTTTTTTAAACAAATTACTTTCCCCCATCCTCTTTACAATTTTTGAATAGCCTGGTTTCAGGTATTTAAGAAATAGTTTTTGGATTGTGCTAGATTTGACCTAATAATTACTAATTGCTGCCAAGTTGCTTCAATCGCGTCCGACTCTGTGCGACCCCACAGACGGCAGCCCACCAGGCTTTGCTGTCCCTGGGTTTCTCCAGGCAAGAACACTGGAGTGGGTTGCCATTTCCTTCTCCAATGCATGAAAGTGAAAAGGGAAAGTGAAGTCGCTCAGTCGTGTCCGACTCCTAGCGACCGCATGGGCTGCAGCCCACCAGGCTCCTCCGTCCATGGGATTCTCTAGGCAAGAGAACTGGAGTGGGTCGCCATTGCCTTCTCCATGCTAATTGCTAGGCATTCAAAATTTTGCTCAGAAGAATGGCATTGTTATTGTCATTATTCTTTGGTAGTTTTAATAAGTGGTTTTGTACAAAGCTGCAGTTCAAAAGAATATTTTGGTACTAGCCTGTAAGTTGTTTCAGTTAAAATTGGCCATATTCCAGGAAAAAAAATTGAATGCTAATGTACAAGTTAGAGTTTATTATGTCTGATTCCTTATATTATTTGCTTATTGGCTTGCTAACACACACACACACACACACACACACACACACACACACACACACACACACACACACACACACACACACACACACACACACAATATCAGTTCTAAAGAACACCTTAAACATCTTTCCTCAAAGTGTTTGTTTCCTGCAAGACGTAGTCACTGTTTTATACTTTTGTTTTCTAACATTGCAGAATGAAAAGATTCATTCTTCTCAGTTTAGTTTATTTAAATTAAATTATGTGTAAAAGGGGCTTTCCTGGTGGCTCAAACGGTAAAGAATCTGCCTGCAGTTCTTTAGGCAGATTGCCTGGGTAGGAGACCCAGGTTCTATCCCTGGGTCAGGAAGATCTCCTGGAGAAGGGAATGGCAACTCACTCCAGTATTCTTGGCTGAAAAATTTCATGGACAGAGGAGCTTGGCTGGCGTGTAAAATGTATAGCTTTTAGTTTTTTATTCAAATATCCCTACAGGTTAATTATCTTTTTCCTGCTTTTTTCTTACATCTCTTCTCCCCATTAATTTGAGTTGGGAGGGATCACATTAAAGCTTTAGGCTTCATGCTACATGAATAGAATTGGTGCTTTGTATTTCGTTTTCCATGTATTATGTACCACTAAAAGGAATATAACACATGTCGCAGCCTATTTCATTTTCGAAGAGGAATTGAAGAGCTTTTGAATAAAAATGTGAAAAGAAACTAGTGTTCATTGCCTACGTGGCTTTTTAAAAGGGTTCTTTAAAAACATTCCAGTGTGGATTCTAAGTCCTCTTTGAACTCACCGCTGACTGTAACTGCTTGCAGAGCCACGTGACCATCTTGGCAGCATGGTTTTAGTGATTTCATTACTGTGGTTTCCTCAAGCTCTTTACACACACTGATTAATATTTTCCTTGCAGTTATCGCTGTGATGATTTTGTGGTTAATGACACCAAGCTGGGACTGGTACAGAAAGTCAGAGAACACTTACAGAACTTGGAAAAGTAAGTAATAGACCTTGGGAAAGAAGGGATGGAATGGGGTTGAGGGGTCTTTCAGAATTTCTGAGTGGGATTTTTGTTGATGAGTTCCATAACCTCATCACACTCAATGTTTTTAGTGTGATTGAAATGTGAGCAAAATAAACTTTGGAGTTAGGTATATGAAAATTGTCAGTGATCATAACTCAGCATTTATTTCATTTAGTATCTGTCATAACTGTATCCAGGGTGTCCAGAGCCTGTTTTTTAGTTACTACCCACCATCCTATAAGTTCCTCAGTTTATTTGCAAGGGGAGTTTTGCTAGTGCAAGGGAAGGGCAGAAAATGATCCAAAATCATTATAGGGTTACCTGAAATATTAGAAAACCCTTATCAAATGTATTAATGAGGTCTTCTTAGAAGCTCTGAAATTTATGTATAAATTTTAAGGGAAAATAGGTTTAACTATATTATTGTTTACTTTGCATCTATATGACAGCAGAAGATCCTAGTTTCTTCTTTTTCTTTTTTGTTAGGACCAGTATTTATCACTTGAAAGTATAGGAAGCTGTGAAATGCTTTGTCATCATAAAGAAATTAAACTACTGTGAATAGTTCTTTTTCTTTTTTTTTTTGCTGAAGCCAAATAGGTTAGTCAGATACAATTCACTGGACCCAAAATTCAAGCAGTAAACAGAAGCCCCAGTGGCAATGTCTGGTGCTGCAGTGGATGGAAGCATGGTCCTGGAGTGATTGCTGACTCAGGTGAAATCCGTGTAAATCTCCCGATCATCAGGTGCCATCTGATTCATTTTGACAGTTGATGTATAAATGGCATTGTGAGAACATGCCAGAAGTTGGAGTCCTTTAGCAAACTTACACATAAAGCCAGCAGGGTATTTTTAAATTGTGTGGTGATAGAGAATGACCTGAGTTCTCTAAGTTAAACACTGTCTAGCTTTGGTTAACCAAAGTCTCTCTGCATGTTTCTGACTAAATATGGATTGTAAGCTGAAAAGGGAGGAAATGATTTCCTTAAAATCTAAACTAATTAGAACACTTTGGATTTAAGTACGTTTTGGCTTGTCCTGTTGGGGCACCTCACTTTTTCAAAGTGCTTCCCCGCTTCTCTTAATTTGAACAGAGCAGCAGGAGCCCTGTCTAGGATTAGAGACAGCTGTAGACACACAGATCTAGACTATTGAGTTTGGTCTGAAATTGTCACAATTAACTGTGACGTAGGAGATTCTTGCAGTAGTTTTTGTAACATCACTCTCTGGTGTGATGACATCATTGTAAAGATCTTAGTAACCTGATTCTTTGTTACAGAAGGAGGTAGCTACCAAATTATTTCTCCCTGTCACCTAGAGTTTTCTCTTAAGAAAAGACTATCATCTCAATGACAAATTCATCAGAACTAAGTCAGAGGGAGAACAGGACTTTCAAGAACCTGCATGCTTTTATATAAGCAGCTTTCAAATCTTTTATTTCCAATGACCACTTCATTAGGTAAAAGGTGTCACAGACTACCTTGTCTCCACTGAAAAACTTACCTTGCAACCCTTCTTCTGTGTTGAGAAACATTATCTAAGTTTATTTCGATGTTCTCAAACACAGCCTTTAATCTGTGCTGGAAGCTACAATGGAAGATCCATGACTGCATTTGACTTTTACTGCCAACTGTCCAGCCTATCTCTAGAGCAGCACTGTATACCAGAAACCTTGTATAATCACACTGTGTAGCCACTGGCCATGTGTGCCTGTGGAGCACTTGAAAATGAGCCAACATGACGAGGAACTGGATTCTATGTTTTATTTAAGTTGAATTAATTTAAATTTACTAGCCACATGTAGTGAGCGGCTACAGGAGTTGGTGATGGACAGGGAGGCCTGGCGTGCTGCGATTCATGGGGTTGCAAAGAGTTGGACACAAATGAGTGACTGAACTGAACTGAACCTTGTTAAATAGCATGGATCTAAAGGGTTCTGCCATTTTGAGAATCACCAATGGTAAAATTTAATAACATATTTTAGAAAGCTAAAGGCTTTATTTGTATAGGTTGAATAAAAGTTAGCTATTAGGCATTGTCACTGTGCTTGTGACTCAGCTTCTTTCCTCACAGAATTTATGAAGGAATAACTTGACATTATACTATATGTGGGCTTCCCTTATGGCTCAGCTGGTGAAGAATCCGCCTGCAACACAGGAGACCTGGGTTTGATCTCTGGGTTGGGAAGATCCCCTGGAGAAAGGAAAGGCTACCCACTCCAGTATTTTGGCCTGTAGAATTCCACAGACTGTATAGTCCATGGGGTTGCAAAGAGTCTGACATGACTGAGCTACTTTCACTTTCAAGGCACTTTCTCTTTCATACTACATAGGGGGTTGATCACTTCTTACCTTGTCATCAGTGTATGAGAGGCACATACAGTTCTGAAGACATTTTTCCTAAGAATATTTTTAGATTTGAAGCAGCTGACTGTCACTAGATCTACTGCTCTCAAGGCAGTTCATGTGGAAATTCTGGAAAGAAAAATAATTACATATTTTCTTTGGATTAGCCTGATAATTTTGGAAGATGGAAAAGGGTTGGTAGACTTAAAAGTCTGTGTTGTTTAATAATAGTAGCTTTTACTTCCTTTGGATTAGTTCCCTGATACATCATTTTAAAGTGACCCTTTGAAGATAGGAATTACTTTCTGATAAATTTCAAACAAGATCTGTCTTTCATTGTGAAAAATTTAAATAATTTTGATTCAGAATTTATGTGCTGTTCAAGATCTGTTTTACAACATGCTTTGTAGTATAGCTGAATCAAAGGAGTTGGTGTATGCCTGTGTGCCTCTAATGTATTTTCATTCCACAGACTCAGATTATGTGATCATCTGTTACAACATACAAACAAAAGAGGATACCTTTACCAAAATTAAGAAAGAAATAGAATATTTGAGAGTTGATGTTAAATGTCAGAATAACCATGTCAGACCAGGGTTTCCCTCTTTTATGTGGTGTGTATATTCTCTCGTTTGGAGATTCACCATTGGTAGACAGAGTTGGAGAGGAGAGGGACTGTCTCAGAGACCACATCTACCTGGCCAGCTTCTCTGGGAAGTGCCCGGAGGTGGCAGATTCTAGTCCCACCCTCCTGGAGGAGCAGTGGGGATTTCCAGGGGAAGTGGAACTCCTCAGTACTAGAAGGACTGGTAGGCCACAGCGGCCTCCTGGGTCCCTCCCTGGCCTGGCTACTCAGTCAGCCAGGGCTGTACCCTCAAAGCTTAGCACGGCACCTTTGCTCTCTATCCTGCTGGGTGGTATGTATGTAGGCATGTCTTTCTGACTGACTGTCTGTTTGTGTTTTAATAGCTCATCTTTCACAGCTGACAGGCATAGGAAAAGAAAACTTTTGGAAAACTCATCACTGAACAGCAAGTTACTAAAAGTAAATGTAAGTAATTAAAATTTATTCAAATACAAGAATTGGTTGAGGTCTAGTCACTGATTACAACTCTAACATTAATGTTACCCCCTTATGAAATTTTATAAACGTATGTCTTGTATTTGGAATATTTTACAAAGTGTTTGCCACTGGTACTCACGACTCTTGATGTGACTAAATACCCCGGCGAGCCTGTCAGTGCCTGTCAGGATTACTACCATGCTCCAGTACCTTAGCGAGCATTTGTTCTTAAGGCCTCCTCGTGTACCTTGTTACCCTTTTGCATAGGGTCCCAGAGATCCTTGCTTCCTTGTGCTAAAGGTCCCTACTGCAGATTCTGTGGGTCTGAAGTTATGGTACGTTTTGTTCCTTAGTTATATTTTTTCCACTTTGTAGTAGCTTTAGTAGTCTTATGAAGGTGTCAGGGCTTCCCAGGTGGCTCAGTGGTAAAGAATCCACCTGCTAATACAGGAGATTTGGGTTTGATTCCTGGGTCAGGAACATTCCCTGAAGAAGGAAATGGCAACCCACTCCATATTCTTGCCTGGAGAATCCCATGGATAGAAGAGTCTGGCAGGCTGCAGTCCATGGGTTCACAAAAGAGTCAGACATGACTTAGTGACTAAATAACAACAATAATAAAGGCATGACGTCTTAAACTTATTTCTTTTAAGGACCTTCCTGGTTTTTACATCATGTACTTCATAGTACTTATTAAAGCTGATTTCCTATTAAGTTTCCATTTAGAACAGTCCTAGGATCAGAAGCAGCCTTCTAAAAATATTCAGACACTTATACAGAGAGTAGAAAGAGAATTTGAAATATTCATTGGACTGAAAAGGATTGATTGCAACCTGGCTTGATGCTAAGAGTTTCAAATACAGGCCTTGGCTCTGTGATGTCTGAAGCAGTTGGCCTTCTCTTGGTGTTACTGAGGCCGCCTCTTGTTCCGTTTTATAGGGCAGCACCACTGCTATTTGTGCCACGGGCCTTCGGAATTTGGGGAATACGTGTTTCATGAACGCCATCCTTCAGTCACTCAGGTAATGTTACAGTCAGACCTCAACTATCTAATGTTAGTTTCTGGTGGAATGGTTAAGAGCAAAGGGTCCACGTTCAGGTTCTGTCTCTGGCCCTGACTCTAGCCTGGTAACTCAGGGCAAGTTACCTCAGTTCCCTGTGCCTTAGTGTTCTCATCAGTGAAATGGGGATAATAGTCTGCCTCATGGAGTAGCTGGGAAGATAGTGTATAATTTACATAAAGTGCTTAGAGCAGTGCCTGGCAGTAAATAACTGTTAGCAGTTATTATTTAGTTCCTGTCACTTCTTAAATAGGCTTGAGCATGGGCCAACAAACTTCTGAAAAAGGCCAGATTAAATAAATATTTTTAATCTTTGCATGCCACATCCAGGCCCTCTCACATATTTTCCTCCTCCCTTCAATACTTCCCTCCCTTTTAAACAACTCTTTAAAAATACAAAACTCACTTTAAAAATGGAAAAGCTCACTGGCGCAGGGCCAGATTTGCCCTGTGGGCCATAGTTCACAGACCCCTGGGCTGTAAAGAACCTTGTTCAGAGAACTCAGTTCAGCCATTAGTTGAGTCTTAAGTATGGTCATTAGATCAGGATCCTCAACGTGTAGGATGAGCAGTGAAAAATACAACAGGCAACACGGCTGACCTAAGTTATCTAAAAGAGATTATTTAGAAAGTTGTGTACTTTCAGATTCTAATGTGGTGTCAAAGACCAGAATAAATTATTTTCCCAGGGCCAGAAGCCACATGTGCTCTCTCCTTAAAGGGGCTGGCTCTCAGCTTTTCTTGCTTGCAGAAGAAATTCTAGTTGCTACTGAATTCTCCTTGTTACTTGTATAGTGTATTCAAACAATATGGTTGCTCTCATAGTTTGCTTCTGCTGGAGGAAATTATTGAACACCTGGAAACAAACACCCTGAAAAGAAAGAAATGGTGACAATCTCTGAATGGGAAGGGGGATTGAGGATCTTGGGAACAGAGAACTTGCTTTAAGGTCTTTCTTTATTTCTGCAAAGTCATCTACTTGTATTGTTTTCTGGGAACAAAAGAGGAATCTTAATGAAGAAACATGATGTAAGAGATTGCATTGAATACCACTTTAATGAGAAACTGACAGATCACATTTTCAAAATCCATATGTGGGTCTCATAATACTTTCTTTACAGGCCCTAGGACAGTTAAAAAATAATTTTCTTTCCTTCCTTTTAAAATAGTAACATTGAGCAGTTTTGCTGTTATTTCAAAGAGCTGCCTGCTGTGGAATTACGGAATGGGAAGACAGCAGGACGGCGAACGTACCACACCAGGAGCCAGGGGGATAACAACGTGTGAGTCTCAGAATATGTCCTTTCTGGCTTTGAGCTACAGAACAAATGACTCTTACTGGTGATTTCCATTGTGTTATGTGAGTAAATAGGCACGTGCACTTAAAAAGAAACTCTTGACAGTTGTGTTTCACTATTTAGCTGGCAATCTTAATAATTGTCGGAATTCTTTTATCTCTATTTACCTAGCAGACAGGATAAATTCAGCACTCTACTTGTGGAGTCTATGGCTTGGGGCATTCTAAAATTGACGTCTATGAATGAAGCACAGTTCTAGGTATAGAGCAGCATGAATGTCATTAGTCTTTGTGAATTAACTTGTGTGATCGGGTTAGGTAAACCTGTCTTGAATAATTAATTTGCAGTTATCAAATTCATTATGGGGCAGTACAGTCAATTATTAGTTGATGTGGGAGGAGGAAGTGACAAGTGATTATTGAGAACCAAAACAATATGTATTCAAATTCAAACCATGTTCTATTGGGGTTCAGAAGTTGTGTCATCTTATCATGCTTGTAAGAGGCATCTTAACATTATTGAAATGAGGCTATAACAATGTAATGTTTTCCCTGTCTGCCCATCCCTGCTCTCACACGCCCCATCCCCACACATTCTGAAAAGCCACACATAATCTAATACTTAACAGTCTGACACTGTTCTTCTTGCCTGGCTGAGGGAGAATAGCATAGACCGTGTTAGAATAGTGTGCAGTGTGGAATATGCAGTGTAGCCAGACATTGGTGCAGGGAGGGCATGATACCATGAGGAGTGGAGTTGTAAGAGTCTGCTTTGGCAGCAGCGTGCAGGATGAGCTAGAACATGCCTGTGTTCAAGGAGGCTTCTTCACACTTCATAGTAATTGGTTAGAGGGAATAGCAGTGAAATGAAGAGGAAAAAATACATGTGCACAAAAGGGAAGAATTAGTAGTACTTGATGCATTAGTGTGATTTAGGGTTTAGTTACAAATTACAGAAATTGCCTCTGGCCATCTTATGCAGAAAAGGAATTCACTGAAGGTCTTTGGTGAATTTACCATTAGCAGATGGGTGGAAAATCAGGTTAATGAGTCCAGGCATCCATAAAGGTGTCCTTATTAGGACCACTGTCCATGCCCTGCCTAAGTTTTCCCACTGCCAGCACTGCTGGAGTTGGTGCTGGGGGGAAGCTGCTGTTATTGCTCCTCCCATCTGCCACCCCACCGCCCCCCCACACTCAAGATGCTCGTTGCCACCTGAAATGATTTGGCACTGTCACAGCCTCGTTTCTAATTCCTGCTTCAAATAGGCATACCAAGGCCATGTACCTGAATCCTGGCTGCAAGGAGGGAGTGTGGCAAGGGCTGAGGAGCAAGTATTTAGCGTTTTCAGCTTCCATAGTGGGAGGCAGGCTTTGACTCTCACAAGACTCTTAAGATGGAGTTCCTCAAACACAGGATGAGGATTGAGGTACTAGGAAGTAAAAAACATAATTTCTATCTCAGGAACCTGTTGGATAACAGGGGTTGAGAAAGAAGGTGGTGAGAATCTCTCCGGTGTCTATGAGGATGGTAGCTGTATTGACACATATAGTCATTGCAGTTGAGGAGGTGTTTAAGTTTACCTTTGTGCATAGAAAACCAAAACTAATGATGACTTAAGCATCCCCTGGTTTATTTTCTTATGTAAAAGTTGGAGGTTATCCATCTAGCTTTGTTTCGTACAATCACTGGGCTCACCTGACGTTCTGTCCACCATCCCTGCCTGTGGCTCTCATCTACGCTGTCCACAGTGCTGCTGGGGAGTCCCTGTTTCAACCTCACTCTAGCCGGAAGGCAGAAAGGAGGAGTGAAGAAGGACCACTCTTTCTCTTTAAGGGGATTTGTCAGAAGTTGGACACGCTAGAATTTTTTATTCCATGAACTCAAATGCCAAGAAAAAAGTGGAAGCTGTATTCCTGTGGGGGGAGTGAGTGGCGACCAGGCGGTCGTAGGAGCAGGGAGCAGGTTTAGGACACACTGCGTGGGAAGAGACAAGAGGACGCCCAGGAGGAAATTCCTGCTGGACCTGGAGACACCTGAATAAAAGCAGTCATGAGAAAAATGTGGGTTTCAGATTTGGATTTGAGTGTTCTTGCCTGGAGAATCCCAGGGATGGGGTCGCACAGAGTCGGACACGACTGCAGTGACTTAGCAGCAGCAGCACAGAGGTGAATTCTGAAGCTCTGCAGTCATTACCTCTCTGCAGCAGAGATGAGCAGACAGTCCCGAACAAGTCTGAGAGGTCCTCCTAGTGAGGGGCAAGAAGGAAAGAGCCAGGAGGTGGACAAGGGATTCTGTTACTTGTTTTACATGCTTTAAAATACGCATCAGTAAGTACTTTGGTTTGTGACTTATCCATTGCTTTATCTTACAAGTATGATGGTACTTTGGCATACTCAAGAGTTCACCATACAGTTAAAAAACTAGTTTTGTCAAGTAATTACCGATTTTTGTATGGGTTTTTGAGATGCTGTTACTTAACTGTCAGATTTAGTTCAGAAGAGACCAAATTTTTTATGTTTTCATATTTTATTTGTGAATTTTAGACAATTTGGCATTGTGTACTAAAACACTAGCCTCTTGCAAATGCGGCGGGGTCTCATCATCTCTTCCTCTCTTCTAGGTCTTTGGTGGAAGAATTTAGAAAGACACTCTGTGCTTTATGGCAAGGTAGCCAGACTGCATTTAGCCCAGAGTCCTTATTTTATGTTGTTTGGAAGATTATGCCCAATTTTAGGTAAGTAATATTTAATGAAGGATATTTAAAACATTAATAGTAGTCCTTACATTGTTCCTGAAACAATTTCCAACAAGTGGTATTCTTGGTAACGAAGACTGTTTTGTTTTTTAAGGAGAGTAAGTTGGATATATCCTACTAGACAATGTATTTAAATAATAGACCTCAGAAATGTCTTTAACAAAAAGCAGGGCATTTTGTTGTTATAAAAGCAAAGACCTTATAAATAACTTATGTGCTCTAGGAAAACATACTGGGCAAAATTTCCTTGGTTCTTTTAAAATCTTATAAACAGTAATTATCATTATACACTGTCTTATTTCAGCTAAAAAAAAAAATCCAAATATAATCAGTAGAAAACCATGGTACTGTATTCCAGACTGTAGTTAAGTCCATAAGATTAATTTTTCAGACAGTAACAAAATGAACAGATCATCTCCTTACATGGCTGCAGAGTCACTGAGTTTTCCATGTTGTTTATCTAGTCTCACTTGAGAGGGAAACGCCCTGCTGTCAGAAAAGCCCCTCTTCTCCTAGGCTCATCAGCCCTGTAGCGAGCAGCAGATTTGAAGCACTGCGGGTGTTTGACAACAGTCTTTGCCACCTTCTGCTGATTTTATCTTTCTGAAGCACATCATGGTTCTTACTAGTCATGATTCTGGCATCTAATATATGCTCCTCTCCTTTTTTAAAGCCAGCACGGTGTAGTAAACCTTAGCAGTGTATCTTGCTTGATTGTCTCAGAGTGATTCAGATCTATGGGTAGTGTGGAGAAATGTCTGAAGGGTAACAGGACTGTAATTTGTTGCCTTCCTGAAGAGTGTGGCCTTGAGGGTCAGATGTAATTGACTATTGTTAACCCTGGTCTTTGTTTTGAAGGATATTTCTTTTCTATTTCATGTTATTTAAATCTCTTCTCAGGAAAGAATATCTTGTAAGAATTTTAGAATTATCTGACTCTAAATAGGAAAGGTAGAAATGATTGTTAAGTTATTGTTAATCACTGGTAGAAATTTCTATCAATCACCTAGTTAGACAACTTTATTTTCTTGGGCTCCAAAATCACTGCCAGTGGTGACTGCAGCCATGAAATTAAAAGACGCTTGTTGGAAGAAAAGCAATGATTAACCTAGATAGCATTTTAAAAAGCAGAGATGTTACTTTGCCAACAAAGGTCTGTCTAGTCAAAGCTATGGTTTTTCCAGTAGTCATGTATGGATGTGAGAGTTGGACCATAAAGAAAGCTGAGTGCTGAAGAATTGATGCTTTTGAACTTTGGTGTTGGAGAAGACTCAAGAGCCCCTTGGACTGCAAGGTGATCCAACCAGTCCATCCTAAAGGAAATAAGTCCCAAATTCATTGGAAGGACTGATGCCGAAGCTGAAGCTCCACTACTTTGGCCACCTGATGTGAAGAACTGAATCACTGGAAAAAACCCTGATGCTGGGAAAGATTAATGGCAGGAGGAGAAGGGGACGACAGGATGAGATGATTGGATGGCATCACTGACTCAATGGACATGAGTTTGAGTAAGCTCTAGGAGCTGGTGATGGACAGGGAAACCTGGCATGCTGCAGTCCACGGGGTTGCAAAGAGTCAGACATGACTGAGCGACTGAACTGATCTAGTTAGACTCTTGATAGGGATTTAATCCTTGTGTTTTGTTACCAGATAAAAAGTGCTTTTATTTGTTGAATATCTGTTATGTGCCAAGCACTTTGGGTATTTTATATCTGATCTTCGTTAAGAAACACAACAGAATTCCCATCAAGGTAGGAAGCATTGCTGTTGTTCAGTTGCTAAGTCATGTCTAACTCTCTGCAACCCCATAGACTGCAACACGCCAGGCCTCCCTGCCCTTCGTTATCTCCCATGAACTTTGCCCAAGTTCATGTTCTTTGAATCGGTAATGGACTTGATTCAGTGGACTATCCATGATTCAGTGGACTATCCATGGTTCAATCAGCTATCCAACCATCTCCTCCTCTGCCACTCTTTTCTCCTTTTTGCCTTCAATCTTTCCCAGCATCTGAGTATTTTTCCAGTGAGTTGGCTGTTCACATCAGGTGGCCAAAGTATTGAAGCTTCAGCATCAGCCCTTCCAATGAGTGAGTATTCAGGGTTGATTTCCTTTAAGATTTACTGGTTTGATCTTGTTGCTGTCCAAGGGACTCTCAAGAGCCTTCTCCAACACCACAGTTCAAAAGCATCAATTCTTTAGCACTCAGCCTTCTTTGTGGGCCAACTCACATCCATCCATGACTACTGAAAAAATCATAGCTTTGACTATTTGGACCTTTGTCGGCAAAGTGATATCTTTGCTTTTTAATACTCTGTCTAGGTTTGTCATAACTTTCTTTTCAAGGAGTAAGCATCTTCTGATTTCATGGCTGCAATTATTATCCACAGGAAGTGTTAGCCTCATTTTAAAGATGCAACTTCGACAGACGAGAGCAGTTCAGTGTTATGCATCTAGTAGGTGTTAGGACCAGAATGAGAACCCAGGTCTTTATGGCGCTGGTCACTGATAGATGTGTTCACAGTAAACTTGTAGTAACTTGTCCGCATGCCCAAGTGAGGCCCACCAGCTGTCTCTGTACTCTTCTACTTGGATTGCATGGTGACTCAGTTCCCTCTTCATTTAATAGAATTCTGCTTTTCATCTAAATCTTCCCATTACCTCTACCAGTTTGTTTATTCTAGCCGTGAGCATGAGTTAGTTTTTAGCTACCTAATTTTACACATTCTGTTATTCCTACCGATGAAAGAAAAGAACTGGAAAAGCTGACCAGGTTGAGAAATTTGGATGGCGTTGCTAAAGTGATTCCTGTAAAACATGGCCTCTTAGATCTCGCTAATGACTGAGCGAGTAAGCAGAATAACATGTCTCTGTTCTCAGCAGGGCTTTCTCTTTGTTCTGTAATAATTCATATTGTTCCCCACTTCCATGTTGTTCAGTCACCAAGTCGTGTCCTACTCTCTGTGACCTCAAGGATTGTAGCCCACCAGGCTCCTCTGTCCATGGGATTTTTCAGGCAAGAATACTGGAGTGGGTTTCTCAAAGAATAATTTTCTCTTGGTTAGACCTAGATCTTGCGACTGTATCATGGATAAAGTTTTAGTGCAGAGTCACTGCCTAACACCCAGGCGTAAGGCTGTGAGGTAGGGTTTTCTTCTTATAATTGTTACTCCTATTATATATATTGGGCTTCCCTGGTGGCTCAGTTGGTAAAGAATCCTCCTGCAGTGTAGGAGACCTGGGTTTGATCCCTGGGTCGGGAAGATCCCCTGGAGGAGGAAATGGCAACCCTCTCCAGGATGTTTGCCTGGAAAATTCCATGGAGAAGCTTGGCGGGCTGCAATCTATGGGGTCACAAAAGAGTTGAATATGACTTAGTGGCTAAACCACCACTACCTATTATGTATACAGGGTAAAGTTCTTATAACATGCCAAAGTGGAATTGAACTGAGTCTTGAATTATGTTTTTATTGTAGTTATAATCCCAAAGTAAAATTTTTTACAGTTTAGAAAGCCCATTTTCCTTGGTTAACAGATGTCAGTATCCACGGAGTTTGGTCTCTGAAAACAACTTTCATCTCATTGTATGTCTCCATCAGAGCTCATGGACAACACGTCACAGGTGTGTTGTCCTTGAGCAGTAATATTTTGAAAGAAATCTGAGAGTGTCAACAGTGTGCTTAAAATATTCAGTAAATCATGTTGTAAACAGATGTTCTACATCCAGGCCTTGTGGCTCCATTTATAGAGCATAGGCAGAGTGGATTGAGCATTATTCTTATGCCCTTAGGATTTTCAGAATGGTAAATGAGCACTGGCTTCAACTTCAAGTCTCCAGCTGCATTAGCCCCTAACAGGAGAGTCACTCTGTCCTTTGAAGCCAGACGTTGACTTCTCCTCTCTAGTCGTGAAAGTCCTAGATGACCTCTTCTTCCAGTATAAAGCTGTTTTGTCAACGTTGAAAATCTGTTAGTTAGTGTAGCCACCTTCATTGTTGATCTTAGCAGGATCTGGATATCTTGCTGCAGGTTCTACATCAGCGCTTGCCGCTTCACCTTGCACATTTATGTTAGGGAGACAGAGTCTTTCTTTAAACCTCGCTTACCAACCTCTGCTAGCTTCAAGCTTTTCTCCTGCACTTCCTCACCTCTCTCAGCCTTCCTGGAATGGAGGCGAGTTATTAAGGCCTGGCTCTAAATTAGGCTTTGGCTGAAGGAAATGTTGTGGCTGGTTTGATCTTCTGTCCAGACTGATAAATCTTTCTCCCTATCAGCAATAGGGTCTCATTTTTTAATCAATGGTGTCTTCCCTGGGGCAGCACTTTTAAGTTCCTTCAAGAACTTTTCCTTTGCTTTCACAACCTGTCTAACTGTTTGGTGCAAGAGGCCTGGCTTTTGGCCTCTGTCGGCTTTTGACATATCTTCCTCACTAAGCTTAATCCTTTCAGCTTTTGATTTAAAATGAGAGACTTGCGACTCTTCCTGTCAGTTAAACACTTAGAGGCCATCAAGAGTTGTTATTTGGCCTAGTTTGAATATCATTGTGTCTCAAGGAATACAGAGGCCCAAAGGGAGGGAGAAAGGCAGGAACAGCCTGTCGGTGGAGCCATCAGAACACACACAACATTTACTAAGCTTGCTGCCTTACATGGTTGTGGCACCCTAAAACAGTTACCAGAGTAACATCAAAGGTCACTGACCATTGATCACAGTAACAAACATAATAATAATAATAATGGAAAAATTTAAAGTATTACAGGAATTACCAAAATGTGATAAGAGACAGTGAACAAATGTTGGAAAATGGCCCCAACAGCCTTGCCTAAAACAGGGTTGCCACAGACCTTCGACTTGTAAAAACCGCAGCACCTGCAAAGCACAATAAAGCAAGGTGCAGTAAAACGAGATACACCTGTATTAATTCTAATTAGGAATTTATCTATTGTATGGGTTTTTTGTGTGTTTGTAAACAAAAACATTATTATTTTCATTTTCTTTTTTCTTTTTTTTAATTTTTATTTTCATTTTCTAGTATTTTTGTCTCAAAGAAACTCATCCTTGATTAATGTCTTACACTGGGTAGGAATAGCTAAATGTAACTGCTTTTGGTTTTGCAGATAATTTGGGCAAAATTGTAACTTATTTTAAATATGAACAGAACCTAAAACTCTTATGTGTCCTAGATATTTCAGAAGAAGCTTGTTTTAGAGTGATAAAATCTGATTCCGTAGAGGCATATCCTGTTACATGTTGGTCTTTGCCATTTTACACGTAATGCAGTGGTCCTTACTAAACAGCAAATGGTCAGTAATGCATAGGCATGTGTCACAGTTGTGCATGTTGGAGCCTTGCACAAGTGCTTGTGTGTGCCTGTATTATGTGGTGTCTTGTTTCATTTGGAATATCTGCTTTCCACTTAAACAGGCACAAAGTAACATTTTCTTCATTGGAACCTTCTTTGTTCTTAAGATGAAGAGACAGTTGCTCTGTGTTCCTGTGTGTTTCACCTCAGCAGTGTCCCTCATTCAGAACGGAGGCCTTATGATCGTCCAGGCTTTTTGTGTTTGCAGTGTGCTTTCTAAGATGATTTATCTTTGATACAGATTTTCTATAGACATTAAAGAGAAAGAGGTGATCTTTATGTAAGGTCACAAACAAGTGAGGATAAGGAACAGTGGTAAAACTGGAGCTGCCATTCTTCAGATAAGTCAATGAAAGACTTTATTTAAATGTTTAGAAATGGAATTGTAAATATCTCTTTAGTCAGAATTAAAAAAAAAAAGTCCTAGTCCTAGAAGAAACACAGACTTTTCCTTCTCTGGGTAAAGATCACAAATTGTAACAGATGCCTATAACTTAGCTTTATGAAACAGTGAGTGTTCCATGATCTCATATAGGTCACCAAATGTATTTCTAATGGTAAAGGAAACAGTAGAAAATAATGTATTTTGATATAAGGAAAGTGAATCATGGTGTGGTTGGAAATGTTCATTAATGTACATTAGATTATTTTAAGGGATGGATATGTGTTTGATGAAAATGCGAATTGACATAACTACAAGATACAGGTTTTAATGATCCATTTTAGAAAATGATGATTAGATATTAGGTTATTTTGGTCAGAGAATAAAACTTTTTTATATAGGATAGAATTTCAGATATGACCTGAGATACTGATCTTATCTTTGAGTCATGAAAAAGATGTATATTGAAAGGGTTTAAAGCATCTCCTTAGGTATATATAAAGGAACTACCAAGTTTGAATAGTTTTACTTTTAACTTAAGTTTGACATTTTATTCATAAGAGTCTTAAATACTTAAACAACATATGTATTACTATTTAGTTGCTAAATAGTTTAGAAAAAGTTACAGTGAAATACTTGCGATGTAAATTCCATTTCCATTGATTAGGCAGATCATTTCCATAATTTATTTCCAGGAAAAATTTTAGGAAAAGGGGGAAAATCTGGCTAAAAGAAATTTTGTTTGTGGAACCACTGCCTAGAAGGGCGATGAAGGTTTTGACTCCAGACCAGGTCAGAAAACTTGCCACTTAGGGCAGAGATTAAAGAGAACCTTCCATGCTGGTAAAAAATGTAGGCAGAAGTCTTTCTTATCCATAATTTTATAAATGTACTTTAGACATCACTGCTGATTTATCAACATAAACCTCTAACCCTTCTAGCTGTACCAGCTTAATTTTGTCAGATTTCATTATTCTGCACTTGTCATTGATCTGTATTAGCACAAGAATTCCATAGAATTTCCTAACTGAATAGAGTATAAGAAATAACCTCAGAATATGTGGCTATATATATTCAAGTTTTAGGCTACAGCATAACTGTATATGAGTCAATGCATTTTGAAAATTTTGTTTAAAAAAATGTCCTTTGAATCAGAGATTAGGATGATAGAATGTTACACATCTTTAGCTCTTTAGATAAAATTTTTCTTCCTTTCAGCCAGTGTTTGAAAATTATCTTCTAATCTAAAGGTTTTATTTCTTAAAACAAACTTTAATAAAACTTTAGACCTAGTTTTCTGGTGCAGGTATGATGTGGAGTTTTAACATGTGAGCGTCTCCTAGAGAGGCTACGTGGGAAATGAGGAAATTCACAGTCCATCCAGGAGACAGGGTTGTGGTCCCATCTCTGTTACTCTCCTGTTGTAGGACTTGAGGCAGGTCACACAACCCCCTTTTTGCCTCTCAGTGTTCCTCTTGGGTGAAGTCAGTTGAGGTTACTGTAAGTCCAATTAGCTCTACTAGTCCGTGTTTCCAAACTGATTTTTAAGAAGTGGAATTCTGTCTTGAAGGGAATTTTATGTGTAAGACAAGAAGGAAGTGAGGGTGAAGGACAAGGGAGCCCCCCTGTGTTCTGAGTGCAGCGTCGCGGCCCTCCCAACACCACCCTCCAGCGTGCTGGGCCGGGTAGGCAGAGCCCCTCAGTGACTGACTGCGTTTGCTTCTAGGGGCTACCAGCAGCAGGATGCCCATGAGTTCATGCGCTACCTGTTAGACCACCTGCACTTGGAACTCCAGGGTGGTTTCAACGGTATTTCCCGCTCATCAATTCTGCAAGAGAATTCTACTCTGTCTGCAAGTAACAAATGTTGCATGTAAGATTTCATTTCCATTTGTTCACTAATCACAAAGGCTTAAAATATTTTGAATGTGTATTTTCCTACAGCTTCATTTTGGACTTAACTTTTCCAAAAATAATTTTATTTTTTTAACCTGTTCTTTAATCATACCGAGGCACTGATAACTTTTCTGAATTTTGGGTTGCTTTTCCAAGTACTAATACTTGGGATCAGAATGTTTATTTTGCTAAGGGAGACATAATCGACTTTTATTTCAGCTTGGATTTTGGTTATTTGTCTCCTTGTGTTCAAATTTTGGGAAAAACTTTATACTTATCTATGCAGGAAAGGGACTTTATAAGATGAATTCCCCAAAGAATGAAAGAAAATAATATATAGGGTTGCTGTAGTATTATTGCCTGGCAGTCCATAAATCTGTAGTCTCATAGTTAATCTGATTGTATCAGAGAAGGGCAATTAATATGAATGGCCATACTTCTTAAAATGTTTGATCTTCAAGGTCCTAGGAGCTGTGTTCAAGTTAGAAATGAGGATAGAGGGGGAAGGAACTGTGACGTGGTAGAAGTGTCCCTGCTGCTAGCATCAGTTCAAACATAGGATTAGATAACAAATTCTGCTTTGTATTTTATGTGGTGGTATAGTCATACACAAAGGATGCTGAGCTGGGCTCTAAGGAGGCGAGTCCATGTGAAGTGAGGGGGCATCACATTTTGTGATAGTCACAGGTGATTCTTTTAGTAACTCCTGAGTTTTCAGTATTAATCCATATCTTTTAATGATATTTTAAATAATAGTAAATTTTAAGTTTCATTAGTGAATTAGGAACATAAAAGTGAAAGTCGCTCAGTTGTGTCCTACTCTTTGTAACCCCATAGACTATACAGTCTATGGAATTCTCCAGGCTAGAATACTGGAGTGGGTAGCTGTTCCCTTCTCAGATATTAAAAACTCAGGCTTCTTTATATTTCCTTAAATTCACTGGAGGATGCATTTCAGGATCTAAGGATGAGACTTGCTAAAACTGCAAAAAAAAAAAAAAAAATCAACAAAAAAGGTCTCCTGTATTTGTATTTATTCGTATAAACACATAAAACCCTACTGAAGATGGGGGTGAGGATTGCAGAAATAAATAGCAGGTGGGTTCTTTTTAATATACAGAAAATCGTTAGTGCAAGTATAAATCTTCTCAGCATAACAGCCTGTCCAAATAGCTAATATTTACACTTTCTTGGTGTGCAGTTATAATAAGTAGAATAGTGATTTTGAAATAATTTGTGAATCTTGTTTTAAAATAGCCAAGACTTGATTGGTATCTTTTTTTCAGAGGAAGAAATTGTAAAGGAAGAAGTACATTGTGTTTAAATGTACTGCTTTTTAATAAAGCAGTTTCCACTTTAAGGCAGCAGAATATGTGAATATCAGTATGAAAGGATCAGTCATAAACCCTTTATTTTCAGTAGATTTTTTGGGGGTATATCCTTTGTAATACTAAAGTCATGTATCTTATGAACAACTTAAAAAGTTACAGTGTATTTCTTTTACCAGTACAGAAGGAAGCCCTTTCAAAGAAAAGGAAGCACAACTTTTAAAATAATAGGTTTGCTTGGGTAGGTTTTTTCTGTCTCATCATTGCAGTAGGTTTCATTTGGAGCACTCAAAGTGTGGTTCAGTGTGTTAGGAATACTATTGACTGCAAGTGACAGAAACCACCTCAAATTACTATTAGTAAAAAAGAGCAATATACTGGCTCAGATAACTGCATAAGTGCACAAAAGTTCACATTGTTCACATTTGTGTTCACTATAGTCCTATTAATGAAAACACAATAAAATAACCTCAGTACCATTAATAATTTATTTATATTCTGATTTATCTTTATTTGTTGACAGTTTTATGTGGGTTCCTGTGGTTGCAGTGAAACCTGGAGTCATTTGGGATTTTAAATATTTTTTACCAAAGTATATATCCATCAATACTATATTGTTAAGAGAAGAAGCATAGTGTTCAGAGAAGGTGCTTAGGTCAGGCCAGCTGTGTGAACTTGGGCCAAGTTATTTAACCTTTGAACCTCAGCTTCCTTGTCTGTAAGATGGGGATAATCTTCTCTACCTCAGAGTTGTTGTGAGCATTAGTTTAGCACACGGAAAGTACTTAGAATGGAGCCTGGCATGTAAGTACATAAGTGCTTGTCAGCTGTTATTGTCCAAACTGTGGCACGCCGTGCACCTGTCAGAGCGAAGTGTACATCCAGGATACATCCTTAGGGAAGAGAAGACAAGCAGAAGGCAGGTATGACCCTGATTATTCAGATCAAAGATGCTTACAGTAGTCAACGGGCTTTCTTTTCAGCAAGCACTTGTCTAAAAAGCATTGTATGTATATTCTAATATCATCATCACCAGGCTTCTAAGGTAGATAGATGTTATTCCTGTTTTACATTTGATGAACCTGAGGCACACATAGGTTAAGTAACATTAGGACAGTTAGTGTCTTATTGTTCTTACAGTGCTGTACATATTTTTGATCTCTACAAGGGAAATATTGTTTAAGTGTTTAATTGTGAAATCATCTCTCTACCAGTGATGACTAAGTATATGTTAAATTTGTTTACCTCATTTTCCTCAAATGTGAACATCTAAAAAAAATCTTAAACTATCTTTGATGAAGGTTGTTGTTCAAAGTAACGTAATTTAGAGAGATCCCCATATGATGAGAAATCTTGCAAAGGATCTAATATAAAGGGGTTTCCTGTTTCCTGAGGGGTATATTTGAGGGAAAAGGGGTCCTCTTCCTCCGAATGCAGATATGTATGTGATCTATTAGTAATGGCAAATGTTCAGTGTTAGTAACTTTTGTATTATAGAAAGTAGTGAGATTGGGAGAGGGGTCAGAGGAAGGCCAGTGGCTTAAACCTTTTATTTGGTATACATCTATGTAGCTTTTAAGCTTTTGTGTTATTCTATAATTTAATATATATATGTCTCCCAAAGGGAGTGGGGAGTGACCTAGAGGAGCTTTTACATATATTTTACTGAGATATTTTCCTATGTGATTTTCTTTAGAAATGGAGCATCTACAGTTGTCACGGCTATATTCGGAGGCATTCTCCAAAATGAGGTTAACTGTCTCATATGTGGGACAGAATCTAGAAAGTTTGATCCATTCCTAGGTAAGACATATTTGGTATGTGATGATATGATACTGTATGAAAATAATAACTGCAATGTTTCCTTTGAAAGCTAAGACAGTAAAGAGATAAATCCATAAAAATACATCATTTTTGGAAATTATTTTTTGCATGGTTATATATTCCTTTAACAGTTCTGTTTTCCTATTTCCTTTTAAGACCTTTCATTAGATATTCCAAGTCAGTTCAGAAATAAGCGCTCTAAGAATCAAGAAAATGGACCAACTTGTTCATTACGAGGTAAAGATACTTTAATATTCTGGAGTTTTTTCCCCCACCCTGAAATAGCTGAATAGTACATTTATAAACTTCATCGGTAAGTGCTGTGTTGTTGATTGTTTTAATGAATTTGTGCTATAACTTAAGTCAACCTGAATGTCTCTTCCTGTCCAAAAAAATTGTTTAGCAAGAATACCTGCCAGAGGTATTGACCTGCTGTCAACTGTAAAGTATTTCTTACCTTTCTCTTTTTATTTTTGAACTTTTTATTTTGTATTGGTGTGAGGTCGACTAATAATGTTGTGATAGTTTCAGGTGGACAGCAGAGGGACTCAGCCATGTCTATATACATATGCATCCGTTCTGCCCCAGACTCTTCTGTCTTCTTTTTAATAATTGTAACTCTGTCACAGAACTTTCTTCTGATCTAATGAAATAGAATTTATTCTATGGCTATTCCCCTAGTACCAGAGGGAGAAAGAACCTCAGAAAAGCTTTATAAATTGTGGTGTCATTTACTCTTTTGTATGATAATTTGAAAGCTCTTGATGATAACAACTGTTGGTTAAGCCTGAGGCCTTGCTTTTAATTCGAAGATTAAAATTCACATTTGAGAGATTTTTGAATAATTTTTTCCTTCGTGTTTTAGTCAAGGCAAAAGACCTGTCCTTGATCAACCACTAAAATGACTATTCTTTTCAGTCAGAGAAAGAAGAACCTAGGATAGGGGGAAAAGAAAAAAAGAGGATCTAGTATGTATCCTGGCATTAAGGACCGCTACAGTGAAGGCAAATAACAAAATTTCTACCCTGAAGGGCATGTTCACAAAAAACAGTTTTAGATAATGTTGTCATAATGATTTATATACATATTATGTAATCTTTTCTTACAGAACAGAAGATTCTGTTGGTCTAAACATGCAACCACAAAGTCACATGTGCCTATTAAAATTTAATCGAAATTTAAAACTCAGGTGCTCAGTAGCCATATATGGCCAGTGGTCAGCACAGATGCAGAATATTTCCACTATTGCAGAAAGTGCCATCATGGACAGTGCTGCTCTAGAATCAAATTATTCAGCAAAATGTATATGAAAATACTTCGTAGATGCTTTTAGTTTGTTCTCCATCTGTCTGACAGTGTTGTCTGTCTTTTCTGAACAAGAGTATGGAATAAATTTAAGGAAGCCCCATTCATGCTGCTGCTAAGTCACATCAGTCATATCCGACTCTGTGCGACCCCATAGACCACAGCCCACCAGGCTCCCGTCCCTGGGATTCTCCAGGCAAGAGTACTTCTCCCCATGCTACTTCCCCCTAAAATATGTGGCTACAGTATGTTTCTCTAAAACTGTTTCTGGCCTGTTTGAGATTAAGAAAATATTACAGTTTACTTAATAGCAAATGTCAGCTCATCTTCCCTGTATATATATAGCATGTGAATTCAGGCTAATTTAAGCATAAAACAAACATTATTTGATCATTTAGAGAGGAAATCAATGAAAATTTTAAAGGAATTAGCCTTAAGCTATATAATCTAAATTAGACTGAATTCATCTTAAAATTTCAATAAGAACACTAATATTAATGCTATTCCTCAGTGTGTGTGTATATATTTATATACATATATATGGGTATATATCTGAATATTTCCTCATGTTAACAACACTGATTTAGTCCAGATGATTTTTGACTGCAAGACACAGAGACACTCATTTGTTCATGTTTCTTTCCTTCTCTTCCTCAGTGCTGATTCCTCCCACCCCTCCTGAATTGGTCACATACCTGGTTCTTATTGCTTTCTATAACATTTCACTTAAACTTATCCCAGAATGCTCTAATACTGAGAGATTTTTTTTCTGGAGACCATCCAGGAGACTGTATGACACACCTTACACCGGTGGTTATAAGCCGTACTTAACTACAAACAAGAAAAGTGACAAGTCGCATTTGCCTCACATCCCAAATGGTATTTTTCTTGGCATAGACTCACTGAAATCTGATGCAGGTTGGTATTAGCATCAGGGGGCCCAGAAACATGTTTCCTGTATTCTCAACTGACTTCCCTTTGAATCCTCAGACTTTTGATTTTTATTTTATTAAAAGAGCTTACTGTCAGCTTCAGAATTCCTAAATCATGCAGTATCTGTGAAACACAACAAAACGAGATTTTCAGATGATGCTGGTAATTTTTAAGAAGGTGTAAAGGATCCAGAATGCTAGAAAAATTTCAAGATGAAAAAGCACCTTATTTTAGAAACTTTCCTAAGGTAACGGAATTGCACAGTAGAGACACAGCAGCAGACAGTGGCATTATCTTTTATGAAGAACTATCAGAGACATCTGCCTGTGAGTCAGGGCTCAACTTCTGCTTAAGAATGAGAAAGAGGCAGGAGACGAGATGGTGGAGTAGGACATGAACTCACCTCCTCTCACAAAAACACCAAAATCACAACTAATTGCTGAATAGCCATTGACCAAAAAAAGACTCAAACCTACCAAAAAAGCTATTCTACACCCAAAGACAAAGAAGTCACAGTGAGATTGTAGGAATGCTTCTGTTTTATAATCAACTCCCAAATTTAGTGGGAGGGTGACCTGCAAACTGGAAAATAATCATATCACAGAGACTCTCCCATAGAAGTGAGAGTTCTGAGCCCCACATTAGGCTCCCCAGCCTGGGGGTCTGGAATCAGGAGAAAGAGCCTCCAGAGCATTTGGCTTTGAAAACCCACAGGACTGGGGGGAACAAGAGACTGCACTCTTGGAGGGTGCACACGAGGTTTCACATGCACTGGGACCCAGGGCAAAGCAGTGATTCCATAGGCACATGGGCTAGACCTACCTTTGGTTCTTAAGCAGGGGTCCTGGGGAGGCGGGGTCAGCTGTGGCTCACTGTAGGGGCAAGGACAGGGGTAGTGAACACCCCAGGGAAGGCTCATCATTGTGAGCTCTCACAGAGATGGCCATTTTGGCACCTGGCTTCACCCAACAGCCACCTATAAACACATCACTTGAGACAGCCCTGCCTATCAGAGGGACAACACCCAGCGCTACCCACCAGTGGGCAAGTACCAGTCCCTGGACGAAACTCACCCGCCAGGGGGAAGGCACCAGAACCAAGGAGAATTATAGTCCTGCAGCTTGGAAAATAGAGACCACAGAGGCACAAAATTAGATACAATGAGATGGCAGAAAAATATGTTCTAGATGAAGGAATAAGATAAAACCCAAGAAGAACAACTAAGCGAAATGAAGATAGGCAATCTCTTTGAAGAAAAATTCAGAGTAATAATAGTAAAGAAGATCCAAGATCTCAGGAAAAGAATGGAGGCATAGACTGAGGGGATACAATAAAGAGCTAGATGCTTTAAAGAACAGAGATGGACAATAACTGAATTGAAAAATACAGTAGATGGAATCAATAGTAGAATAAATGAGGCAGATGAAAAAGTGAGCTGGACACCAGATTGCTGGAAATCACTGTTTGGAACAGAATTAAGAAAAAAGAATGAAAAGAAATGTTGACAGTCCAAGAGACTTCTGGGACAACATTAAATGTACCAATGTTTGCATTAAAGGGGTCCCAGAAGGAGAAGAATGGGCCTGAGAAATATTTGAAGAGATAATAGCCAAAAAATTCCCTAAGGAAAGGAAACACACACTCAAGTTCAAGAAGTGCAGAGAGTTCCATACAGGATAAACCCAATGAGGAACACATTAAGACACACATTAATCAAATTGACAAAAATTAAAGAGAAAATATTAAAAGCAACTAGGGAATTCCTGTCTGGTTATCAGCTGATGTTTTTTAAGCAGAAACTCTGCAGGCCAGAAGGGAGTGGCATGATATATTTAATGTGATGAAAGGGAAAAACATACAAACAAGAATATCCAGCAAGGCTCTTGCTTAGCTTTTACAGAGAAATCAAAAGCTTTACAGACAAGCAAAAGCTAAAAGAACTCAGCACACCCAAATCATCTTTACAATAAGAAAGGAACTTTTCTAGACAGAAAAGTAAGGCCACAGCTAAAAATGAGAAAATTACTAATGGGAAAGTTCACTGGTAAAGGCAACCAAACAGTAAAAGTAGGAAATCAGTCACACCAAATACAATATCAAGACCAGCAATGGTGAGGAGAGTACAAATGCATTTGAAATTAAGAGACCAGCAACTTAATCTTTGTGTGTGTGTGTGTGTGTGTGTGTGTGTATATATATAGACTACTATATCAAAACCTCATGGTAATTGCAAGCCAAAAACCTATGAGAGATACATGCTCACAAAAAGAAAAAGTAATCCAAACCCAACACTAAAGATATTCATCAGATCACAAGGGAAGGGAAGAAAAAAGACCTACAAAAACAAATCCAAAACAACTGACAAAATGGCCTTAAGAACATATATATTGATAATTACCTTAAATGTAAGCAGATTAAATGCTTCATTCAGAAGACACAGATTGGTTGAATGGATATAGAAACAAGACACACACATATATATGCTGTCCTCAAGAGACCCACTTCAGATCTAAGGACACATACAAACTGAAAGGGGATGGAGAAAGGTAATCCATACAAATGAAAATCAAAGAAAGCTGGAATAGCAATACTCATATCAGGCAAAATTGACTTTAAAATAAAAAGTGTTACAAGAGACAAAAAAGGACAGTACGAAATAATCAAGTTAATCCAAGCAGATACGATGATTGTAAGTATGCACCCAGTATAGCATTTGTCTTATACATTGGGGAACTCCTAACAGTCATAAAAGGAGAAATCGACAGTAACACAGCAATAGTGGGGGACTTTAACACCCCACTTACATCGATGGATGGATGCAGACAGAAAATCAATAAAGAAACACAGGCCTTAAATGACACATTAGACCAAATGGACACCACAATACAAAACCTAGGGGACACAGAAAAAGCAATTTTAAGAAGGAAGTTTAGTAAGACAATCTTACTTCAGAAAACAAGAAAAATCTCAAGTAAACAGCCTAATCTTACAGCTAAAGCAACTAGAGAAAGAAAAACAAAACTCAGAGTTAGTAGAAGAAATCATAAAGATTGGAGCAGAAATAAATGGAGACAATGAAAACAATAGAAAAGATCAGTGAAGCTAAAAGCTGGTTCTTTGATTAACCTTTACCAGATGCACTAAGGAAAAGAAAGGGAGAGGGCTCAAATCAATAAAATTAGAAATGAAAAACTAAGTTACAGTGGACATCACAGAATATAAAGGATCATAAGAGACTACTATAAGCAACTATATGCCAATGAAATAGCTTGGGAGAAATGGACATATTCTTAGAAATGTACAACCTTCCAAGACTGAACCAGAAGAAATGTGAACAGACCTATCCTTAGTACTAAAAGTGACACTGTGATTTAAAAACTTCCAACAGACAAAAGTCTAGGATCAGATGGCCTCACAGGTGAATTCTATCAAACACTTAGAGAAGACTTAATATCTGTTCTTCTGAAACTATTACAAAATATTAAAGAGTAAGGAACCACTGCTAAACTCAATAAAAAAAGCCACAATCACTCTGATGCCAAAACCAGATAAAGATACCACAAAAAAAGAAAATTACAGGCCACTATAACTAATGAACACAGATGCAAAAATTCTCAACAGAATACTAGCAGACTGAATCCAATAATACATTAAAAGGATCACAAACCATGATCAGGTGGGATTTAGCCAGGGATACAAGGATTTTTCATTATCTGCAAATCAGTGTGATATGCCACATTAATGCACTGAAGAATAAAAACCCTATGGTCATCTCAATAGATTCAGAAAAAGCTTTTGATAAAATTTAACATCCATTTATGATTAGAAAAATAAAGCTCTCCAGAAGGTGGGCATAGAGGGAACCTACATTAACATAATAAAGGCTACATACAACAAACCCACAGCTAACATTAATTACACTCAACAGTGAAAAGCTGAAAGGATTTCCTCTAAGATCAGGAACAAGACAAGGATGTCCACTCTCACCCCTTTTATTCAACATAGTTTTGGAAGTCTTAAGCCACAGCAATCAGAAGAAAAAAAAATAAAGGGTTCCAAAAGAAGTGTCTGTTCTGAGATGATATGATATAACACCATACATAGGAAATCCTAAAGATATTACCAGAAAACTACTAGAGCTAATCAGTGAATCTGGTAAAGTTGTAAGATACAAAATTAATATGCAGAAATTTCTGGCATTTCTGTATACTAACAATGAAAGGTCAGAAAGAGAAATTAAGGAAACAATCCCATGTACCGTCACATCAAAAAGAACAAAATACCTAGGAATAAACCTGCCTAAGGAGGCCAAAGATCTGTACTCAGAAAACTATAAGATACTGATGAAAGAAATCAAAGATGACACAAAGAGATACACCATGTTCTTGTATTGTAAGAATCAATATAAAAATGACTCTACTACCCAAAGAAATGAACAGATTCAGTGCAATCCATATCAAATAACCAATAGCATTTTTCACAGAACTAGGACCAAAAAAGTTTACAGTTTGTATGCAAACAGAAAAGACTCCGGATAGCCAAAGCAGTCTTGAGAAAGGAAAAAGAGCTGGAGCAATCAGGCTCCCTGACTTTAGACTGCACCTGAACTACAGTAATCAAAATAGTATGGTACTGGCACAAAAACAGAAATATAGATCAATTGGAACAAGATAGGAAGTCCAGAGATAAACCCACAGATGTATGGTCAACTAATCGTGACAAAGTAGGCAAGACTGTACAGTGGAGCAAAGACAGTCTGTTCAATAAGTGATGCTGAGAAAACAACAGCGAGCTACATGTAAAAGAATGAAACCAGAACATTTTCTAACGTTATACACAAAAATAAAATGGATTAACGACCTAAATGTAGGATTAGATATTTAAAACTCTTAAGAGGAAAACACAGAACACTCTCTGGCATAAACTGAAACAGTATCTTTTTGGTTCCACCTCCTAGAATAATGAAAATAAAAACAAATGAGACCTAATTAAACTTAAAAGCTTTTGCATAGCAAAGGAAACCATAAACAAAACAAAACAAAAAAAACAACCCACAGAATGGGAGAAAATATTTGCAAATAAAGCCACCGACAAGGGACTAATCTCCAAAGTATATAAATAGCTCATGTAGCTCAATAACAAAACACCAAACAGCCCAATCGAAAACTTGGCAGTAAATCGAAACAGACATTTCTCCAAAACAGACATACAGATGGCCAAAATGCACATGAAAATATGCTCAACATCACTAATTATTAGAGAAATGCCAACCAAAACAATGAAGAGGTGTTACTTCACACCAGTCAGAATGGCCATCATCAAAAAAGTCTACAAACAATAAATGTTAGAGAGAGGGTGTGGAGATAAGGGGTCCCTCTTACACTGTTGGTGAGAAAGTAAATTGGTGCAGCCACTGTGGAGAAAGGTGTGGAGGGTCCTTAGACTAAAAATAGAACTGCCATATATATGAGCTAGCAGTCCCACTTCTGTACATATATCCAGAAAACCATAATTTGAAAATATATGTGCACCCCAGTGTTCACTGCAGCACTGTTTACAATAGTTAAGACATGGAAGCAACCTATATGTCCACTGATAGAAGAATGGATAAAGAAGATACACACAATGGAATACTATTAAGCCATAAAAAAGAAGGAAATAATGCTGTTTGCAGGAACATAGACGGGCCTAGAGATCATTATACTAGGTGATGTAAGTCAGAGAAAGACAGATACCATGTATCACTTATATATGGAATAAAAAAAAAATCCTAAATACAAAACAGAAGTAGAATCAAATACATAGAAGACAAACTTATGTTTACTAAAGGGGAAGGTAGGGAGAGGCATAAATGAGGAGTTTGGGATTAACAGATACACAGTATTATAGATAAAACAGATCACCACCAAGGACCTACTGTGTAGCACACTATACTCAGTATTTTGTAATAACCTATAAGGGAAAAGAATCTGAAAAAATATATATTTGTATGTATAACTGAACCACTTTGCTGTACACCTGAAACTAAGAATAATCAGCTATACTTCAATAATAAATAAATAATAACCTTACTGTTAGCTTTAAAAAATATATGATAGGGTGTGGTTCTCTTTTGGTTTGCTGTTAATATCAATTAAGGGCACTATTTTTTCTTGGATGGTTCATAGTGTGATTAGTTTTAGTTCAGTGATACACACTTGTTTATTAAATGGGAATGGAGATGTGTAAAACTATTGCTTTTACATGCTTAAAAGTCTACTTGGCTAGTATTTTGCTTTTGTGCTTTTTGGATTTGTAATTGTTGATGTTAGTCAGGCTCAGTGGTGTCCCACTCTTTGCAACCCCATGGACTGTAGCCTGCCAGACTCCTCTGTCCATGGAATTCTCCAGGCAAGAATACTGGAGTGGGTTGTCAGGTTAGTTTTCATTTAAAAAGGAACAGTGATGGTGAGAAACACGACTGACATTTGAAATCACGTAATTGAAAGGGTCTATATTATGAGAGGCTAAAATAACCTCAGATCTAAATCGTAACAAAAATATCATCCAAAAGGAAAGAAAATGTAGTTTAATATTACTAATACTGTAAATCAAAGAATCCTAAATAAAATGTTAGCAAGTAGAATCCAGGACTGTCCTAAAACAATATATATAGAGATCAAGTAGGATTTAGTCCAATAATGCAAAACTGACTTAACAGTAGAAAGTATAATTTATTGGGAGAAGAAAAAGCAAAATGCCCAAATAGGTTTTGGTAAAATTCCAGATTCATTACTGATTAAAAGCAGAAAAAGCCCTTTTATTATAGGAATAAACATGTTCTCAACCTGTTGAAGATTATCCATTGAAAGCTATCAGTGATCATCCAGTTAACAGTGAAGCACTAATGACTTTCCATTACAGTCAGGAATCAGCCAGAACTACTGCTGTGGGACAAGGCAGTAGATAAGGAAGAGAAATAAGAATAAGTAATGAAGAGGAAAGACTAAATTCTTACATACCTAGAATATTTCAAAAGAATCAGTTGGAAATTATGAAAGAATGTTTAACACTAGCTATCTCTGGAATACGGGACTGGGCAGGAGACCTGCTTTTTCTAGCACTCAACTTAGAAAAATAAGTACAAGTATTAATTAGATAAATAAGTTCTTAATCTGGAGCCAAAAAGTTTAGTAAGATGGCCAAATAGAAACAGGCAAAAAAAAATAATAATAATTAACCTTCTTATGCATAGTAAAAGATCCTATTCACAGTTGTATTAAAAAACTCTAAAGTACTTAAAGATAAATTTATTGAGAAATGTGCAAGATGAAAAAATTGTAAAACTTCATAGAAGGACAGAAAAGGCCAGAATAAACAGCTGTGTCATATTCTTGGATGGGAAGACCCAATGTGGTAGAGATGTCAGTTTCCCCCAAATTACTCACAAAATTCTGATTAGTTCAGAATTTCTTCTACAAGCAGATATTCTTAAGAAGAACTAAAAAGTTTTAAAATAAAAATAATGGAGCAGGACAGAGATAATGGAAGTAGTGTCCTAGAGGCACTAATTTAACAGATACAGGTTTAGAAAATATGTATATGGGAATTTACTATATGGCAAAGAAGACACTTCAAATTAGTGGAGAAAATAAGAAATTAGTCAATAAATTGTATAAGTGAAAATTTATTGGGAAACATTAATTTCATTCCTAACGTACATGTTTTCCCAAATTAACTTGAGGCTTAAAGATTTAGTGTGAAAAATAAAAAAGGACATCATTGGAAAATATCTCTATGATTGTATTGTAGGAAGAGAGCTTTCTAAGTATATCACCAAGGCTAGAAATTAATAAATTTAGCCGTATAATGGTAAAAGATGGCATAAGCAAAGTGGAAAAGGAGTTAATAAACTTGAAACTAATATTTGTAACATATATATGTGTATATATATATGTTTATATATATATATAAGTACTTGGGCAAATACATGAATAAGAAAGAAATGCAAGACTTTCCTGATGGTCCAGTAGTTAAAAACCTTCCTGCCAATACTTGGGACACGGGTTGGATCCCTGGTCTGGGAAGATACCACATCCCGCAGGGCAACTAAGCCTGTGTACCACAGCTACTAAGCCTGCACTCCGGAGCTTGTACCCCGCAACAAGAGAAGCCGCCACAATGAGAGGCCGGCGTGCCGCAGCTAGACAAAGCCCACACAGCAACAAAGACCCAGTGCAGTCAAAAATAAATTTCAAAAAAGAGAGAAAGAAATGCACATGGTCAGTTTAACATCTGAAAAAATACTAAGTCTCAGTTATATTCAAGAAAGCGTCAGTAAAGCAAAATTGGTCAAGATGATAAAGACTGATTACATGCATTATTAGTGAATGCTTCCTAAAGAGGGCACTCATATATTGGTGTTAGGATCAACAGCTCATCATACAGCTCGATCCTACAGTTGTGGATCCTACAACTGATCAATAGCTAGGCCACAGAAAGAAAGCTACAAAATACTGGAGAGTCAAACACTATCTATGGAAGTATGTATATAGAATTATCCCATGAATTCTTCCATTTGTAGAAGATTTTTAAAATATGTGCACTAAAATTCTAGAGCAGCATACACCTGTTCACAGTGATTATCTTAGTGGGTAGTGGGATTCAGAAAGAAATGGAACTATTTCTCATCTCTTTTATATTGTTTTTTTTAACTTATTGCATCACTTTCATATATTTGCTTTGGGGGAGTAAAAGAAAATGTGGATTATTTATGCGTACTTCCAAATTACTGCCCTGTTAGATTTATGTAGTACATAAAGTGATTCAGTAACTTTAACAAACTACTTTTATTTTTTGCTCTCTATAGGATACTATTTAACAGGTCTTTTTTTAAACATTTCTTTTTTTTTTACAAGTCTTATATTTAAATTTTTGGCTGTACCCTGCAGCATGTCAGATCTCGGTTCCTCAGCCAGGGATCAAACCTGCAGCCCCTGCATTGGACGGCAGAGTCTTAACCACTGGACCACCAGGAAAGTCCCTTTAAACAGTTTATATAATTCGTTAGACTGACACTTGTGAAATATTATGCCCTGAAACCTTTAAGAATCTTAGGAGTTTCAGAAGCCACCATGGCATACACACACACACACACACTTTTCCTCATGAAATGCAATGAAGTACAAATGAAAAGGTTAACCAGTTTCCTCAGATCCTTAGTGAAGGTAAGTAGAGAACAACAAAACTTGGCTGAGGTGTGAGGGCTGGATGCCTCGTAGACTGATCACCGACCATATGACTCACATCTATATCTGAGCTCTGAGGTGAAATTCACACTCACGCTGCTGCAAAATATTAAAATGGAGTACATTTCAGGGTCATTCAGACTTTTCATATAGTTAAGACATCAAAGCAACTGTCAAATCTGTGAATGTCAAGGAGATGTTTCAAACAAAGAAGTCTTTGTATGTTTATTGTAAAATTGGGGGGAAATTCAAAAGAGCACAAAAAAGGAAAGCAGACTTCCCTTATAAGCCTATTTCCAGAAATACCATGGTTATGAATATTTTAATTTAAAATCTCATTCAAAAACCTTTATAAAAAGGCAGCAGTTGAAACTTTAGAATGATTGTGAGTTGTCACTTTTTAACCCATAGAAACCTTGACAAACAGGCCTTAATTTTCCAGGCGCGCTAAAGAAGCTTTCTAAAATTCATAGGAAGATGACTATGGTAGTGCGGGTAGTTCTCCACAAACCCAGCGAGGATTTGTAATGGCATTTATTGAAACTCCCTGGAGGCTTCCCCCGGCACAGCAGTCTACTGACCATGGCCTGGGTTCAGCCGCAGGTGTGGGCTTCCTGTGGCGGCTCCAGGGAGAGTTGAGAGAATACGAGGAGGGCTCCTAGAAGCAGCTGGGTCACCCTTTAAAGCTGAGGGCTCCTAGAAGCAGCTGGGTCACCCTTTAAAGCTGAGGGCTCCTAAAAGCAGCTGGGTCACCCTTTAAAGCTGAGCGCAGTGCACGCCAGCCTCAGCCTGTGCTGAGTCGTCTAATGGGCGTTTCATGTCTTCTGTTCCGTTTTGGAGTGTCATGTGTGGCCTCACTGGAAATGGAGGGAACTCTGTACTATTTTATGCAGAAGTTGGCCATGAGACCACTTCCTTGTTGGTTACCCCGTAAGTTTAAGCCTCTCAAAAATTCAGGAGGAATAAAAACACAAAGGAAGAAAATGTTGGAAAGCAAAAAGATGCTGGGGGAGGTTGCAATTATGTCAGGCAGAAGGTAAGGACTGGAAGGTTGCTGGAGGGAGGGGCTCTTTTCAGAAAAGGAGCAGGTGATGAGGGCCGAGGCCAGGTGAGGTGCAGAGGAGGCTCGAGGGTGTGCGAGTGGGAAGCGGGCTCGGCCTCCCCGCGGAGGGAGGGCTGCACTGTGGCTGCGGAGGCACCCAGCAGTGCGGCAAGGAGGAAAAACCAGAGGGCAGTCCAGAAAACCAATGCATTTTACATTCTGGTCTCAAAAATGCAAATGAGTTGCTGCGAAATACTGATACATGCTTTCACTAATCTCAACATTTATAAGGGTATCAAGTTCCTGAAATTAGAGGTTCTAAATAATTATCATAAGGAGACTTTTACAGTGCCTACCTACGAAGTCACTAGTATGTCCCTCTGAACAACTGCATGCTTCTATACAGGAAAGTGGTTCAGTGCAGGTTAAATATAGGGGACAAATGCTTCCCCACCATCAAGTTGTTTTCTTTTTCAGTGTTGTGTGGTTGGGGAGACCTAGAGAATGGTGTCTTGCTAGCAAATCATAAAAGCACCTGGTTAATATGGGATAGAGAAGCTGAGTGACCAGGCATCTCAGCATCATCATTCTTGCCTAATCTCTTATTTGTTCATGAAAGTTTTAGGCAGATACTGATTTTCATTTATTTTTTTAAAAAGACTTTTTTTTTAATGCTGGTAAAATGTACATAAAATTTACCACGTTAATACTTTTTAGGTGTACAATTCAGCAGCAGCCAGTAAATTCACATTATGCAACCATCACCACTGTTTCCAGAACTTTTAAAATCACCCCAAACAGAAAATGTACCAATTAAACAATAACTCCCCATTTCTCTCTCCCAAGGCCTGGTACCTCTATTCTACTTTCCATGAATCGTACTATTATCCTTCTGTGACTGGTGTATTTCACTTGTTTTCAAGGTTGATCTTTAATGTGGCACGTATCAGAATTGCCCTCCTTTTTAAGGCTAATACTCCACTGTACATATATACGACATTTTGTTTATCCATTAATCTATTGATGTAAACTTGGGTTGCTTTTACCTTTTGGCTATTATGAAAAATGTTGCTGCAAACATAAGTGTACAAATATCTGTTTGAGTCCCTGCTTTCAGTTCTTCTGAGAGTATACCTAGGAGTAGAACGGCTAGATCATATGGTAATTCTTTAATTTTTTGAGGTACTGTCAGACTGTTTTCCACAGTGGCTGTATTATTTTACATTCCCGCCAGCAATGCATGAGGATTCTAATTCTACTAATCTTCCAAGATAATAGAAATGAAAACAAAAATAAACAAATGGGACCCAATCAAACTTACAAACTTTTGCAGAGCAAAATAAACCAGAAACAAAATGAAAAGACAGTCTACAGAATGGGAGAGGGTATTTCCAAACAGTGTGACTGACAAGGGATTAATCTCCAAAATATGCAGACAGTTTATACAACTCAACAACAAAAAACAATTCAACAGAAAAATGGGCGGACAGCGTAAACAGACATTTCTCCAAAGAAGAAATACAGATGGCCAACAGGCACATGAAAAGATACTCAACATCACTAATTATTAGAGAAATGCAAATCAAAACTACAGTGAGGTACACCACCTCACACTGGTGGTCAGAAGGGCCATTACTAGAAACTTTACAAATAATGCTGGAGAGGGTATAGAGAAGAGAGAATAACCCTCCTATACTATTGGTGGGAATTTGGTGTAGCCACTATGGAAAATAGTATGGAGTATCCTCAGAAAACTAAAAATAGAATTGCCATATGGTCCAGCAGTCCCACTCATGGACATATATCCAGACAAACCTCTAATCCAAAAAGATACATGCACCCCTATTCATAGCAGCACTGTTCACAATAGCCAAGATGTGGAAATAACCTAAATGGTTATTGAGAGATGAATGGAGAAGGAAGATGTGATACATATACACAATGGGATACCACCCAGACAGAAAAATGAATGAAATAATGCCATTTGCAGTGACATAGCTGAGATCATTTTAAGTGAAGTAAGCCAGAAAGAGAAAGACAAATGCCATATGATATTACTCATGTGGAATCTAAAATATGACACAAACAAACCTATCTATGAAATAGAAACAGACTCACAGAGAACAGACTTGGGGCTGCCAAGGGGGAGAAAGCTGTGAGAAGGATGGAGTGGGAGGTGGGGGTTATCAGATATAAAGCTATTATATACAGAATGGGTAAACAATAGGGTCCTTATGTATAGCACAGAGAACTATATATTCAATATCCTATGATAAACCATAATGGAAAAGTATTTTTTAAAAGAATATATATATATATATATATATATATATATATATATATATATAAAACTGAATCACTTTTTTATACAGCAGAAATTAATACAACATTGCAAATCAACTATACTTCAATTTAAAAGAAAAAAGAATGTATGGGGGAGGGTTCCAACTCAAGATGGTGACACAGGAAGATCCTGAGCTTACCTCCTTCCATGGATGCACAGATCTCCAGCTATGTATGGAACAATTTGCTTTGAAAAAACTCTAAAAACTAACAGAGAGACTCCTGCACGTTGGGCAAGTAAGAAAGAAACCAGATTGTAGTGGGTAGGAGAGGCTGAGACATCATCTCACCATAAGCCCTCACCCAGAGCTTCTCTCTAAGGAGGGAAGGGTTTGAAACCCACACCAGGCACCCCAACTTTTAAGACCCGCACCTGAGAGGTGAGGCCTCAAAATATCCAGCTTTGAACACTAGCAGGGTTTGTATCCACCAGACCCACGAGACTTGGAAGTGGCTCTTAAAGGGCCCGTGCACAGGCTCTCATCTCAGGGCTCCACACTGAAGCAGCCATTGGAAATGCACCAAGACTTGACTCAGGCTTATCTGCTGATCTTAAAGCATCAGCCTAAGAGGCCGGGGCCCGCTGCAATACCCGCTCGGGATGGAGGCTGGGAGCACCACCTTCATGCTCTCTGCCCTGGTAAAACCTGCAGATGCCATGTTGTGTGTGGGTTTTTTGTTTTGTTTTGGTGGGTGCCATCTTTATACTCCTTTTCTGTTTTGCTCCGGCCAGCAGGCACCATCTTCAGGCTGTTCTCTGCCACACTCCAGAGCATCACCATCTCCTGGAGGGGAACTTTTACATGTGTCAGCTCCCACCCAGGGATGCCCCCTTGATCACCTGGCATGCATTCCTGGGCCCCGTGAGACTATTAACAGTGGAGAGACAGTTCTTGGCCGACTGCCATCCCCACAGCATTGCACAGAAACAGAAACACAGGCTGAAATACACCCAGTCTTGAGACTGCTTGTGCAGGAGCCTTGGCCTGAGGGGCAGGCTTCCAATCTGGCACAGTCCTAGGGGCCAACAGAGTTGCTCTCAGGGAATGGAGGCCAGTGGACATCTCCTTTCTGCTCCCCTTCGGCCTTGCCCTAGCTCACCAGTGTCTTCCAGCCAGAGGCTTACACCCTTGTCTGGCCCTTGGATTTTTGTAGCCCCTTTCAGGGGACACCTTTATATCACCTGACTCTGGTGGCCAGCAGGGTCATGCCCACAGGTCCCACAGGACTGTAACCAATGGAGCAACAGCTCTTAAGCAGCCACCCCCCTCTAGGCACAACAAGAAGCAACAGACTGGGAGCTCAGCCTTTCTTTGAAAGAGGCCTGTTAGCACATCATCATAGCTGCAGCCTGAAGGGTAGGCTTCTAATTAAACACACATCTAAGGCTCACGATATCCTTTCCAGAAATTCTGGACAATGAGTGAGGTCTTCTCCTGCCGTGCTCCACGGCTCCAGTATCTCCTGGAGGGGAGCTTTTACACACGTCTGCTGTTCCTTTTTTTGTGGCTGCAGCCTAAGGGATGCCCCTTGACTGCCTGTCTCCAGAGGCCAGGGGAGAGGGGTTGGGTTCCTCGGTCACACAGGACTGTAACAATGTAGGCCACCAACCCCAGGGCACTGCTCAGACAGCTGACTAAAACACACCCAAGTGTTCCTGTGAAAGAGGCCAATCTCCCTCTCCTAGAGCTTTGGCCTGAGGGGCAGGGTTCTGGTTTGACATACGTCTAGGGGCTTACAGAGGCCCTCTCAGAAAACATAGGCCAGGGAGGCCATCTCATAGATCACTGGTATCTTCCAGAAAAGAAGTTTATACCCTCATATGGACCCCAGTTTTTTGGATTCTGGTGGGAGGGACACCTCCAGATCTCATAGGACTGTATACATTTGCATACTTTAAAATCTGCTGCCTGAGATTCTTCCCTTTGGGAAAATGACAGGTCTTGGCATACCTTCAACTACTAAGAGCTCTTAACAATAAAATAGGCAGCTGTTTAGACAATCAGAAAGCTTTGAGAGACAGCCAACAGCTAGAGCAAGGTTAAGCAGTAAGGTTCATCTCCTACACAAAATCCACTCCTTCAAGACTGGGGAGTTGACTCTTATATCTAATGTGCAGAGTCAAGCAAAAGGACTATGGGCCAAATGAAAGAACAAGATAAAGCCCCATTTAAAAAAAACTTAATTAGATAAATAATTGACCTGGTAGAGTTCAAAATAATTGTCATAAAGATGCTCACCTGTCTCAGGGGAAGAATGGGTGAACAAACAGTGAGGACTTCAACAAAGAGATAGAAAATATAAGTACCAAGTATCGAAGTCACAGAATATTTGCATTACAGAAGTGCCAGAAGGAGTAGAGAGAGGAAGGAGCAGAAAACTTAAATTTGAAGACAATTGCTGAAAATACCCCTAATCCGGGGAAGAAAACTGACATCCAGATCCAGGAAGCCCGGGGAGTTCCAAAAATACTGAGCCCAAAGTAATTCACCAAGACACATTATAATTAAAATGTCAAAAGTTAAAAACAAGGAGAGAATCTTAATTTTTCAGCAGACTCTTTGCAGGCCAGAAGGGAGTAACACGACATATTCAAAGTGCTGAAAGAAAAGAAATTCTATCAAAAATATTCTACCTGGCATATTTATCACTCAGAATTGAAACAAGATAGAGTTTTCCAGACAGGCAAAAGCTAAAGGAGTTCATCATCACTAAACTGACTTTATAAGAAGTGTTAAAGAAACTTCTTTAAGATGAAAATAAGGGGCACTAATTATAAAAACATACAAAAGTGTAAATCTGTCAAAGGTAAATATTTAGTAAAAGCAGTGGATTAATCACTTATAAACTAGTATGAAGGTTAAAAGACAGAAGTAGTAAAAATAACTATAATTGCAATAATTAGTTAAGGGATACACAATATAAAAGGATGTGACTTAAATAAAATGTGGGCAGGAAGAAATTTAGAATGTGTTTTAACTTACTATCAACTTAAAATAGATTGTTATAAAGTTGTAACTCTTTCCACTTTCAACAGGAGGGTATTTGTAAGCTTCCTGGTACCCACAAAGTAAAACCTATAGCAAATACACAAAAGATGAGAAAGAAATTTAAGCCTAAAGAAAGTCATCGAACCACAAAAGAAGAGAGCAAAAGGAGAACAGAGGGGAATTATAAAACAGCCAGAAAACAATTAAGAAAATAGTAATCGGCACATACCCATCAATAATTATGGTTAATTATGTTAATAATTAAATGTAAATGTACTAAGTTCTCCAGTCAAGAGACAGAGCAGCTGAGTGGGTTAAAAAAAACAGGACCCATTTATATGCTGTCTAGAAGAGACTCACTACAGATAGTAAGGACACAGAGTGAAAGGAGGAGGACAGAAAAATATATCGCATGCAAAGGAGAGCAAAGGAAAGTTAGGGCAGGCCTAACAGACAGATGGATTTTAAAACAGACTGTAAAAAGAGACAAAGATGGGTGTTACATAATGATAAAGGGGTCAACCCAAGAAGAGGATGTGACATTTGTAAATTTTAACAGACTTAATGTGAGAAATAGCAATACAATAAATAGTGGGGACTTTAATGCCCCAATTATATCAGTGCATTGACCACCCAGACAAAAAATCCATACGGAAACCCTGGCTTTAGATGATATGTTAGATCACATAAATGTAACAGACATACACACAACATTCCATACAAAAGCAGTAGAATACACATTCTTAAGTGCACAAGGAATATTCCCGAGGTAAATCACATTTTTGGTCACAAAACAAATTGGTTTTTTTTTTTTTTTTGTGCCACATCACATGGCTCGTGGGATCTTAGTTCTGGACCAGGGATCAAACCCGGGTCCTCAGAAGTGAAAGTGTGGCTTCCTAACCACTGGACCACTAGGAAGTTCACCAAACAAGTCTTAATAAATTTAATATGGCTGAAATGCTATCAAACATCTTTCACATCCATGATGGAATGAAAATAGAAGTCAACTACAAGAAGAAAATTGGAAAAGTGACAAATGTGAAGATGAAAACCACTTGCTACTGAACAACTGGTAGGTCAAAAGAGAAATCAAACAATACCTTCAGACAAATGAAAAAGGAAATATACCAAATTCATAGGATGCAGCAAAGGCAGTTATAAGAGGGACTGTGCATGTATGCTTACCCATGTCTGACTCTTTGTGACCCTGTGGACTGTACCCTGCCAGGCTTCTCTGTCCATGGGATTTCCCAGGCAAGAATACTGGAGTGGGTTGCTGTTTTCTTCTCCAGGGGATTTTCCCAACCCAGGGATTGAACCCATGTCTCCTGCATTGGTAGGCAGATTCTCTACCACTGCTCCATCTGAGAAGCTTGTTAAGGGGGAAGCTCATAGCAATAAACGCCTATCCTCAAGAAACAAGAAAAAATTTGAATAACATAGGTTTATACCTCAAGGGACTAGAAAAAGAACAAAAAATGAAGTCCAGAGTTATTAGAAGGAAGGAAATAACAAAGATCAGAGCAAAAATAAATAGAGACAAAAAAGACAATAGAAAAGATCAGTAAAACTAAATGCTGATTCTTTGAAAAGGTAAACTAAACTGCCAAACCTTTAGCTGTGATTTACCGAGCAAAAAAGACAGGACTGGGAATTCCCTGGCAGTCCAGTGGTTAGGACTCTGTGCTTCCACTACAGGGGGCATGGGCTCAATATCTAGCCAGGGAACTAAGATCCTGCATGCCATGTGGTATGATCAAGTAAATAAATAAAAGGCATTATTAAAAACAATTTAAAAAAGAGGACTCAAATAGATAAAAATCAGAAATGAAAGAGGAGACATTACAACCAATACCACAGCTATGCAAAGGATGATAAGAGACCACGATGAACAATTATATGATGACAAATTGGACAATACAGATGAAATGGATAAATTCCTAGAAACATGAAACCTACCAAGACTGAATTATGAAGAAACAGAAATCTCAACAGATCAGTTACTAGTAAGGAAACTGAATCAGTAAGCAAAACCTCCCAACAAACAGCATCCAGGATCAGACAGCTTCACTGGTGAATTCAACTAAACATTCAAAGAAGAATACACTCCTTCTCAAACTCTTCCAATAAACAGAAGAGAAGGGAACATTTCCAAACCCATTTTACAAAGCCAGCTTTACCTGATAGCCAAATCACACAAGGACATAAGAAAAGAACATTAGAGGCCAATATCCCTGATGACAAAAACACAGAAACCTCACAAAATACTAGGATACATGATTCAACAATACATTGAAAATATCATATACCATAATCATGTAGGATTTATGTCAGGGATGCAAAGATGGTTCAACATCTGCAAAGTTGATCAAAGTGATACACCACATTTACAAAATGAAGGATAAAAATGACATGATCATTTCTATAGATGAAAGAAAATTTGAGAAAATTGAACATCCATTTTTGGTAAAAACTCTTAAAGTGGGTGTAGAGGGAATATACCTCAACATAATCAAGGTCATATATATCAGGTCTGGTTTTCCCAGGTGGCGCTAGTGGTAAAGAACCTTCCTGCCCCCTCCCCTCCAAAAAAGAATCCTCCTGCCAATGCAGGAGATAGAAGATGTGGGTTCGATCCCTGGGTTGGGATGACCCCCTGGAGGAGGGCATGGCAACCCGCCCCAGTATTCTTGCCTGGAGAATCCCCACAGACAGAGGAGCCTGGCGGGCTGTAGTTCACAGGGTCGCAGAGAGTCGGACACGACTGAAGTAGCATAGCATGCATGCACACGTGCCAGGTCTACAGCTAACATACTCAGTGGTGCAAAACTGAAATCTCTTCTTCTAAGATGAGGGACAAGATAAGAATGTTCCCTTACACCACTTTTGCTCAATACAGTATTGGGAGACCTAGCCATAGCAGTTGGGCAAGAAAGAAAGGGCATTCAGATAAGAAAGGAAGATGTAAAACTGCCACTGTTTGCAGATGACATGTTATATCTACAGAAAATCCCAAAGACTCCATTAAAAAAAAAAAACAAAACCTGTTAGAATAAAGCAAATTCAGTAAAGTTGCAGGACACAAAATCAATATACAAAAATCTGTTGTAATTCCATAATATGTTAATATTGAACTCTCAGAAAGAGAAGTTAAGAAAACAATCCCGGGGCGTCCCTGGTGGCTCACTGGTAAAGACTCCATCTGCCAATGCAGGAGACCCGGGTTCCATCCCTGGTCTGGGAAGATCCCACATGCAACTAAACCTGTGGGCCACAACTATTAAGCCTATGCCCTAGAGCCCAGGAGCCAGAACTGCTGAAGCCTGTGTGCCTTAGAGTGCCTGCTCCACAAGAGAAGCCACCACAAATGAGAAGCCCATGCACTGCAACTGGAGAGTAGTCCCTGCTCGCTGCAACTAGAGAAAGTCCATGTATGGCAATGAAGACCCGGCACAGCCAAAAATATATAAATAAAATCTCTTTTTAAAAAAGAAAGCAGTCCCATTTACAGTTGGATCAAATGGAATAAAATACTTAGAAATAAATCCAACCAAAGATGTAAAAGACATGTACTTAGAAAACTATAAGACATTAACAAAAGAAAGTGAAGATGACAAAAACAAATGGAAAGATATACTGTGCTCACAGATAGGAAGAATCAATGGTTAAAATGACCGTACTACCCAAGGCAATCTATAGATTCAATGCAATTCCTGTAAAAATACCAGTAGCATCATTCACAGAACTAGAGCAAATAATTCTAAGACTTATATGGGACCACAAACAACCCCAAATAGCCAAAGCACTCTTGAGAGAAAAGAAAAAGCTGGAAGTATTATGCTTCCTGACTTCAAACTATAATTCAAAGCTACAGTCATCAAAACAGTATAGTATTCACACAAAAACAGACATATAGATCAATGGAACAGAATAGAGAACCCAGAAATAAATCATGTATACATGGGTCAGTTAATATATGACAACAGAGCCAAGAACACACAATGGAGAAAGGACGGTCTCTTCAATAAATGGTGTTTGGAAAACTGGACAGCCATATGTAAAATAATGAAACTGGACCACTAATGTACACACCAGTTAACTCAAAATGGATTAAAGAATTGAACGTTAATACCTGAACCCTAAAATCCCTGGAAGAAAACACATGCAGTCAATTCCTTGACATCAGTCCTGGTGATGATATTTTGGATCTGACTTCAAAAGCAAAGGCAACAAAATGAAAAATAAACAAGTGGGACCACATTAATATAAAAACCTTCTGTAAAGCAAAGGAAATCATCAACAAAATGAAAAGGCAACCTACTGAATTTGCATCATATATCTGATAAGGAGTTAATATCTAAAATATATTTTGAAAATTTTGCACAACTCTGTAGCAGAAAAAAACCTGATTATAGTCAACCCTTGAACAATGAGGAGGTTAGTTCATGTGTAATTTATAGTCAGCCCGTCATATACACAGTTCTGCTTTATGGGTTCAACCAACCACAGACCATATAGTATTGTAGCATTTGCTACTAAAAAGTATCTGCGTATAAGTGGAGTCAGCTGTAAGAAATGAGCAGATATAAGTAGACATTTTCCCAAAGACATACAGAGGGCCAACAGGTATATGAAAAGATGTTCAACATCATTAATGACCAGGGAAATAAAAATCAAGACCACAATGAAATACCACCTCACACCTATAAAAATGGCAGTCATCAAGAAGACAACAACTAACAAGTGTTGAGGAGGATGTGGAGAAAAGGGAACCCTCATTGTTAGTGGGATTATAAATTGGTGTAGCCACTACAGAAAACAGTATGGAGGTTCCTCAAAAAATTACAAATAGAACTACCATATGATCTAGCAACTCCACTTCTGGGTATTTGTCCAAAGAAAACAAAAGCACTAATTTCAAAAGATACATGCACCTTCATGTTCATTGCAGCAGCATTTACAATAGCCAAGATACAGTGTCCAGTGATGGACGAATGGGTAAAGAAAATGTGATAACATGCACACACACTCTCATACTCACTCACATGCACAATGGAATATAATTCAGTCATGAGAAAGAAATCTTGCCATTTGGGACAACACGGATGGATCTTGAGGGTACTATCCTACGTAAAGTAAGTCGGAGAAAAACAAATGCCATATGACCTCACTTAATGAAATTTAAAAAACAAAAATAAGTTCATAAATAAGGATAACAGATTGGTTGGTGCCAGGGTTGGGGGTGGGGTCGGTAAAATGGGTAAAGGGAGTCAAAAAGTACAATTTTGCACTTGTAAGTCATAGGGATGTAATGAATAGCATGCTAACTACAGTTAATTCTTTATTGCATATTTGGAAGTCACTAAGAATAAATCTTATAAGCTCTCATCAGAAGAAACAAATTTGTAACTTATCGTGACTAATGGTAACTAGATTTATTGTGATAATTTCACAATATATACAAATCCTGAAACATTATATTATACACTCAAAACTGATGTTATGTTATGGTTTTAAAAAGTATGCTGAAAAAAAAAAAAAGCACATGGGGCCTCTGGACATGTGTTGGTTTGTGTAGAATCTGGCCCACTCATAAACCCTGCTAGACCTTGCCCCACCAACTTCCCTGACGGGGCTCTTCCTTACACTGTCTCTAATGCCTAGGTTGACTATGACCTGAAGACTCTCGAGTACAAGGTTGCCTTTCCTTATATGCTGTTTGTGCTTGTGACCCAACCAACTTCTCAAACCAAGCATTATATTGTTGAAAGATGCATAAGGGCATTATATATGATCTAGAAAGACAAGCCAAGAAATGACTGAACAAAAGTCAGGATAGTGAGTTCTTCTAGGGTGCAGGGAGGGCTGCTTGGGAAGAGGCACCTAGGAAGCTCTGAACAGGCCTGGCCACCCTCTCCACAACTCTAGGGGATGCCATTCACATAAACTCTGGTTCCTCAAGTACTAGACAGTTCATATCCTTACCAGAGTGGTGGATACAAAAGCATTCATATTTTTCTCTAAAAAAAATAGTAAAAATAGTATATTAATTCTCACAGAACAATGCATTCATTTCATATGGACTTCTGAATACATTACTAATTGTGCCAGGATTCAGCAAACTTTTTCTTTAAAGGGCCAGATGGTAATTATTTTAGGCTTTTCAGTAAATAAAGTCTGTGCCACAGCTGCTCGGGTCTGCTGCTGTAGTGTAAAAGCAGCCAGGGAGTATATAAATGAGTAGGTGTGATTATGTTCCAGGCTTTATTTACAAAATCAGGTGGCTGGATTTGGCTTGGGGCCAAAGTTTACTAAACCCCAGGTCACACAGTTAAATCTTTGAAAGGAAAAAATATACCTATGGTTCATCTCACAGGATTTTGAGTAGAGTGTGAAACACAGGATTCACTGGAGATATTGAAGGAAGGTCCAGTGATGCAGCCTTTTGTAATTTATGTTTATTTTTGAATAAGTTCTGACTGTGAAACATTTGATCTAAATTTGACTTTTTTATGAACTTGGGTTCTGTCCTTTGTTATATAAGACATTGAGAGAAAACTGCTGTTTGAACCTTGATTTCATTAGGGAACCACTTTTGTCAGAATTATTCAGATTAATTCTTTTACTAATTATAGTAAACCCAACTACAATAATATCATCTGTCATGAACTGATCATCACCAGATGTTAGACATGATGCCAGGCACATTATTACATGCTACTTCTCTTTCTCACAACAGTTCTTCAATGTAGACTTTTTCAGGGTCTCCATTTTGCAAGAGAAAAGCTGACTCGTCTAAGGTCACACAGCTAATAAAGCTGAGATCTGAACCCGAATTGTTCACTTTCAGAGTTCATAGTTTTTTTTTTCCCTACAGTACACTTCCTCTATAAAAGGCATCCTCTTTTAATGCTGCCAAAATCAATTTGGTTTTAGATTGTCTTCGCAGTTTTACTGACTTAGAAGAACTTGATGAGACAGAGTTATATATGTGCCACAAGTGCAAGAAGAAACAAAAGTCCACTAAAAAGTTTTGGATTCAAAAACTACCCAAGGTAAGCATTGCATTTCAAATTATAATGCAGTTTTGAGGGGGAAATGCTTGATTGGTTGGAAGACAAATTATTTTTCTAACTTTATACGTATATAATCTGTTCTGCGTTTGTCTCTAGGGTTTTCAGTAAAGCTAAGCCCTTTATGAATTCATAAGTAAATATTTCCTCATCACTATTTACAGAGTGTGACGGGTGGGGTTTCCCCACCACACCACCAACATGCAGTTCTCTGACACCATGGGCGTCCTACATACAATTCAACTCCATTCTGACACTGTATACTCAGAGAGAGCATCAGATTCCACAGGGTAAAGGGGCTCAGTCCCACAAAATCGCCCTCCACATCAGACACCATCACAAGCCCAGGCTGTTACTTTGGGCTTAGGCTTCTGAAGGGACAACTACAAATTGAGGGTTCCTATGACTCCTTCCTTGGACTTCAGACACCAGTCACATGTCCCCATTGTTACTCCTACTTGTGACCGACTAGGTAGACATCCGAGGTCCCCATGACCCTTGTCCCTTCTTGGGTTCCATTAATTTGCTATAGCAGCTCACAGAACCCAGGAAACCTGTCTGCTCACCAGATTATCAATTCACAACAAAGGATGTTAAAGGATACAAATCAACAACCAGATGAAGAGATACAAAGGGCAAAGTTCTGAACAAAGGAGTTTCTGTCCTCATGGAGTTTGGGGCCTTGCATGGTGGCATGTGGAAGAGCTCTGGTTCCCCAACTGGAAGTGCGCCAAACCTTGTCCTTTGGGCTTCATTACACAGACATGACTGATTAAATCAGTGCCCATTGCTGATCGTTCAACCTCCAATCCCTCTCCCCTCTTGGGGGTCAGGGAGGTAGGACTGAAAGTTTTAACTCAATTTCTTGATTGGTTCTCTTGGCAACAAGCCCCCATACCTCACTAACATAACAAAAGATCACTCTGTGTGGCTGTCTTAGGAAATTTCAAGGCTTTTAGGATCTTGTGTCAGGAAAGGAGACAAAACTAAACACATGATTATAAATCACAGTACCATAAAAAGGTATTCATGGAAGAAACCAATATCAAGAATCAAAAGAAAAACTGATAGACTGCCTAAAATATTATCTAAGAGACATTAGTACCATCAAGTAGTTAATTTTGATTGAAAGGTAAATTAAGTGCTTGTTTATAATTTTTGTCTTTATCTCTCATCCAGGTGCTATGCTTACATTTGAAAAGATTTCATTGGACAGCATATTTAAGAAACAAAGTTGATACATATGTAGAATTTCCCCTGAGAGGCCTAGACATGAAATGCTACTTACTAGAGGTAACGTAATTACATTTGTTAGTAAAATTAAGTCTTCACAGAGAGAGGGTGGAGGTCATTGAGGTAGGGAGATGCTGATGTCATTGACCACTGCTCCTAACTCAGTCCTGGGATGCCTTCTCCCCTGATCTGTAGCCCGAGAACAGTGGCCCAGAGAACTGCCTGTACGACCTCGCTGCTGTGGTGGTGCACCATGGCTCTGGGTGAGTATGCCAGCGGGCTCTCTTGGGTTGGGAATAGGGCAGTAAAGACCTGCAATTTTGTACCACTCTCAGTAACTCTCTCCCAGCTCCCTCTACAGCAGTTCAGGTTCGTTCACTAAAATGGACAGGAATGGACAAATTTAATTCAGAGGACCATTATATCTATTACTGTGGGCAAGAATCCCGCAGAAGAAATGGAATAGCTCTCATAGTCAACAAAGAGTCCAAGATGCAGTACTTGGGTGAATCTCAAAAATGACAGAATGATCTCGGTTTGTTTCCAAGGCAAACCATTCAAATCACAGTAATCCAAGTCTATGTCCCAACCACTAATGCTGGAAAAGATGAAGTTGAACGGTTCTACGAAGACGTATAAGACCTTCTAGAACTAACACCAAAAGAAGATGTCCTTTTTATCATAGGGGACTGGAATGCAAAAGTAGAAAGTCAAGGAATACCAGGAGTAACAGGTTTGGCTCTGGAGTTCAAAATGAACCAGAACAAAGGCTAACAGTTTTGTCAAGAGAACGTTCTGGTCATAGCAAACATCCTCTTCCAACAACACAAGAGAAGACTCTACACATGGACATCACCAGATGGTCAGTCCTGAAATCAGATTGATAATATTTTTTGGAGCTGAAGACAGAGAAGCTCTAAACAGTCAGCAAAAACAAGATTGAGAGCTGACTGTGGCTCAGATCATGAGCTTCTTATTGCATAATTCAGAGTTAAACTGAAATAAGTAGGGAGAACTACTAGGCCATTCAGGTATGACCTAAATCAAATCCCTTGCAGTGGAAGTGACAAATAGATTCAAGGGATTAGATCCGGATGACAGAGTGCCTGAAGAACTGTCATTGTACAGGAGGCAGTGATCAAAACCTTCCGCAAGAAAAAGAAACGCAACAGGGCAGAATGGCTGTCTGAGGAGGCCTTACAAACAGCTGAGAAAAGGAGAGAGGCAAAGGCAAAGGAGGAAGAGAAGGATATACCTATCTGAATGTAGAATTCCAAAGAACAGCAAGGAGACAGAAGAAAGCCTTCACATGTGAGCAATGCAAAGAAATAGAGGAGAACAATAGAATGGGAAAGACTAGAGATTTCTTCAAGAAAATTAGAAATACCAAGGGAATATTTCATGCAAAGAAGGGCATAATAAAGGACAGAAATGGTATAGACCTAACAGAAGCAGAAGATTGTAAGAAGAGGTGGCAAGAATACCCAAAAGAACTGTACAAAAAAGGTATTAATGACCCGGACAACCACAATGGTGTGATGACTTACCTAGAGCCAGGCATCCTAGAGTGTGAAGTCAAGTGGGCCTTAGAAAGCATTACTAAGAACAAAGCTCGTGGAGATGATGGAATTCCAGCTGAGCTATTTCAAATCCTAAAAGATGATTCTCTGAAAGTGCTGCACTCAGTATGGCAGCAAATTTGGAAAACTCAGCAGTGGCCACAGGACTGGAAAAGGTCAGTTTTCATTCCAATCCCTAAGAAAGGCAATGCCAAAGAAGCACAAACTACCACACAGTTGTGCTCATTTCACATGGTAGGATAATGCTCAAAATCCTTCAAGCTAAGCTTCAACAATACGTGAACCAAGACTATCCAGATGTACACGCTGGATTTGGAAAAGGCAGGGGAACCAAAGATCAAATTGACATCTGTTGGATCATAGAGAAAGCAAGAGAATTCCAGAAAAACATCTCCTGCTGCTTCATTAACTACATTAAAGCCTTTGACTGTGTGGATCACAACAAACTGCGGAGAATTCTTAAAGAGATGGGAATACTAGACCACCTTACCTGCCTCCTGAGAAACCTGTATGCAGGTCAAGAAGCAACAGAACTGTATATGGAACAACTGACTGGTTCAGAATTGGGAAAGGAGGACATCAAGGCTGGTATGTTATCACCCTGTTTATTTAACTTGTATGCAGAGTACATCATGCAAAATGTCAGGCTGGATGAAGCTCAGCCTGGAATCAAGATTGCCTGGAGAAATAACAACAACCTAGGTATGCAAATGATACCACCATTATGGCAGAAAATGAAAAGGAACTAAAGCGCCTCTTGAAGGTGAAAGAGGAGAGGGAAAAAGCTGGCTTAAAACTCAACATTCAAAAAACGAAGATCATGGCATCCTGTCCCATCACTTTATGGCAGGTAGATGGGGAAAAAATGGAAACAGTGACAGACTTTATTTTCTTGGGCTCCAGAATCATTGTAGATGGTGACTGCAGCAATGAAATTTAAAGATGCTTGCTCCTTGGAAGAAAAGCTGTGATCAACCTAGACAGTGTATTAAAAAGCAGAGACGTCGCTTTGCCAACAAAGGTCTGTATAGTCAAAGCTATGGTTTTCCCAGTAGTCATGTACAGATGTGAAAGCTAGACCATAGATAAGGCTGAGCACCAAAGAATTGATGCTTTTGAACTGTGGTGCTAGAGAAGACTCTTGGGAGTCCCTTGGACAGCAGGGAAATCAAAGCAGTCAATCTTAAAGGAAATAAACCCCAAATATTCACAGGAATGACTGATGGCTGAAGCTGAAACTCCCAATATTTTGGCCACCTGATGCAAAGAACTGCCTCACTGGAAAAGACTCTGATGCTGGGAAAGATTGAGGACAAGAGGAGAAGGGGGCAACAGAGGATGAGATGGTCAGATGGCATCACTGACTTAATGGACATGAGTTTGAGCAAACTCCAGGAGATAGTGAAGGATAGGGAAGCCTGGCGTGCTGCAGTTGTTGGGGTTGCAAAGAGTTGGACATGACTGAGTGACTGGTAGAACTTTCCTTCAGTCTTGGTGGGAAAGAGTATTCCTGAAATATGTTGCAAAGCATGAAGAGAAGGCACACGAAAGCAAAATGGAGAAAGGTTCATTTGAGTCCAGCATTCACAACTAGTCTGTTGTCCACAAAATCCTGAGTAGTCATTACTCCAAAAGACTGCTGATTTCCTTGGCCAATTGATATTTAAATGGAGGGGAAACAGGTATTATTTAGAATAAACTTCATGTTCTCTACTTTACAGATACATTTCTTATTTTGTTACATAACATTCTTGATTACTTTTTTCCCTTGAAAACCTGTAATAGGGGTATATTCCTTCCTTTTTCTGGTCTGCTTGAGGATATTAGTTTTACCTTCAGACCTGTCAAGCAACTATCCATGTTGAAAATCCTCTTCCCTCTGAACTTTGTAGACATTGCTCTTTTGATTTCACCATTCATAGTTATAAATGATAAGTCCACTACACATCTGATTCTCATTTGCTTGTTTTTTCTTTGGACTTAAGAAATTACTTGAGATATATTTGTTTGGTAGTTAACAGGGATACTCTTAGTCTAGTGTCTTCAGCTCATGAAATGTTGTAAGTGTTTTTCTAGCAGTTTGTGAAGGTCTTTGTTCTGTCTACAGGCTTTCTCCTACCCAGGAGGACTGAGTCTGGGGCTCCATGTGTGAGTGGGTGGGTCATGATGAGAAAGAAAAGCCTTTGATGGTCAAACTAGGAGAGAAAGTGCTTCCCTGGAGGCAGATTTCTGTCCTGTGCTCAGGTTTCTTCTAAGACTGATGGGAAATCTGGTCCTAAGTTTTCCCTGTTTCCACAGGCTGTGACCTCTGCTTGTTAGGCTCCTTTGATGTTTAGTTTCTCTGTTAATCCAGTGCCATGTAAAGCTCTGTGTTCCTGAAAATCTTCCGTTTCTGCTCAGTCCATGGCACGCTTCCCTGTTCTCCAGTGTGACTATATTCCTTGTCATTTCGATGGGTTTCAAGAAGATAAACGTGAGCTTAATCACCTGTCTTAAATTACAAATCTCTAGAATTTATTCCATACAGTAATTATTAAAATGTATTGTCCTTCTAATAATTTATATGGTTGCACAGATTCTTGTGTGACTTCTGTAGTCTTTATCTTTGCTCATTTGACCTTTCTTCACAGGGTCGGTTCTGGACATTACACAGCATACGCAACTCACGAAGGTCGCTGGTTCCATTTCAATGACAGCACTGTAACTCTGACTGAGGAAGACACCGTGGTGAAGGCCAAGGCCTACATCCTTTTTTATGTGGAGCGCCAGGCCAAAGCTGGATCGGATAAACTTTAATACCTCCTCCAAATCATTATTCTTCAACTATACCGGACAGACATTTCCAATTTTCCATAAATACTTGATCCAAGATTTAATTTCATTATGCACTTTTCAGTTTCCTATTTTGGGTTTAGTTTTATTTTGTCAATGGTAGTGACTTATTGAACATGGGCACCAACTAATTTTTTTTTTTTTTTTTTTTAGTTCTACCAGAAAACCTCAGCAGATATTTTGATTTGCTGCTTTAGTTGTAATAATTCAGTTTTTATATGTAGTTTCAAGAACTTAGTTCTATTTGACTTTTTTATATTAATGTTCAGTTCTCACTTTGAGGCACATTTACATCAATGCTTTGTTACTCTCGTATGCTGAAAGCGAGAGGTGTTCCCCATTGTGAAGAGCGATGTAACCACCTGCTGCCTTCTCACTGATCCAACAGAGATCAGGTTGGCTCTAAAGCAAGTATCATGTGTGCACGTAAATTTGTGGCTCACGAGAGTTCAGTGACTGCTCAGTAATCATTCTTCCTGCTTGTAAAAGAGGACAGGAAGGGCGTCATTAAACAGACCAGGTGACTGCTGCTCTTAGCATCTCTCAAAGGTGCTGTTTATCAGCACTACTAAATAAATCGGTTGATTCAGTTGTACCTACATTGCAAATTCAAGAATTACTTTTAATTTTTTTTGGTTTTGGGGCACTTTCATAGATGAGATAGGGGTACTGAACAGTCCAAATAAGACCAAATACACTTAAAAGTGTTTCAAAAGTTCTGTGACTCAGCCACATGCTATCCACGTGTTATTTATCCAGTGTGCAGAAACTGTAGTGTCATGATTGCCTTTTTGAGTCAGCACCTAATTCCCCCATTGGTTGTAGCACTGGGATTAACTGCATGTCCACTCTAGTCTGTCTTACTTGGCCACCAGAGGTTGAGATGCTACCTCCCAAAGTTGATTCTGACCATCACCTAAACTTGGGGTAACACTGTGGAGTCCACAAGAGGAAACTAAAGTCTTTAAGTTTTAACAGCTCTCACTGGCCTATCCTCATAGCAGAGCAATTGAAAATACTTTCACTTTGAGTAAATAGAGTTTTTGTTGTTTAGGTTAGCAGTCTTTTAAAATTGTTTTCAAGAAAAGTAGGCACCAGCACTGCTTAGCTTTAATTAAAATTGAAATCTGGAACCAGAATCCCATCTAATGACGCTTCCTGTGCTTTCCAGAAGTGTTTTCAAGCCAGCCTGCTGATCTTGGGGTGCTGGTGCCCAACGTCCAAATTAGTGAGAGGAGGAGGGAGCTCCAGCTGGGCCTGTGGGATAGGACCATGCACATTTTCATGTTCACTCCTTGTTCCAGTTGGTATTTTCCTCCAGTCCCAATTCTTTACAAGTTGTTACAAGGGGGCAGAATGTAGTTAGTTTATGTTAAGCCAGCCAATCAGACGTTCTATTATTTTTTTCTGTTTAAAAAAAAAAAAAAAGGTCCAGATTTTAAGTGTATGGACGTAAAAGAAAGTTGGGTGGCCCTCCTCCTGGCCTGGATGTTGGAAGCTGCAGGAAAAGAGCTGCTCCATCCCCACTTCAATATTAGCTGGAAAAATTCCACATTTTCTCAGAGCAGAACACACCTGCTCAACAGTTTAGAATAACTAGGAGCAAATTATGTCTGAACGTCTACTGTCCAATACCATGGTCATTGGCCATGTATAGTTAGTTAAGTGTTGATTTTCATTAAAAACATATTGAAAACTCAGTTCTTCAGTCACGCTGGTCATGGTTCAAGTTCTCAGCAGCCACTCATGGCCCAGGACCAGCTAGGGCTGGACAGTTCCACCTGTATGCAGCGCTCTCCCAGACTGTGCTGATCTACAGTTTCACTCCAGAGAAGAAAGCTTTGCCATCAGGTATAGATCTTACAGCTTAGAAACAGAGCGCCCAGAAGATAAAATTAAGAGGAAAACATGTATTTAAAAGTTTACAATGTTAAATTACACACGCCGAGCCACAACTTTTTGAACTACAAAAATGACAGTTTCACATAATTTGATCTACTGTATCAGTACATTAACATCACATGACATTGAACTAGAAATGTGCATCTCCTCTGACCTCGCTCCTATGAATCCAGTCTCTTTTGCTTAGAAGATACACAGCTGTAACTTCTAACATTTGCACTTAGATCACTAGTCTCTGCGTGGGCAGCACTTGTAACTCCAACAAGAAAGCCTCGGGCAGTGTTGATGGAGGAAAATGGCCTTTCTACCAAATGGAACTTACAACAGACTAGACTACTTTGTTGGGGAAAGTGGTCCTCACACAGGCAACACTGTTGGCTTAAGAGATGAACACACCTCCTCTCTTGAATTTTGCAGTGTTTTTCTCTCTTCATTTTACTAAAGCAGACATGCCTGAAGGATACCATGAAGGTTCTCTGGAAAAGCGACTGGACCCATGTGAACTGTGCACTTGAACACCAGTGATGTAAATGTGCCTATTTGTATTTTGAAAATTTAACTGTGCAGCCTTACCACGCCTCTTTCGAAAGCTGACCTTCGTGCTCTTCAGGGCTGTTCCCTGGTGCCGTGTCGCCTCGAGCACGCGTGTGGCTTCCCATTCAGAGAGCAGTGCTGAGGCAGGGCCTCACGCTGAGGCACAGGGCTCCTCGGAACAAAACTCTCAGAAGTCCTCCCACACAGGTGGGTGACAGAAACAGTTTGTGGCAACACAAATCTCTCTCCATGGTGGAGAAAACCTTTGCTTATCCACTGTATTCTACTCAGTGTCTAGTGATGACAAATGTAATAGAATTAAACCAGTAAAGTGTATGGGCCCTGGTTAAGTGTTAAATGTGTATCTCACCTGTGGAACCTACTCAGCAGCTTGGTTTCTAGGGTTGGGGACATATTTATTTCTTAAAGCCAAACCTCTCCTTCATTGGTTTAGTGTGTGTACATATGTCTATTTAGATACACTTATCCCACTTCCACCTCTACCGTCCCCTGAACTCTCTCATGTTCCCTTTGTAGCTGAAGTGGCCTCTTCCTGTGAGCCCTGGAGAAGCTCCTGAGCAAAGTCTGTTTCTGCAGCCAGGAACAGATAAGAGGGGACCAGAGCGTGGCCGCAGGAGGGTGCCCACAGGGCAGGAGGGAGTGGGAGTGGGTGGCGGTGTGCTGTAGTCCAAGGTCTGTGCGTCACCTCGCTGGGTGAGGACCTTCCCCCTCAGGTCTGACTGCGACGGACTTCAGACTGCCCTCTGCGAGTGTTGGTTGTGTGAGAGGTAATCATTTCCACTGAAACCTAATCTGTATGATGCTGAGAGGATTACTTGTGCAAGTGACTGATTTAAGTTGTAATCACAGCCTTTTGCTGCTTCACCAACCTGAACTGTTTTATGGAAAGTATCATTAAAGATCTGGTCTCTTCCCTTTTGACTATTATTTCCGAACCTCTTTCAGTGGAGCAAAGTTAGTGATGATGTACTTGCTCAAGCCAAGGGCCTTTGGAATGAGTCACCAGGTAGTAGGTTTCTACGAACCCGTCACCACCTGGGGCTGCTGTGCACTTGGGCCCAGACAGAGGGACCTGGAGGGCAGGGTTGGTGGCAGGCCAGGCCGTCCAGTGCCGCATCAGGTCCCAAGGGAGCTCACCCGCACTGTGTGACTTCATCCTGTCCTTTTTTATAAGAATGAGGTCCGCTTGCCTCCGTCAGAGCCAGACTACCCTGAGGAACCAGGTTTGGGGCTCTGACCAAAGGATCAAACAGGGAAACAAGTGCCACTGTTAAAGAGTAAATACCTGCTTTACAGTAAGCTCCTGTAAGAACCACCCTGTGTCCACACCCATTGTTTTTCTGTGTTACTCATTTGCCTGTTTCTATCAGTTTTCTAAAACTGAAGATAGAGACGCCTGCGGCCCAAATGGTTTTGCCTCCAGTTCTCGAATCACACGTTTCCTTCTGGCAGCCATGCTGGTCAGAGGCTGTGAAGGAGCCGAGCTCCATGGGGCAGAAAGGGAGGAGCTTGGAGGAACAGCTGTCAGAACACCCAGCTGAGAGCCACATTCCTCCCTGCAGGCAGGCATGCCTGTGGACCCACCCTATATCCCGGGGTGCCTCCTACCACCCCACGTGAGGAGCAGCCAAGTGGCCCGGCTCTGCCCATATTTGCTGCTCAAGCAGAGCTGTGGACGTGCAGCTTGGGAGACAAGGAACAAAATGACTCTCCCCTGTGGCTGGCAGGCTTACACTACTCTGCCTTTAAGAAGGTGAAAGAACCAACTACTTCCAGGGATCAGCCTTCTAAAAACTGTTGGTTTGGAAAGGATTCAGGAGGGAAATCCTAAAGGCTTTCCAGTAAACCCACCTGTGGTGCAGCAGTACCTTTTGAATAAGTTTAACTAGAGCCCAAAGAGGGACTCTGGCTGTCAGCTGTCATTTGAACAATTGAAATGATTAGTGTGAAATATGAGCAGTTCTTAGTAACCCTTTCCTTGAGAAATACATCTTGCTTTTGGCTGTTTCTTGATGTATGCTGTTTTTAAGAAAAGTCATGCTTTCCATTTGACCTTGGCAGTGGTGGGGTAACCCAGGCACAGGGGACCCACTGACTCCTCAAAGCAAGGGAGCTGGCCACAATGGCTACTTTCTCCCTTAGGCTGCATTCTGCTTTTACAGGCAAAGCTGCACCAGGTCTGACCCAGCCGCAGTTCCAGAAGAGGGTCCTGGCATATGTGCTTCATCCACACAAGTGGAAACAGTATTCCCATTCCTTCCAATTCTAATTATGTGGGAAAAAGAACAATAGTAACCACTGAGGTGGTGTTTCCTGGTCTAGCAGAGAAAAAAATGGTTCTCATCTCACTACTGCAGCCCCCAAACCAAGCAAGACATAGGAGACACAGACCTAGGAGCTCACAGGAGGAGGAATACAGCAGGGCTGGTGAAGGACTGGGAGTGAGGCGGTACTAGAAAATGAGCCCACAAATTAAGGAATCTCAGTTTTGTGTTAGGAAGGGAGAACTCATGAATAAAACCTCCAGCAATTTACTGAGCAGCTTAACTGCCAGGAACTAAATTACACACATTCACAAGGAGGATGTGAGGCTGGTTTACAGGGCAAGAGTAAAATACTTCAACTTATAATTGCTTCAAGTAGTTTTGTGTTAAGAGTTACTTCATCCATCCTGGCACTTGGGGAAATATAGATTAGATACAGCAGGACACATAATTGGAAAAATGTAAAGCCAAGTAAATGAGTTTACACACATACACACAGAAGAACCTTGGAGAGACAGAAGCTACTTAACACAAATCTTTTATGAAAAAGCTCAGGGTAAAAACAAGGCAACTGGGAAATCCCTCTGCCTGGAGGGGAGCAGCAGGATTTGATGGTAGTTCAGCTTAGGCTGGAAACCATCACTATGGAACAAAGTAACACAGAAAAGGGGCATCGACCATGGCTTCTGCTTACACCTCCAAGCATAAAACCACAAGCTTTAGCTTTTTATAGACAGCAGGCTTCTTCCTATTGAAAGTAGAGCCAAAGACTCATATTGATGTCCCAGGAAATAAAACCAGATACTATTAACAATTAAAGTCCCTCCCAGTGAGTAGAGATTGCAAGCCTGGACAAAGATAGTCTAGCCAGTACCCCGAATGAAAATGCCAAAAGAGCTCTCTGCCTAACACCATTGTCAGCTAAAAGGAAAGAAATCCCCTTTAAGTAGGCTATTGAACTTCAACATGCTGATTTTCTGCCAGGGTTTTCAATTCCTCTAAACATAAGCCGAGCCACAGACTACCGCACGTATGTCTGGGTCTGGGCTTCCCTCCTCCTCAGAGCGCCAGCACCAGTTGTTGGCCAAAAATAAACACCATTCTTCAACCATATATGTCCACCAGCCCAGAGCTGGGGAGGAGCAGCTGGAGGTAGGTCAGGTCCCTGGGCTCCAGCCACACTCGGTGTGGCCACTGCGGACCATGCACATCACCCAGCTCAATCGGGAGTGCCTGCTGCACCTCTTCTCCTTCCTGGACAAGGACAGCAGGAAGAACCTTGCCAGGACCTGCCCCCAGCTCCAGGACGTGTTTGAGGACCCTGCACTCTGGCCCCTGCTGCACTTCCGTTCCCTCGCAGAACTCAAGAAGGACAACTTCCTCCTGAGCCCGGCGCTCCGGAGCCTCTCCATCTGCTGGCACTCCAGCCGCGTGCAGGTGTGCAGCATCGAGGACTGGCTCAAGAGCGCCCTCCAGCGGAGCATCTGCAGCCGGCACGAGAGCCTGGTCAACGACTTCCTCCTCCGCGTGTGCGACAGGTAGGCCGCCTCCTGAGGCGCGCCGGCCTCCAGGGCTCTGGGAGGCCCCTGGGTGTCTGGGAAGAGCAAATGACGAGACCAAGACGGCTCTGCTTCGGGGAGCCTCAGACTAGGCCCAAGGCAGACCCCCCCAGGCCCACCCACCGCGCAGTCTCCACAGGATGGAGAGAATTCTGGGGGGAAAGGGCGCCAATCCTTCTCTTAGCCTCACAGGTCCTGGAGCTGCTTCAGCAGAGAGGAAGGACTAGGCTTCAGCCTGTCCCTCTGCTTCTGGCAGCTGTCCTCCCTGGCAGCCATGAAGGGCTGGGTGGGTCCAGCTGGGCCTTCATTTTCAGTGTCAGGTCCCAGGAAAAGGTTTCAAGATTCAGCAATCAGCTCACGCCCCCTTGATTCTGCTCCTGACAAGCAAACCCCAAGACCTGTGGAGTGCAGCTGAAGGAGGGTTAGGCTCCTCGGCTCTGGGTTAGATGAACCAATCCAGACTCCAGCAGGGGTGCAGACAGTGGTTTCCTTATGAGAAACTTACTAATCTTCAGAGTACCTGAAGTTACTGCGAGGATCAGTACACTGAAGGGAACAGTGCTTTAGCCCAAGTTTTCAAATGAGCAAACCCAAAAGTCTGACAGGTTGTGATTTGTGCCACAGTCTAGGATTCCCAGATTTTAGCAAATAAAGATTCAAGAGGCCCAGATAAATCTGAACTTCAGATAGACGGAATAATTTTTGGCACAAGTATGTCCTAAATACATCCTGTATTTGACCTGTCGACCCCATGGTGGCTGAGCCACGGGCAAGACTCCCTTCACTGTCACAGCCTCCTGCCCAGAGCAGTCCACAAAGAACAGTCTTCCTCAGCCAGGCTCTCACTGAGGCTTTACCAGTCCTGTCCTGCCTTTGAGGAAATGATCCCCTCGTCCACTAACAAACTAGGTTCAGTCCGCTTGTTGCCACCCAGGTTTAACAGCTGCTGTATTCTGGCAGCCTAACAAGGAACAGAAGCAAACAGTGTAGTGGCCCCTCCTTTTCTTTTTTTTTTTTTTAAGGCCATAGAAGAAAATAGAAGATGGATTTGGGGTTGTCCCTAATGAGACCATGCCATTTTGATGGGTTTAACAAGACCCAGTAAACAGACAGGGAAGTGATATGTACAGGGTAAAAAGCCTGCCCTAAATTTCTTCCATTCTTAGAAGCGGGTATAACCCCCCAAACCAGCAAGGTGTGGACTGTACCTGTCCAGGCACGAGTGTCAGAAAAAAGCAAAGGGCCTGGGGCTGAGTCCCCCAGTACTGCTACTGTCTGACCATGTGACCCCCAGCCCAAATATTTAAATTAACTCAACTTCATTTCTTCCCCTGTGGACTGGGATACACTGCCTTATCTCACAGGCTAATTTCAGATTAAATGACACAGTAGCACTGGCACACAGTAGGTATTGATGCCTGTGCACCAAACCTAGATCTGGCAATCACCTGGGGACAGCTGAGGATGGCTGGTAGGGAGTCCATGGTTTCTTTTGCTGGTTTCTTCCTGCCTCAGGATTATTCTAAAGGTTCTCAAGAGGAAGGAATCATGTTAACAGCCTTGGGGCTTAAATGCCTACCTAATCCTCACCACCACCCTGAAGGTAACAGTTTCTCTCCCACTTGACAGATGAAGAGGTGGTGCAGCAAGGTTCAGATATTTGTCCTGGGTTAGACAGCAAATAAGTCACAGGCAAATCACTTGAGCTCCCCGAGCCAGTTTCCTCATTCAAGAAACTGGGGGTGGAAGGCAGATATAAAGTCTAAGGAAGATGTGCAAACTTGGAAAGATGGGGTGTTCTTGGTTTGTGGATGCAGCCATGTCCAGTCTACTTTAGTTCCTTCCTTCCTTCCTAAAGCAAATGGAGCTGAGCTGGCTCAGTCAGGTGCAGCCCAGGGGCATTGAGGGAGGCGGATGGGGAAAGGGAAACCCTTTGTGGCCTGACTCCAGCTTCCTCTGGCTATAGGAAGCCAAGGCCTGCACCCATGAGACAGGTTCTTGACTGGAAGCAGTGTGGTCCTGCCTGCTCCCAGGAAACATGGCTTAGAAGCACCTACAGAAGGCCCTGCACAGGCTCCAGACACTTCTAATCATTTAGTTCTCAGGACAACCCCACTGGTGGGCATTATTCTCTCCCAGCCAACCTCAAACATACATACCAGGTAATGAATGACAATCAAGGTCACGGCACAAAGAAACCACGTCCAACTGTGCTCAAGATCTTTTTCCCAAGCAGTTGCTGGCAAGGTTGGTGCAGAGAGACACCTCCCTCCCCCCATACTTTCTGGACAAGCTACCTTTGTCCCTGACTGTACCCACAACAGGCCTGGGTCTAGCTACTTGTGGATCTTGACTTCTGGCAGGCTGGCATCCCAGTGGAGTTGCAGCAGCTGCCTCCGTCAACTCAGCTGAAACCAGGGCTCTAGAACTTGGAACCAATACTCAGAGGGGGCCCCGATGGCCAAGAGTTGGAATGGGCCTGATTCTAAGACACTTTACAGAAAACCCTCTCTGCACTGTCCTGCCACGATCACCAGGGCCTCAGCTTGAAGCTAGACTTGAGCTGTCACCATGCACTGCTTTTCTCACCCTCCTAGAAACCAGCATCGCACAGCAGGACGGGGGTTTGGGCTCCTGAGCTAAAAGCCCACTCACAGCCAAGTATGGTGAGGTGGAGTAGCAGAAGAGCAAGGGAAGCGGGCCCCAGTTCAGATCCGGGCCATGTCACAGCAGGCAGCTTCCCAAAGAGAAACTCACTAGGTCCGATGAAAGTGAAGGTGGCTCAACAGGATCCAACTCTTTGAAACCCCATGGACTATACAGTCCATGGAATTCTCCAGGCCAGAATACTGGAGGGGGTAGTCTTTCCCTTCTCCAGGTGATCTTCCCAACCCAGGGATCGAACCCAGATCTCCCTCATTGCAGGCAGAATTCTTTACCAGCTAAGCCACAAGAGCTAGGCCCGGTACTCCTCTCTAAGATGCGGTCTCCCAGAGTTCGCACTGGGACCAACCAGCCAGGGAGCTAGGGGGCGTGACCGGGGGCGGCCGCAAGCTAGCACGCTAACCGCATCCTCCTCTCCGCAGGTGCCCCAACCTGGCAACCGTCACGCTGTCTGGCTGCGGCCACGTCACCGACGACTGCCTGGCGCGTCTGCTGGTTTCCTGCCCGCGCCTGCGCGCGCTGCACCTGGAGAACTGCGCGCGCGTCACCAACCGCACGCTGACAGCCGTGGCGGCGCACGGGCGCGCGCTGCAGACGCTGCACGTGGACTTCTGCCGCAACGTGAGCGCGGCCGGCCTCAGGCGTCTGCGCGCCGCGTGCCCGCGCTTGACGCTGCGCGCTGAACACAGCGCGGCCATGATCCCGGACCAGCTCCCGCGCGGCCCGCACGCGCCCGGCACCGCCCTCCGCAAGTTGCTTCTGCGCTAGGCGGGCAGGACGCCGGCCCCAGGTCTCCAGAGGAAGGAGCTACTTGTGTTGAACGCCAGCTCCTAGACAGCCGCAACATCCTCAGCCAAGACTCGGATACGAGCGCCTAACCCATATTACGATTTTATACATCGTCTGAGTGCGAGATTTGATGGCCGGATGCTTGGAAAACACTCGATTGTTTCTCGCTAAGCACCAGAACACTTTTCTGTTTCCCCTGCGCACCGGGTTCTCCACTTGGGGCTCTATCTCATCCTTCACGGCTGAGACTGCAGCTGCGGGGAGGGGAGGTGGTGGGGGTGTCCTAAATCACCCCCTGTGGGGAAGTGTGGCCTCCCGAGCTCCCCAGGGCTGTGTGAGGGACAGCCCTCTCCCCAACCCCTCCTTGCTGCGCCAGAGGGAGGAGGGGGTAGAACCCTGAGCCAGAGAGAGCCGTGGTTTCCACCGGGCCTTTGCTCCGTGCCAACCCCCAACTCGGCTTTGAGCGATTCTAGGAAATTCTCGTTAATGTGATTCTTTCATAAACTGCAGCTATGCTTGTTTTCTACCGTTTTCCCATCCATCATAAACGAAGAAAATCATTTGACAGTCCCAAAGTAAAGACAAACACAAAAGCAGCAGCCCTGGTTAAATCTTTGGTTGACGAAACCATTAAAAGCCAATGCAAAGTTAAATTTTTACCTGCTAGATTTGAACGTTGGGCCAACGCCTTGAGTTCAATTTCATAGCTTTAGTCACTGCTGTCCCACCTTCAGCCACCAAAGCAGAGGCTCTCAGTCAGCAGTCATCCTGCAGCCTCCTGGTTCCAGGTACATCGGGAAATTTTTGGGTAAGGGGGGAAGGCAGGGAGAATGGTGAAGTGGTGGGCGATGCTCACTCTGGCTACTCCCATCACCAGCTGAAATCAAGGCCCTTGACCCACCTGAGACCAGGTGTTTCTTTTTTGTGGAAGGGGCTCTTGATGCCTACTCACTGGTGTTGGGCTGCACCCCATAGGCCTACAAAGCCTACACTTGCCCAGCTTTAATTCTGAGAAAGAGCCCAGAGTCAGTAACAGACATCAGTGGTTTAATGGATGGAGGAAATTTACATGTCTGAAGCAAAGTCCTGGAGTGACACCCCACTCTGTGCAGCAGGCAGGACACTGGCAGTCTTTGCTTGGGAGAGGGGAGGGGAGACGACCAGTTACAGGGGAATTGATGTCAGGTGGGCTCATTCGTTACCAAGGAAACCAATGGGGGCATGCCCCTCAGGGACCCTTTGATGTGAACAATCATCAGCTGGGGCTTGGGGCAAGGATCTAGGAAGATCGGTCCTTGTGTGTGTAGGGTTTAGGTGAAACAGGCACTAGTCAGGCAGGGGACTTACAGAGAACAAGAGAATAGCTATCTTGAGGGGCCTGACCAAACATATGGGTTCCTTATTCATTGCCCAGATATTGGGGAAACAACAAGGAAAAAAAAGACATTCTGTTCTCATGGATCTTATGTTCTAGTGGGGGAAGAAACAGTGTACCAGTCAGCGTATAAGAAGATAAGTACTGGGGAAGAGGGGAAGGTATAGGGTAAAAGAAATTTGGGGACTGCTGGGACTGCTGACAGGGGCCAGGAAAGGAAAAGCAACTTAAAAGAGGTTGACAAATGTAAGCCCCCTTGAGAAGGAGGCATCTGAGAAATAAAGTGGAGGGGTGCAGCATCTGGAGGAAAATATTCCACAGAGGGAAGAGCCGCCAGCACAAAGGCTAGGAGCATGGCTGGATGTTGCAGCTGAACAGAGTGAGGTGAGAAAACAAGGTAAGCAGAAGAGATAATCAGAAAAATGAGGGATAAAGGAAGCCTCAGTGGTTATTATGAGGATGAAACGAGAGCTGGAGATCCCCACACTCAGGTTACCCCCAGCAGGCGCCAGGGCCCCAAGATGATGATGGTGAAGGCCCAGAGGTGCTGAAACTTCTAGGCAGAGTCTGTGGGCAGGCAGATAGCATTCCACCTTGCCTAAACCCCTCCAGGGACTGCTGAAGGCCTTAGTTGCTGCCCCTGGGCCCCTAGTTGGACCAGCACTTAGCCCAGAAATAAAATCCTGTTTCATTCCTCTATAGAAAAAGCCAGCCTTGCCAAGCCACCAGCTGCAGTGGAATGGGAGGCCCACCACTACGCAGGCTTCCTCCGGGTGATTTTCTAGTTTAACCACCATTGCTGTGAACACTGGAGAGAGGCTTTTTAAAGGAAATTAATTTTTCGGCCACTACTGAAAACAATGTTGAAAGCAAGTTCAGGCTTCCAGGGAGTTAAATGTTTGTTTACAATGAAGCCACTTAAACCCCATAGATTTGCTTTCATCATCTCTGATAAGCCCCAGTTCCCAGAGGTCCCATTTGCCCTGAGTTGGTGGTTTAGTCTGGGGAACAACAGGATCCTGGTTTGTAGCACTCCTCTGACCAAGCACAGGTCAGCCCTCTCCAGACCTCAGCGCTCTTACCCGTGTATTGGGACAGTGAGAAAATCTTGCTTTGCAAAGTTCTTTTCAGAATCATGGGACTGTATTTGTAAAGCAAACAAAGGTTATTGTAAGTTCAGTTGGAATGTCAGTAACCTGGAATGAAAAGTAACCATGAGGCTTCTTTTCCCACAGAAGCTCTTTTATAATGAGGGTTCGGTTCCCTTTGATGCCTACTAAACCCCCATATACCAAGACTAGTACACAGAACTGAAGCTGTGCTGACACTTGTGTCCAGCATTGTTCCTAGGGCCCCAGTTAGGCCCTGCCTCCTGCATGGGAGCTTTGGGTCTCTGAGCCCAGGCCCATCTGAGATGCTTCCAGAAGGCAGGCACTGACTGTCCACCCTGCCTTCTAACAGTCACTGTTCACAGCAAAGGCAGTGACAGAACACAGTGCCCTGCTTAATCTAAACACAGCTTTCACCGTCTTTCCTCAGATTTGCATATACTGGGGGGGGGGGGCACTGTATGCTTAATTAACCCACCAACTCATTCATCTCACAATCATTTACTGGGTACTGGCCCTGGGCTGGGCTAGGCCCTACTTCAAGGGAGTCAGTCTAGTCAGAAGACGTGCTGCTGGGTTGGGCGGGAGTTTTGAGTTCTCTCCCAGCTCTGCCATCTGTAACTTCTGACAAGTTATCCTTCTCTGAACTTCCATTTCTCTGTTTGTAAAATAGGACCAGTTCACTTTCGGTGACACTGTGACGAGATTATGTCTAACTGTGTAGTGCCTGGAAGGGGGAGGGTAGGGAGACGCAGCATCACATCCACGGTGGGGTTGTGCCTGGCAGAACCCACAAGGCCCAGGCACTGGGAAGCAGCAACACATGTTCAAAGACATGCCCTTTAAGCCAGACCTGGGACTGACTCCAGTTCCTATAAGGTTGATATCAGCAGGCACAGCTCAGAAAAGACAGGAAGCCCAGTGCATCTCCAGAGAAGGACGAGCTGGGGGAGATGTGAGCCTGACCCAGAGCCACCTGGAAATGGCCTGGGGGTTACCTGTGCCCTCAGAGCCTCCATTAGAACAGACCACAGGCTTTGCCCAGGTCCTGAACACTAACTCTTTTCACTCTCAGTTTTGGCCAAGGCAGCCAAAGTGAAAGCTGGGGGAGGGTGCAGAACCTCAGCACCAGGGCGGATGCTGCCTTCCAAGGCTTGGCTTAAGGGACACACTGGCCTGTTTCGGCACAGGCTCAGCACCTGCACGGGACTGACTGTGCTCCTTCAACTCCACCAGCAGTGTGCTGACAGGAAGCCAGGACTCCCAGCTCTCATCTCTTAAGTACCTGTGATCCAGCACTCTCCTTCTCCTGACCTCGAATTCCTGGTCTGTAAAGGGAGAGACCATCTGATGCCTTAGTTCTAGCATTCCTTCAACTCTGGGATTCAATGCCCAAGACTTGGTTTTTGCTAAAAATCGAGCTCAGCAAGTGTAGGTTTCATCTGGCTGGTAGTGCTGGGCAAAGGTCACAAAACTGGGAGAGGCCCCTTGAAAGGGCCTCTGAGGAAACCTTAAAGGTTGGGGGTAAAAGTCTCTTTAGACCATCTAAAGGTGACAAAAACTGCAAGGATTTGTTAACAAATCCAGCAAGGAGAGAAAAAGACCTAAAACTCTATGGGGGTTAAAAGTGAACTATGGAGGGAAAAACAGTTGCACTAGGCTCATTTCAGGTCCTCAGATCAGGGACTCCTGCCTTCCCCTCTCCTACAGCTTCCAAAAGTAGAGAGAATGAAACAAAATGATAAGTTTCCAGCAAAGAAATGGCATCTGTTATAAAACCAAGGTGTCTCTGTAAGCTTCCTCACAGAGTTAAGGCTCCGAAGAAGCCATCTGTTAGGCCTGACAGGTGGGAGCTGGAACCATGAGCATCAGCCTGCTGTGGGTGCCCTTTCCCCATGAGTCCAGAGCCTCATGAAGCTCAAGGCCTCATTTTGATTTAAAATAGTCTCTGAGACTACAGACGTAGCCATCAGCTCGCATACCTTCAGCCCAGCTCAGCAAGAGGGAAGAACCACTGGTTACCAGGAACCAGCCCAGAGGGCCTGGAGAGAACCCTGTGGTATGGTCCATGATCTCTGCACTCTCTTCTCTGCAGTTCCTTGTTGACCTAGAGGCCCTGACAGTGCATTCCCACTCACTGAGTGGATGCTGCAAGCACAAAGACCTTCACTGCTGCTTCTGACTGAGCTCTCAGGTCAAGTATTAAAGGCCCAGACCCTGGAAGCTATGGTCTCCTTCTGAGACACAATTCCAACTGAAGTCTCTTTTCCATAAAACTAAAATGTCATTATCCTAAATATTATTAGGCATACTCACTGGGAAACATCCATGCACCACATTATTTTGGCAAGCAAAACCACATTTTCCTTCCAATTTCTTTTTGGAACACATGCCTTTTACCTACGTTGTGGAAAACAAGTACTTGTAAAGCTCTCTGTCTGGCACCTCATTTGAGCAGGCTGTCAGCCTTGACCTTGTCCATGAAGTACACTGGAAGTATAGTGGGGCATGAACTTCTAATGGATGAGAGAGACAAGCCACCTGAAGGCTGTGCCTGCTCCCTGTCCCCACTCCCAGAGCCTTCACAGATGCTCTCCAGATGGCCCTTTCTCCCAGAACCACATGCTCATTCTGACATGCCTGAGCAAATGAGCATATAGCCCAGGGCCTTCAAGGGCTGCGTTTAAGTACCAAGGGTGTAATCCTTTCTCCAGTCCCCCGCACAACTCCCTACCGTCATTCAAGGACATAAAAACCACTCCTTAGTTCTCATGTTAACGCACAGATTCCCATGGTCACTCATTCACGTATGCGGGCGGTGGGGTGGGGGTGGTGGTGTCAGAACTGAGTAGAGCTGTCTCCTGTACCAGGTATCCTGGGCTGTTTAAGAAAGGCTCCTATGAGTGTGTCACACTTTAAGCCAGCTCTGGAGGAGGCAGCAGGGTGGTGCAAAAGTACGGGCCAAGTGGCTGACACAAGGGCCTGTGATGAGGGAACACAGTGAGAGACCGAGGATGACGGAACCAATGAATAGAAGCTTTCACCTCAGGGGCTGCTATACCCATGTGGACCTCTGCTCTGTCATTTCCAAGCAAAGTCCAGTGTGAAGGAATGTTTCTGATGAATCAAAAAGCTGTCAAAATGAAACTTGAAAGCTCACTCTCTCTTCATCAAAGCTCCAATAACAAAAGCAGCCCATGCACTGATTCCTGAATCAGCTTTATTTCTCTGCATAAGGAACCCTGCACAGGCAATTCAAATTAAAACAAAATAAATATATGAATATTCATGTAAAACTGTCCTTTCTAATGAACAATTATACACAATGTACAATTCCATGTTCACTGGGCGGGTTTACAAAAATGTACCATTCCCAACTAAAAATGCACCAAAATGGTTCCATGCAAACTTATCAAAAGTGACCAAAAGTATGGAGGGAAAAACCTGACTGAGAGCACTTTGCCTTTTTTTTTGTACAATCACAGAAAAATAAAAACATCTAATTTCTTTGTTACCTTTCGAGTAACTAAATGTGGCCACTGTTTATAACGTCGTCGCTTTATGTTCCTAAAACATCTATGTAGTTACCATAAAAGTGTATCAACATTAAACTGGAAGTGAACATTACTGAGAAGAAAGGGGTGATGGCACCCTCGGGAGTCAGTAGTCAGTGTCGGAGCCCTCAGCGTTGTCCACGTTTCGCGAGAGCATGTAGTTGTCCATGTCGATTGATCGGCAGTTGTTGATGGCGTAGCGCAGGCGCTCAGCCATGACCAGCTGGCTAGAGTAGGGGGGCAGTCTCAGCTGGAAGAAGCAGGTCTGTGAGGTAGGCAGACTGTCGTAAGGCTGTGGAGAGAGAGACCCAGAGCTGTGACTGCAGCATCAGGGTGTCATGGGGGGGTGGGGGGTGGGGAGCAGTGCTGCTCATAACCACCACCCCCCAAGTCAGGAGAGCATTTCTCCCTGCCTGCAGGTGGGCTCCGTGAACAGGACTGACTGCGTGGCCACCTGGAGAGCAAGCAGAGGCTTGGCCATGGTAGGGAGAGCGCAGGCCCTGGTGTCCTGTGGCCATCTAGCTTTTGGTAAAGACGCTTCTTTCCTCTCCTCACTCTTCGAAGGCCCTCCCGTGTGACATGAGAATGAGCCCTGACTGGTGGGGTTACTTGGGAGAACATGCTTCACACAGTGCCTGCTACAGGGCAACAGAGTTCACTCCCTTTCACCAGAGGGTGCAAACTTGAAGCTGCTATGGAGATGCGCCAACAGAGCCAGTGAAATGGAAGGAACAACTCTGAGGGAGTCACCACACTCCTCCTCCCCTCACTGTCCTCCTAGTGAGCCTTCTGCACCCTTTGCCTGCCATCCCATTACCGCTCCGATGAGGAAGGAATAGTTAATGAAATCCCATCCCACCTCTTTAACTGATGGTAATACAGTTGTTTAAAACAATAATTATGATGCTTAGTAGCATGACAGAAAAGTGCTGGGGATAGACTGTTAGGTGAATATGAATATAATTTATATAAAGTTCCAAACATGTCATGCAAAAATGTGTATGCCTAAAGAATTACACAAAAGTGAAAATGGATACCACTAGAGGGACAGGATTCCTGTCCCTCCCTGCAAACACTGTCCTGGCCTGCAAACACAACTGTTTTCCAAACTATCTATAATGATAGTAATGATATATATTGTTTTTGTAATTTAAAAAAAGTTTCAAAAAAAGATCCTGCCCTCTCTTTCTCACTGAACTCCTGGAAACCAGCCCTCCTTTTTGGAACTCAACATCAGGTGAGTGCATTTCTAAGAGGTGGGAGATGGAAGGCCCAGAAGTTTAGCTGTGCCAGAGCCAGTGACGAATGCAGAAAAACCACAACCCACAAAGATACTAAAGGGGAATGTCAACAGGTGACTCTGATCTGGAAACTGGAGAAATGGTTTAAAAGTCACAAAGGAGAGACCAATAGTGGTCAGTTTCCTGAGGCTAAAACTTTCCAGGCAGGGGTGTTTAGTGGATTAACTCCTGGGATGGCAGGGTAGCCCAGAACAGATATAAGGCAAGGCTTTTTTCCAGAACTGAATAGAAGCAAACCATTTCCTCCTCTCTGAAGCAACAAAATAGATTCACAGCTTTTAGTTTCTGGCAAGTCATGTAGAAAATTCATGGGGAGGCTCTTTTCATAGCCTTTCCTGTGTGAGGCCTCTCCAGCAAGCCCAGCCTAGGAGTGGAGCCCAGGCAGGCAGCCTCAGGAGGCAGCAGGAGAGGGCCAGCTTTGACTATAGCAACTTTCAAGGGGTGGTTACTGGAAAAACACCAGAAAGGAAAGGCCCTTGTAATGAGGTCCTATTTTCCTTGCTATTTCTGGAATAAACACTATGGGCCCAGCTCAGAGGACTGCCCAGCTTTTAGGGGGTTAAGAAGGAGAAAGAGGGGACATAGACACCTCTAACTTAATGTTGGGCTTGAGGGATGTACTAAGTGTCCAGGAGATGGACATAAGGAGATCTAAGTCTGCCCTAAGGAATAGTTAGGAGGCATAGGAAAGCATCCAGGAGGGCTTCCTGGAGGAGATGACATTGGGCTTAAAGGATGAGTAAGTGCTTGACAGGCATACATGGAAAAGGAAGAGGAAAAGAACTTTCTAAAAGCAGAGGCAAGAGCCTACACAAAGGCATGGACATTTAAAAACAGTATCCATGGGTGGTCTTGGAAGTTCTCTGGTGGCCTAGCAGTTAGGATCCTGGGCTTTCACTGTCACGGCCCAGGTTCAATCCCTGGTTGAAGAACTGACATCTCACAAGCCATGCGGCATGACCAATAACCACCCTCCCACCTCCCCAACCAACTAACCAAAAAACTGTGGGTCTATCAGGAGAAAGGCAAGCAGCCATAATAGCGAGAAATAGTTAAGTGTCAGGAGGTGATATCAGAAAGCAGGGCAGAGGCCAGACTGTGGAGGTGTTTACAGCTGCTAAGGTGGTCAGTGTTTGTCCTGGAATCAACACAAGGGGGCCCTGAACAGTGTAAAAGGAGAGTGACATGGTCAGATGGGTGCCTAAGAAAGAAAGATGACTGGCAGCAGCATGCATTTAAGGCTCTAAGCCCTTTTATTCCTGAGCCATCTGTCAAAACGGCAGCTGGGCTGGCTCTCTGCAGCAGGGGCCTTTCATGAGGCTGCAGAGAAGCTGCACTGCCTGTTCCGTGATGCACACCACACACGTAGCCGCAGAGCATGTCACTGCTGCTCCCCGTGTCGTCACGTCCCTCCTGGAGCACGTGCACCAGTTAATGGTTAGTATCTTGGTGAAAACAAATAAACAAGACCGTGTCCCAGTGCAGAAGTCACATGATGAAAAGGCATAGGAAATAGGACGCAGAGGTAACAATGATGGCCCTTCTGCCAAGCTTAGCTTTCATTCAGGAAGACACTGGGAGATTCAGAGAAGGTTGTTGTTGTTGTTTCTACATCCATGTAGGACATTTTTTTTTTAATTGAAGTTGTGAGATGTTTCTAAACAAGTTTTTCCTGCTTGATTAAAAAGAAAAAAAAAATCTGGAAATTCCAAGTATTAATCCTGAATTGGCAGGCCTACTTGAAGCCCAACATGCAAGCAACAAGGAAGCAACAAAGGCAGACATTACCAGAAAGAAAAAATACCTTACTTACCCTATCAACCTTCATGATCTGAAATCTCTGAGAAATATCAGCGGTGTTGGCTGGTAGTCGAGATCTTCCAGACACAAACCTCATGAAAAGCACACGCTCCTCGTTGGAGAACTCCTCCAGTGTGTGCCAGAACCACTGCACCAGCTGATGCTGCTCATCCACCTCCCGGTACCGTACCACTTTCTTCAAGACTTCTACGGAGATCTCGGGCATCCCACACACCATCTGCTCCAGCTGCTTTGCTGTGAGGAGGGACAACAGCGGCACAGGGACGATCCAGGACATTCCTTCTCGGACTGCAGCCACCTGCTCCCAGGAGAGGTTGTTCATTCAACATCTGTGTGCAGACTGGGCACCCATGGTGAACCCAATCGGGTCGGGCACCTCAGGTGTGCTCATCTGCTCCCAGGCCCTCTACTTGGCCCTCAGAACTGGCATGACTGCACACGGTCCAACCTTCTTGCCTCTGACCCTTTGTTAGAGTTTCTCCCTGCATGTGGGATTCATACATTCCTTCCTGTCCCAGGTCAAGTAGGTTCAGGGGCCCACCTTCCCAGCCCCACAAACTTTAGCCCACGGGGGCCCTTCTAATGCCAACCCCACTCACTCACACTCCTAACCACACATGGCCACAGGCTGTTAAAACTGCTCTGTGGAATACTTCATCTTCTCACCAGGGTAAGCAGCTTTTGGAGGATGTGTCTAGGGTTTCTACTGTCTTTGTAATTTATATTTTCTTTTGAAAATAGTTATATTCTTTTTGTAAAAATCACTTGTGCTGATTATTAAAAAAAAGTTAGAAAAGTACAAAGAAGAAAGTAAAACTGAGAAGTCCTTTCATAGGAAGGCAGTAAAAAGGATCGAGAATTTAATCAGGAGATGGGTTCTGAATCCCAGTCCCACCACTTCTTTTAAGTTTCTCATCTGAAAATATAAGGCAAATAATTGCTGCTCACATGATTATGACAGTTACTTTAAATGAGTCTGTATGATTGGGTAGTTAGCTTTTGTTAGCACAGTGCAAAGAACAGATCAGCTGAGGAGTGCCGAAGGGGTGCTGTCAGAGGCTGCCTACACAGTCTGTTTGGCGAAACCACTCCAAGGTTATACAGTAGAGCATACTCTACACGCAGACCTACCACTGTTCAAGGTTTGTTTCATAAATAACTTCTCCACTCTTGGTCAGTTTAGAATCTGCCAAACCAGAGAACCCGAAGAGAAGCCACATCTTGGGGAAGCCGTTATGATTGTGTGAGGCTGTCATGCCCAGGGCTAAGGAATGAACGGGCAATAAGGACAGTCTCTGCTGGCAGAAAACGGAATGCCCCAGCCAAAATGTGCCAAAACACAAGCTGAGGTACATGGATGGCTGCTTGAGTGGGAACAACTGGGACAGCTATAGGAAGAACACGGGGTTCTAAGAGACAAGGAAGAAGTGAAAGAGGAAGAAGGCCTTATTATCAAGAAAGGAACAGAGCCAGGGCAGAGCAGAGCACAGCTGCTGGAGAACAGGTCAATCTGGCCTTCACAGGAAAGGTCAGCACAAGAGCCTGGATACCACAGTGAAACCTGGTTTGTGATCATGGCTTTGCCTTGGGCACATTACTTCATTTCTCTGGACTCCATGCATTCATTTCTGAAATGGTGATAGTAATTTCTATCTCCCCATTGAGTAACTATGGGGAAAACTGCATATGCGGGGGGCCTGCTACCACATCTAGCATGTTGGAAGTGACCAGGGAATTTTTGGTCAGTTATTCCAGTCTATAAGGAGTAAGCATCTTTAAGCACTAGAGACAAATCCTAAGCCCTGACTGTGTAAACAACATTGCTGACAGGATCCACACTTACTAAGCTAAGGGGTATAGTTTTCTGACTAGACTTGGCCCAAAGCCAGAGTTGAAGAAGGAACCAGGAGTGAAGAGTATAGACTATATGTAATTCAAATTACTACACAGCCTCAGAGCCAGCATCCAACTCTTGAGAAAAACCCAAAATCTTCTGCAAATAAGGTATTACTGAATTGGCTATGAAGGACCATATAACCAAAATCACCACTCTGGGACACAGTATTCATTTCTAAGGTCATTTATCATACTCCCATCATTTACTAAATGCTTACTATGTATCAGCAAAGAACAGGATATATAAGTTATATATAAAAAATACACTCTTCATTCAATGTCTCACACGCTAATTGAAGAAAGACGACCTGAACTCTGCAGCCTAATCCTTAGTCTACAACTCAGAAGTATGTGATAGCGTGAGGAATTTCTAGGTGACCAAAAAGATCTGCACCGTTACAGACCTGGAGGAAAGAGGCCCTCATGTGGGATTACAAGGCCAGTCTTCAGGGATTCATTCACATGGACCCTGACTGACTGAGCTGGAGCAGGACACTGGGTTGGGGGGCAATAAGACATGAAGACAAATAAGACTGAGGAAGAGTGAGAGTGAGAAGGCAGGTTCTGAAGGACTGGCCTAGGGCTTGGCCTCCAAGCCAAACAGTGGCCAATTCAGGGCTCACCTAAGGCTTTGAGTAAAGGGCAGACCCTGAGATATGGCCTGAAAAGTCTCTGAATAGGGACTGAAATATAGATACAGATTAATCAACACTGTGAACTCATACACCAAAATTCAGTAAAAACCAGATCCTTTTGACCCCTGTTTGGAGTCAAAAGCAAACCTCTCAAACCTCTCATGTGAACCTCTCAAAATGTTTCCTCTCACCTGTCGGTCCATTTCATGAAGTCGATATTCAATGGCCCTCTCCACATATTCTTTCCTATTAGAAAACGTGAGTGGGATACTATTTCCACCAGGGATTATAGGAACCATTTTGCCATCAGCGCTTTGGCCAACAAAAGAATCAAGAGGAATCATCTATGAATAGAAGAAAAAATAATTTTTAATACATGGTAGAAATGACCACAAAGAGTATGTTACACACAAACACAGCAAAACATCAACAACATCAGAAATCTTATGAAGACAAGGCAACTGAGATAGCTGATTAGGCTACTTCAGGGGTTCCCAACTTTTAGGATCTAATGCCTGATGATCTGAGGTAAAGCTGATGTAATAATAATAGAAACAGAGTGCATAATAAATGTAATATGCTTAAATCATCCCCAAATCACCCCCTGTCTACCCCATTCATGGAAAAATTGTCTTCTATGAAATCAGTCCTTGGTGGGTAACAAAAAGGTCGGGGACTGCAGGGCTACTTGATGAGCAGGGAGTGCTGACTCATCTGGTTTTCATTAAAAATACAGTTGAATCTCTCTGTCTCCAAACCAGGTTTGATGAACTCTGGTTATCCCAGGCCTCCTGGGTTCTCTCTGTCCTTCACTCTAACAAGCAGAGAGAATGGATTAAAGGGGAAGGAACAGAAGCTGAGTGCTGGAGCTGACTCTGTTAGCAGCTATTGTAGCAATGGTATACAGTATGGGTCAGCTGGACAGCAAGGGGAAGGCTATATCTGAGTTTTACACAGGAAAATTCTCGTCAACACCAGCAGAAACATGGACCAGCCAGGATTTACCTCATGGAAACTCTCCTCAGTAATCCCACTGTCTTCAATGTGAAGAATGCTGTTGAGAGTCTGCACGTAGAGCAGATCTACCTCTTCCAGGTCTTCCAGGGTGAGTGGGACACAGCACAGCTGCTTCCACACCAGAGGGGCCAAGTGGAGGTCCAGAGGCTTCTTTGTGCGAATGGCAACCCCCATTAAGATTCCCAAGAACTTAAACTGCATTAAGTGTTCATCGAGGCAGGCAGAAGGATTAAAAAGGAACCTGCAGAATTAAAGGAAATACTTCAAACAAAGTTGTCCTCATTTCTATTAGAAACAAGTTATCAAACAGCTAAAGCATTAGTCTAGACCTGTGCTGTCCAATATGGCAGTCATTAGCCACATGCAGCTATTTAAGTTAATTAAATAAAATTTAAAATTCAGTTCTTCAGCTCCTGTAACCACATTTCAGGTGTTCAATAGTGACATATGGCCTACTGCTATTGTTCTAGACGGCACAGGGACCATGTTTTGAATTACTTTGAGGAATCATAAAAAGGGTGAGTGAATGCTCTATTAGTCCTTAAGCTACCTGCTCAAAGATGCCCTATTTCCTAAAATCATTTACAAGTCCACAAAGCAGGATCCAAAATTCAAAATTTGAAAAACATAGGAACAATAAATGATTGCAAATACTAATTGCTGCGACTGGATAGCATTTCAAAGGTTTTTAATGAATTTTAATTCACTGAGGGAAGGCCATGTGGACCTTCAGAAACACAAAAGAAGTCTGGTTTCATTTTCAAGTGACTTGTTACATCATAACAAGTCATGATGTAACTACCTCAGTTTCCTATCTGTGAAAGGAGAACAGTAACAGTTCCTACTCCTTAGAGCTATAATGAAGATTCAATGGGATAATCCATGTAAAACACTTAGAACAGTGCCTAGCATATAGTAAATGTACACTATTATTGCAGACATTCAGTAACACTTGCTGACTGCCCTTACCTGTCCCTATTGTAACCCACTTCTGCGGTAGCATTGGGAGATGGTATAAGAAGGTCCACAATACCAGTTTCAAGTTCCTGTAGAAGAATGAACAATTTTTTTAGAAATGCAGTTAAATATATCAAGAAAATGAACCAATTAACATTAAAGATCATGCTGAAAAGAGAATGTTGAGGAATTTATAATGCTATATGACAAACAGCAGTCTCTGTAATTATTTTCGTGGCTGTAACTTAAAATGAATTTAGGAATTCCCCCATGGAGAAAATGTCCTGCAGTACACAGAATAAAGATGAAAAAGCCAATCCAGGGCCTGAGCTGGGGTGTCTCTGAGCAGGGTATAGTGACATTCAAATAAACTTAATAAATGATAGCCAAGTATTATCTTAGATACAGATTTATTAGAAAAACCCTGATATGAGGCAAAGCTGGAAGGATCAGAGCTGATTTGGAAGCAAAACTGTGACTGTAGATTTTAAAATATGGACTTGTTCAAACTCTTAAGATTTGTTTTTCTAATTTCCTTGGAGCCTGGTTGTTCTTTGTTTTAAAAGCACCAGAATAAATGGGAGCACATGAGTGGTCCTGGATTTGACTGTTACAGAAGTGTACATATGTGTCATTGCTGTTTCCTCTCTCTGTTATACAGAACAACAGATGGTAAGTCATTGGTAGATGGCCAAGCACTGGCACTAACTCAGAAACATATCTTCATGAAGCACTTCACAAACCCTTGCAATAATTCACATATACATTACTAACAGCATGGCTTTATGTAAGTATCACAAATGAATTCTTGCTTAGATTTATAAAAACATGCCACAGTCATATCACTGGAAATAATAAACCGCCCACCACCTGAGTGGACAACTCAGCAGGGGACATTGCATGAATATACCTGGCACATCTCTGTGATTGTGTCATCAAACACTCCTCCGGCGTCATCCGCACCTTCGCCAACTAGCTTAACCTTCCAGGCTCGGGAGGGCAAACGGAGGTCTGAGGCATTCAGTTTAACTACTTGTCTCGCTATTTGAACAAAGATAGGCTTACACTTCCGTCCTCTTTAAAAGAAAGAGAAAACAGAATAAAATATAATACTCCCAAATCACCACAAATGTCACTTGAAGATATTCTCCCATCAGTGAAGGAACAGGCCAGCTTAACAACAGCCAGACACTGTGCTAGGCTCACTGTAATTACACTGGGTACTGACATAAAATACTATTAGCATTCCACTTTACAGACGAGGAAGCTAAGGTTCACAGAGATTAGTCAGTAGTAAGTCCATCTCAAAATATGCCAGTTAATGAAACATACATACATAATATGCTAACCTGGTTGATATCCTCTTTACAGTAATTTGAGGTCCATAGTTTTTGCCTTGAACCATGGTTTTTCCTATAGAGCGCACCATTGGGAGGGTGTAGACTCTTGGGGCTAACAAAGGCCGAAGCTGTCCCTGCACAATGCCCCATGTTCCAGCATTGTAATGAGATGTACTATTCTGTAACAGAAAGCAAGCTTAGCAGAAATGGTACAACCTAAGGCTTAAAAGAAGTAACATGTCACTTTTAGAAATGCACTTTAAAAGCATAAATCTGGGTATTAGCCCTTATTAGCAACTTTTTCAAAATATTTTTCTGATAAAGTATGATTATTAAAGTACAGAAAAGGACATACACATAAGCACACAAATAAAATCATCCCTAATATTACCATATGGAGATGGCCCCATTAACACTTTCCTCCACTTCCTTCCAGTTGCCTTCCTTTCCACATTTTCAAGATTGCACTATTTATATCCATTTTCTGTTTTTCTCACTTCACTTTATACCATAAACATTTCTCTCATTATCTGTAAACAGGATGCTAGCATTCTGTTAGTGCTGCACAGTATTCTGTTGCCAGGTTGATTATCTACTTCTAACAATGATTTCTCAAATCTCTCATACACCCGTGACTAGGTTACCAAAAGGATTTTTTTTTCCCCCATTAATTTTTATTCGTTGGAGGCTAATTACTTTACAATATTGTAGTGGTTTTTGCCATACATTGACATGAATCAGCCATGGATTTACATGTGTTCCCCATCCCGATCCCCCCTCCCGCCTCCCTCTCCATCCCATCCCTCTAGGTCTTCCCAGTGCACCAGCCCTGAGCACTTGTCTCATGCATCCAACCTGGGCTGGTGATCTGTTTCACCCTTGATAGTATACTTGTTTCAATGCTGTTCTCTCTGAATATCCCACCCCCAAAAGGATTTTTGACTAACAGTTTTACAAACTAATACACATTTTGGCAGGCATGCCTACACATTAACCAAACAAACATAGCCAGGTTGCTTTCTTTCTAAATTACTAGACTGTTCTATTAAGGACAATCAAATCAGCCAAATTTACTTTATCTCCCCACTGCCCCTCCACAGGGTATGTTCATTTGTAAGGACAGCAAGAAGTCTCCAAAGTTTCTCACACTCATTTATATAACCCCTTTGACTGAGGTATTAACACTTTTGTGTGCTTAAGTTTTAAAATCATACACTACAGTTTGTAGAAAATACATGCTTAGCCATTCATACTTCCTTGAACTTTCGACAAACCAAAACACTGAAGGAAGACCATTTTGTGTCCAGCAGCATGATAACCTGTATCTGGATCATCCTTAATCCAGCAATAAAATGAGAACAGAATTGGTGCCTTCTCTAGGCCTCCTGGGTGCTAAGAGTAAGAGCATTAGCCATGGAGGAAGTATCTGAAGGCTGAAAAAAAGGCCCAGGGACCTGGTGAGCACAGCACGGGCACCGCTTCCTAAGCCAGCGCGTTACCTGGTTGTTGGGGCTGAGGTTCAGTAGCCTCCAGGACGAGTACATGAGGTCAGAGAAATGGTAAAGCAGCCGGAGCCTGGCCCTCGCAGTGTGAATGCTCACCTCCCTCAGAGCCCCGTACTGGGGGGGCACTGTATCGGGCAGGCCCAGCTGCAGAGGCACTGACACACCTGCCCAGAACACAGATGCACACTTGTAAAGGAAAATGCATTGCTTTCATTTTTAGCATTTCGAAAATTTTCAAACACATACAGAAGTTGCAAGTATATAATGAATACCCATTCCCACCACTTATAATTAATATTTTGCTATGTACACTTTATCACTTATTTATCAATTCCTCTATCCATCAATTCATCTTAAATTTTTGATGCACTAGTGTTGGTTTGTAAAACATCTTTTTTATTTATCATTATGGAAACTTACTTTTTTCTCCTTTAATTTACTTTCCCATTTAACTATGGACTTAGTCTCTTCACACACACACACACACACACACACACACACACACACAAAACAAAACACCCAAATTTGTTCTTTCACATTCAATGACATTTCATTCCTGACATCTTCATAATAACACAAGGTGTGGACCAGGACCAGAGAGCAAGTTCTGGAAAATGGAAATGGGCAACTCGGCAGAACCCCCTCCCACACTTACTAGGGCTCTGACAGAAAGTTAACATGACAGAATGAAAGATATGAGTACATGATTCATGGAGGTTTTATACTAAAGAATAAGCTCTGTAGAAGCAAAGACTACAAGGACTGTATCCATGGGTATCCTCTTACAGAAATGCACAAAACTCTTAAGAATCAGACACTCAACTTATTTGAGTTTCCTGCAAATAAACATTTGTACAGCTCAATTCTCAGAGGTATTTTCCTATTAGTTAAAGCTAACATGGACCCCCTCTGTCCATGGGGTCGCAAAGACTCACATGACTCAGCAACTAAACAAACATTTACTGAGTACTTCTATGTGCCTGACACTGTTCTAAGAGCTTCATAAGAACTGATTCATTTACTCCTGCAGTTCTTTACAATAGGTGCTGTTATTATGCTCATTTTATAGACAAGGGAATGGAATCTCAGGGTCACTCAGCTCCTAAGTGGAGGATTCAACCCGGGCAATGTGGTTTTTGAGTCTGAACCTTTGGCCACCATGCTGTCTAGTCTCTGTCCTGAAGTGGAAGGGAAACCCTGCTGGAAGCTGAAGAAGCTCCTGAGAACCTGAAATTGTCAGTGGCCTGGCAGCACTGCTCATTCTATTAGAACATTCTTGTTTGGAATCTACTTGGCAGGCCTACCTTGCTCTCTAAGGGTATCTAAGAGAAAACAATTGGTATGGGGAGCTTTCCCCAAGGACCTGTGGCTAAGTAGGGGACTCCAAAAAGGAATGAGAAAGCAGCTCTCAGGCACAGGGTCACTTCAGGGACATTCTAGTGCTTCAGATACCAGAGAGGACTTGATAGTCTATGAAAGAGGTAGCCCAAATATGAAGAAATGCATAGGATGATAAATATCATACTTAAGGCAATGGTTACACTTGTGGAGAATGATATACATTTAATTTTCTTTTTATCTTTTGTAGATCTATAAGGTTTCATAATAAATTAAAAGCAAAACACACAAAACATAGAAATATCCTATCACTAGAGCAAAATGGTAATTTTTTCTGCTGTGCCAATGTATAGACAACACCATGTTTCAAACCACTGACTACGGTGGAGAATTCGACAAGTGGTCTCAGGGCTTTTCATCTTTATTAACAGCATGCCTTAGAAAGCTGTAATTCATCACTTTTACATATAAAAATATTTCATTACTGTTCTAAAATTATAAATTTGCTTGCCTAAGTAATATGTTTTCTTCTTTTGGGAAGCAGAGAGGGACTGCTATGTAATGAAGTCTGTAGGAGAACTGCCTGCTTTGAAAGTATCTGCAGTGCTGTAGCACAAAGAGTGCTTTGGTTGTGTGGGGGAAGGTCTGATGGCTTCAGAATGGTGCCTGGATGCAGTGTGAAGCTGGCAAGCAGACAGTGCAGCTGGGGTGAAACAGAGGTTGCCGGAGCACGGCTATTTCCTCCCTCACCTGGTGCTCTCGGCGGGACAGGTGGCGCTGTCCATGCAGCACTGTGGCAGCGGCCAGCTGAGATCTGCCGAATATTTTTCCCTTGCAGAACTGTTACCAGGGTTGGTTCTCGAACGTGGTTGGTATGACCTAAGCCAAGCTGGGAATAAATTACAAATACTCAGATATTCAATTAGAAAGAGGAAGAGAGGAAGCCAAGATGATAAAATTTTGTTTTGGATGGTAGCAGACATAAATAAGTTACTATCTGTATCAAGCAACAATATCAAAATAATGAAGTTAATTTTGATTTTCTCTATCAGAATGATCCTCATAGCTCATACTGTCTCCTATAAATTAAGCTGCAACAAGGCCATTCCAAATCTAGCAGAGGAGTCTCAATGACTGAAAACGTCTTAACTTCTAGACAGGAAATAAATTCTTGGAAAGTTAAAAAATACATATATAACAGAATGATCCCTAGAGGTTTTACTTAAAATACACTGATTTCTTGATTTTTAACATAGATTGCCTGTGTAACAGTAAATAAACAATTATAAAAATACACACAGAATAAAATTCTCATCTCCAGATCTCTGTTCTTAGGGCCTGACTAGGACAACCAGTGTTTTGGTGGCTGAGCACCTCAACATCACCAGGCAGGATAATGTCAAGGTCCACCAGGGACCTTCCAAAGGCATCCCCACATCAACTCTCTTCTCATTACGACAATGTGCAACCAGAGTGATGACCAGCTTCCCTACCTGTTAATATAATGATGAGGAGACCACAGAGCCAAAATGAGGCTACTATGAATAATACTGGACCTTGAACTTGAGGGCTGCTGGTTCTAGAGGCAGCCATAAGTAAAGCAGATTTACAGAGGAAGGGGATGTGGTTCTGCAGGTGGAGCTGAAAGCCACTGTAGCAGCAGGCATCTCAGACCTCCTCCACCAAAGTACGTCCCTCCTCCACATACAGGAAAGGCTGAACACGTCAACCTCTTGAGTCTTTTGTCAATCTCTTACAGGCTCGGTTTGTTGCTCTGCATAATGGGAGTGACAAGACCTCCTGAACAAACACAAATATACTTTGTACACTGTCATACCATAAAATATAAAAGTATTTTTGTTTTATTCTTTCCATTTTTCAGATCAACTGATGCTTCTAGTACGGAATCTCTCTTATTACTGTAGTGAAAATGATGATGATTAATGATGACAGTAGCAAATAATTATAAAATGCCGTTTACTATGTGCCAGGCACTTCTCAGTGTGTACACACACACATATATTGAGTTAATCCCCTTAACTACATTTGCTGTATTGCCAGATTTCTCTTTAAACAATGATACATTTACTAGGCCACAATCAAGAGAGATACGCACAACTGGACTCAAAGTAACCTGATGTAGAGCTCAGTGACGTGCTTGAGGCCTGGTGTAGATATTCTGAGTTTCTAGCTTATCTCTTTGCCAAATGAACAATTTTGTCAGATTTCTAGACATGAGAGAGCAGCAGAGAAGTAAATATTTACCTGCCCCTCTGAATTGCTCCCCCAGGCATACACATCTCCAGTTGAAGCCAAAGCAAGTGTGTGTTCAGCTCCAACAGCCACATCTTCGATGACCACTCCAGTCAGGACAGGGATTTGCTGTGGTCGATTGTGATTGCGAGCACGCCCTTCTGGCAAGCCTATCAAGCGATCTGAAAAAACAGCAAAAGGAAATTTATGGAGGGTACACCATAGTCCTTTTCTAATTTCTAATGAGTCATTTAATGTCTATGGTGGTATGGCAATGACATATATATCTCACTGGGGCAAAAACTGGTTTTCTGGTAAGGTATACTGGATTCTGAGTGGATAAAGTTTAAAACTGCTTCTTTGCAAAATGTCACAATCTCCTTGTCCATAAAAATAAATGAAGTTAAATTTAAAATGATTAGCTTACTTCAAACCAAGAGGTACCTCTAGCATCCTCATACTTGAGAGGACTTGTACATAAGTCATAAAGGCTCTAAAGTTCTTGCAGCCTAAGAAAACACAGCATGCAACCTTTTTTGTTCTCAAATTTCCAGCCAACTTCTCCCCTTATCTTTGCCACCAAACTTCTACAAAGTGCACACTAGTTCCTGTTGTTTCACATGCTGTTTGGCTTGGCCACCTTCTGCAGCCTAACTTCCATTCTCATCACTGCACTGAAACTACTCTCAAAAGCCATGAATAGCTCCTAACTGCCTACTGCAGTGGCCTCTTCTCCAGCTGCAGCCCACGGAGCTCTACTTTACCTTCTGATAATGTGGCCTCAGCTCCTCCTGCCCCTCAGAGACTGCACTGTCCTGGCTCACCGGCTACCTCTCTCTCTCTCTCCACTCCTTTCAAAGCCAACTCTCCTGAGTCCTCTTCCTGTGCTTACATGCCCTTTACTCACTTTCCAGAGTTTTATCCTCTTACTTTTCTATCCCATGTTCTCTCCCTGGGTTTCTTAGAGCCTATTTATATGGCTTTAACTACACCATTATCCATTAGGCAAACTAACATCTCTATAAGCAATCTCTCTGGAATTTCAGACCTAAATCCCCAGTAACTTGCCATACTTCTCCATACACGTAGCCTAGAGTACATGGCCCAAATTCAATATGACTAAAACTAAGCTCTTTGTCTCTTTCCCCAAAACCAACCCCTTGTCCTGTCAGTGGTGTCAACATTCTTCCAAGACTAGAAACTTCAATCACAGCTTACTTCTTCCTCTTCCTCACATCTGCCTCAAACACCCTTCAGTCACTACAACTTGCCAGGAAGCTCCCCTTACAAAAGTGAACATGTTTCCGGGGAATCCCACTGTGGATGCCTGGATTTGGATTTACTTAAGATTTGAATCCTGAATGCCTGTGAATTCCTAAGACCTGAACCCCCTAGTCCCTGCAAGGGCTGGGAAGTGAGGCAGGATCCAGAGGAGCTCTGGTGGTCAAGGCAGTGCTTGTGGCAGCAAGGCAAAAAGGCAGCAGAGATGAGGAAAGGAAGGCTTTGGCAGGAATTCTTCTAGCAAGAACAGAGGCTCTGGTAGGAGGGGTGATCAATGAGGAGGAGAGTTTGTCCTAACAGCAAACATCATGAAAGAGGAGCTGAAAAGTACCTGGGGAATGAGGGTAACTCATCACCCAGAATGAGAAGTGACTCAATTTAAGCATTTTCTATATAGCTGGAGGGAACATGTTTCTGTAATACATGTGTGCACAAAATAAGCAATATAATCAGTGCCTGGAAAATGCCTTACCTTGACCAAAGGTATACACATGACCATCTTTGGTTAATGCAACAGAAAACTGAGTTCCACAAGCAACCTTTTTGATTCCAATTCCACAAAGGACATCAACTTTCTGCAAAGTAAAAGGGTAAGGCACATACTTCAAAAAGAAAAGAAAAAAACTCAAATTTGCCTACTGGTATGTATAAACTGGACATGAGTTTGAGTAAACTCCGGGAGTTGGTGATGGACAGGGAGGCCTGGTGTGCTGTGATTAATGGGGTCGCAGTGTCGGACACGACCAAGTGACTGAACTGAACTGATGTATAAGCTCAAGGACTATCTTCCAGAAAAATATTAATAGTCACCCACCTATTTCCAGTCAAACCCACACTCCTAAATGTTATTTTCTCATACTGCTCTGCAGACTACCTGAATTTGGGCAAGTTCTACAGGGGGTACGGGATGTTTGACTAAAATCCCTGAGCACCCCATGTGAAGTGGAAACACTACTCTGCACAACAGAAACCAAAGAGAACTCAATAGCTGTTTAAAGAACACTAAAAGACCAGGTGAAGCCACAGGCTGCTCGCAGTCAGATTTTTTTCTGCTTTCAGAGGTAACAATAACTGCTTTATGTGTTCTTCAGAGAGGGTTTCCTTCCCTTCTGTACCTACTGCTGAATATTTACCAATCTAGCTATCAAGATGTCACAGACTACATATGATAGTGAAATCTGGAGTTGAACGTAAATTGAATACTTGTAAATCACGCTGCTTGTTAAACATATTAGAAAAATTCATATAAAAAGGACTGTATAAGAGTTCTAAAGAGTCGAAAAACCTTCTATAATGTGAATAAAGACTCTAAATTATTGTTTATGCACTCGGTTTTCCTATTACTTTTAAAAAGGCACACACCTGTATAATTCAGTGGTAAGAACAAGCTGAAATGGCAGCCAAAAGCAGAGTTACAAAAGATTGTTCACGCTTCTCTCCATAAGATATCCCGGGAATATATTTATACTTATTTCTTCTCTATATGGGAGGTAGTCCTACACTATTCAGTCCATGACAAACACAGATGCTTGTCCTTGCAGAATTTTTATATCCAGTTTAGTAATTAATGGCTTATTTAAAATAAGATCCAGAATGATGGAAATTTAAGAATAAGCATAGGAAGCTTCTATATTTCATTATGAACTACCAAAAATGTTACAAGTAAATTATTTCCAACTAAAAAGAGGTACTGACATAGAAGAAAACGATGATGTCTGCATCCCTAGATTAAAGACAATACTGACCTGTGGTGAAGATTTTGCAGTGGAATTTCCTAAACCTAGTTTTCCATAGTCCCCATCTCCAAAAGCCCACACCATGGAGCCATCTGCTGACACTGCCAACGTGTGGTTTAAGCCACAAGCCACCTGGAGAAAGAACAGGTGGTCAGTAAGGCAAATGACAACACCTAAAACACATACCCATTTCTGGGTCCCTTTCTCTTTCCTTCAGTGAAAAAGTTGGCTCTGTTTCCAGAAGATTTTTATTGGTTTCAGGGTTTTACATATGTTAACCAAAATTTGTCATGAAGAAAACATCCTGAACATTCACAAACAAAAGACAACCTTCTTTTCTTCAAAGAAAAATCTTTCAAATATCTATGGCTAACTCTGAATTAGACAGTACATAAGACAGGAAAAAAATACATATGATGAAAAAATATCCATTCACACCAGAGACAGTCTAAAGAATAACAAAAGATAGAGGAAGATAAATCTCCTCTTTTCTTATCTCCTCTTTTCATTAAGAGAGAGTCTCAACATGTATAGGTCATGGACAATTACTACTAAAGAGCAGCAGCTACCAATGTGCTACATTTCAGCCATCTACTTCCAGGATACCGAACAGGAGTTACTATATTGTATAAAGGTTTCATATTAAATTATATTATGAAGAGGAGTTTGAAATATTCACATTCTGAATTATGACTTTCATTTGTTAACCAATTACCAATTAGGCCAAACAAAATGTACATCAGGATAAGTACAACTGGTGATTCTAATCTTCCTGAAAGGACAGTATCTAAGTGCACACAGAGGAAACAAGAAACTATGATCAGATAGAACATGTTATTGACTTATTTCATGCCTGTCCAATCTGATATCCCTCCAGTGCAGTCACTCTCTCTGGAAGTTTTTTGTTAGAGGTGTTTCCCAGACCCAGACGACCATAGTCACCATTCCCAAAGGTAAACAGTTTGCCATCTGATGTTACTACTGCTGAGTGTTTGAAGCCACAAGACATCTACAAACAGAACCAACAAGAACAAAAATGTTAATAAGAGGGTATACTAAGAAAAAAATCAGTCATTTGCGTTTTTAATACAGTAATAATCTTTAAATAATCTTTAAAATAAACTTGACTGGCAACTCAGGATCTTCAATACCAGTATGTCCTATCCACCCAAGTGGCCCTCCTGCTCCTCATCATCTTCAGAAAGACCAGAATAAATAGCACACCTTGGAAGAACTGTTGCTGCTCTTCAGCTGCACAGAGATGACCTAGACTATATGAGTTAATGAATGGGGAAACTGTTTGTAAACTCTAAGGTACTATGCAATTTGACAACACTATTTTAGATCGCTAATTGATTTTCCAGAAAAAAAGTATACGAACTCAACCTCTGTAATAATAATGACAGGTTGGAAGCAAAGCTTTCCATTTAGCAGTAGATTAAGAACCGTGGGACAGGAGTTAAACCTCACCTCTTACAAAGACCTAAAGCACCCTGGCCTAGGTCAACCAGTTGATTTAGGAAAAACAGTCCATTCTAATACCAAAACCTATTTAAACCCCTGAGACACTCAAGAATGACTATGAACCACCAAAAACACTGGATCTTTTATGATGGGGTAATATGTTTTTCCTACTGTTTTTCATCACCTAATCTTGAGAACTAAACCTAGTATGTTTACATTCAAAGATAAACTTATCCATATCCTGCCCGACCTGCACCACTTCTTCTCCCTGTAAGGCCTCGATCTGCCTGGGTCGTCGCTGCCTGTCGCTGTTCCCATGGCCGAGTTTGCCATAATCACCATCTCCCCAGCTAAAGACCTCACCACTTTCAGTCAGGGCCATTGAGTGCCCATCAGAACCACAGGAAGTCACCAGCTGGGTCACCACAAAGCCTGCAACAGAGCAGAAACACAAGAGTCACTGCGTGGTAAACGTTCCCTCTTTAGTTGAAGCTGCTACAAAGTAGTCTCATAGAATAAAAAAATACCACAACAGTACTACAGAAATAAAAAAGAATATCTTTAATTATAAATCTAAATTGTAGCCATAACCTAGAAATTTGGGAGCAGTAACATAAAATGATGATCATGATAAGGAACAGAAGAAGGGTGATAGGAGCAATTCCAGTCACTAAGGACTATGTTCTAGTCACTCCTGTAAGTGTTTTACATGGATTGTTCATTTTCTATTTTCCCACAGAGCCTATGAGGCAGATATTATCATCACCACTTGTACAACTAGGGAAACTGAGTCACAAAGAGGTCTAGTAGCTGATGCAAGGCACCAGAGGCAGGATGTAATAAAACTGAACAGGAACCAAGCCCTCCCATCCCCAATGTTGTGCTCTTCACATTTAGATCTTGAAGGAAGAGAACTTAGAGCTATTCAAGAATTATGAACTTATGTTACTTAAATGCATTTACTTAAAAAACTCAATTTGCTTTGTCTATTGACTTTAGAGTCAGTAAAAGTTAACTTAAGAAACAAGCCAGAGGCCCCCTGCAGTGCTTTTTCCAGAGATATTCTTTCTCCAAGTCAGAGTACTCTGATGGAGATGCCCTTTTAAAGACTTTAGTAGGTATGCACATTTCTATGTAAATTAATGTTTAATGTTAATGAAGCACATGCCTGATTACTACTGCTATTGCATGTGTGCTCAGTTGCTCAGTCGTATCCGACTCTTTGCAACCCCATGGACTGTAGCCCGCCAGGCTCTTCTATCCATAGAATTTTCCAGGCAAGAATACTGGAGTGGGTTGCCATTTCTTCCTTCAGAGGATCTTCCTGACTCAGGGATGGAACCCATGTCTCCAGTGTCTCCTGCATTGGCAGGTGGATTCTTCACTACTGAGCCACCTGGGAAGCCCTACTACTGCTAGTAATAGTTACCAAATTACAATTTTGCAATCTTAAAGAATTTGTTTACAATCTTCAGTGAGTATTAACACAGAAATTCATATCATTGAATTCTAGCAATGATATGACAATTTGTAAAATAATACAACTTAAAATAGGAAAATTAAGGTTGTACATGCCTAAACCAGAATATAAATATAAGTGAAAACCCTACATGACTTTATTTAACAAAGGTTTGGGTGAGTTGCAATGTAATAAGCAAACATTCCTACAAACAGGCCATAGTTTCTGATCTGATTTTAACTGAGGATAATTTTACCTTGTAAGGCTGAAATGACTGTCAGCACATGAAGGTCATCTGAATTTCCTTGTCCTAATCTGCCATAACTTCCTTCCCCACAAGCCAATACCGTGCCATTGGCCTGGATGACAAAGGTACAATTTTGACCGCATATGACCTAGTATAAAAACATAAAATTAAATATAATATCTTCTATTACATAGCTTTAACATGCAAACATTTAAAATGATTCCATATATACCTAGGCTACCTTTATCAGTTCTTTCAGCCTTTCACTAAAGCGGAAGAGTTGACGTAACTATAGGATTCCTATAAGCCCTTGATTATTATAAAACTGCTTACTTAACTAAAAGATGTATGAGGCTCATCTGATGATTTAAGACAGTTTAGAAACATGTTATCTACAGACCTTTCAATCAATTGTGCAGAGTTTAAGAAGAAGATAGATAAAAAGAAGAAAAAGGAAACAGTGATGGGAAAATAGTAAAGACTGGCTGGAGGCCACCAAGAAACAGAAACTGGAGGGGATATCTGCAAGAAACAGTAGTGTATCTTGGGGCTTACTGAGGTAGAGAAGAACGGAAGTGAAAGCAGGAGCCTTAAGAAGAGTTTGGAGATTTAGTACCACAATTATTAGAAGAGGGGAGGGCTATCAGTGAGATCTGGCTGAAGATCCCAGCAAGCTTGTGACCCCAAAGAGAGAATTGATAATTAGTGATATTTTAACATCTATAAATATGTACTGGGCAGGCTTAAAGCATCATGAATGTTAATTCATTATACTTGAAAACAAGAAAAATTTGGGAATATTAACAAAACTTAAGTCTGATAAAAACTCTATAAAACTTTATTTAGAAGCTATATATCATGACTTTGTTGGGTCCCTCACAATAGATTATGCAGTGGACAAACCATCCCAAAGGAAGTTACTGAATGCAAGGGAATCAGAACTGTCAGTTCTCCAATTCTTTACCCTCCTAGTTACCTGTTGGGCCTGTGAGAATGAGGGAGCTGCTGCAGGTACCATTACGTTTCTTCCAGCTTCTGCCAGCTGTCCATGCCTGCCAGCACCCCACAAGTAGACATCACATTTACCTCCCAGGTGCCAGTCCTAGAAAACCACAAACAAATCAAAATCTGATTCGTTAATTTATTCAAACAAGCATCTGCTGGGTACTAAGTGTGTACAAGCCTCTGTGGGGGACATGAGGGTATAAACACATAAGCATTTAGAACCAGAAGATTCATTAAGAACCACCATAAAGTTATTGTCCTCTTTACTGACCTCAGGTCTGGAAGTTGCCCAAGACATAATTTGTTCATCCATGCCATTAATCCATTTACTGTTATCCTGCAAGACAGGACAAACATCAGGATTAACTTTGCTTAATCAATATTTATCTTTTTTCCTTCTTTAAAGAAGTCTTAAAAATGATCAAATTAATATTTTTCTTAAGAGATAAGGAGAAGCCCAAGATCACACGGTCGGTTACAAGCAGGAAGAAGACCAAAATGCAGGCTTCCTTTTTCCCCAGCCATTTTTTGAGAAAATCTTTTTGCAAAAGATTCATCTGTTCTTAAATAACAACTAAGTCTTCTTTCAAAAAAAAAAAAAAAGAATTTGGTAATATTATGAGAAATTGAGAGCAGTTTTACAATTGTGCTAAACTTGATTTTTACGCACTGTTAGTATTTCCCTAAAATGGACTGGAATGGGTGAATCTAACTCAGATGACCATTATACCTACTGCTGTAGGCAGGAATCCCTTAGAAGAAATGGAGTAGCCATCATAGTCAACAAGAGTCCGAAATGCAGTACTTGGATGCAATCTCAAAAATGACAGAATGATCTCTGTTCGTTTCCAAGGCAAACCATTCAATATCAAGGTAATCCAAGTCTATACCCCGACCAGTAATGCTGAAGAAGCTGAACAGTTCTATGAAGACCTACAAGACCTTTTAGAACTAACACCCAAAAAAGATGTCCTTTTCATTATAGGGGACTGGGATGCAAAAGTATTAAGTCAAGAAACACCTGGAGTAACAGGCAAATTTGGCCTTGGAGTACAGAATGAAGCAGGACAAAGGCTCACAGAGTTTTGCCAAGAGAACACACTGGTCATAGCAAACACCCTCTTCCAACAACACAAGAGAAGACTCTACACATGGACATCACCAGATGGCCAACACTGAAATCAGACTGATTATATTCTTTGTAGCCAAAGATGGAGAAGCTCTATGCAGTCGGCAAAAACAAGACTGGGAGCTGACTGTGGCTCAGGTCATGAACTTCTTATTGCCAAATTAAGACTTAAATTGAAGAAAGTGGGGAAAACCACTAGACCATTCAGGTATGACCTAATCAAATCCCTTATGACTATACAGTGGAAGTGAGAAATAGATTTAAGGGATTAGATCTGACAAACAGAGTCCCTGATGAACTATGGAGGGAGGTTTGTGACACTATATAGGAGACAGGGATCAAGATCATCCCCAAGAAAAAGAAATACAAAAAAGCTAAATGGCTGTCTGAGAAGGCCTTACAAATAGCTGTGAAAAGAAGAGAAGGGAAAAGCAAAGGAGAAAAGGAAAGATAAACCCATTTGAATGCAGAGTTCCAAAGAATAGTAAGAAGAGATAAGAAAGCCTTCCTCAGCAATCAATGCAAAGAAATAGAGGAAAACAATAGAATGGGAAAGACTAAAGATTTCTTTAAGAAAATCAGAGATACCAAGGGACATTTCATGCAAAGATGGGCTCAATAAAGGACAGAAATGGTATGGACCTAACAGAAGCAGAAGATATTAAGAAGAGGTGGCAAGAATACACAGAACTGCACAAAAAAGATATTCACGACCCAGATAATCACGATGATATGATCACTCACCAGGGCCAGACATCCTGGAATGTGAAGTCAAGTGGTCCTTAGGAAGTATCACTACCAACAAAGCTAGTGGAGGTGATGGAATCCCAGTTGAGCTATTTCAAATCCTAAAAGATGATGCTGTTAAAGTGCTGCACTTAATATGTCAACAAATTTGGAAAACTCAGCAGTGGCCACCGAACTGGAAAAGGTCAGTTTTCATTCCAATTTCAAAGAGAGGCAATGCCAAAGAATGCTCAAACTATTGCATAATTGCACTCATCTCACACGCTAGTAAAGTAATGCTCAAAATTCTCCAAGCCAGGCTTCAGCAATATGTGAACTGTGAACTTCCAGATGTTCAAGCTGGTTTTAGAAAAGACAGAGGAATCAGAGATCAAATTTCCAACATTTGCTGGATCATCAAAAAAGCAAGAGAGTTCCAGAAAAACATCTATTTCTGCTTTACTGAGTATGCCAAAGCCTTTGACTGTGTGGATCACAATAAACTGTGGAAAATTCTGAAAGAAATGGGAATACCAGACCACCTGACCTGCCTCCTGAGAAATCTGTATGCAGGTCAGGAAGCAACAGTTAGAACTGGACATAAACAACAGACTGGTTCCAAATAGGAAATGGAGTACGTCAAGGCTGTATATTGTCACCCTGCTTATTTAACTTATATGCAGAGTACATCATGAGAAACTCTGGGCTGGAGGAAGCACAAGATGGAATTAAGATTGCCAGGAGAAATAGCATAACCTCAGATAGGCAGATGACACCACCCTTATGGTAGAAAGTGAAGAAAAACTAAAGAGCCTCTTGATGAGAGTGAAAGAGGAGAGTAAAAAAGTTAGCTTAAAGCTCAACATTCAGAAAACTAAGATCATGGCATCTGGTCCCATCACTTCATGGCGAATAGATTGGGAACCAGTGTCAGACTTTATTTTTTGGGGTTCCAAAATCACTGCAGATGGTCATTGCAGCCATGAAATTAAAAGACCCTTGCTCCTTGGAAGGAAAGTTATGACCAACCTAGACAGCATATTTAAAAGCAGAGACATTACTTTGCCAACAGAGGTCCATCTAGTCAAGGCTATGGTTTTTCCAGTGGTCATGTATGGATGTGAGAGTTGGACTATAAAGTAAGCTGAGCGCCGAAGAATTGATGCTTTTGAATTGTGGTGTTGGAGAAAACTCTTGAGAGTCCCTTGGACTGCAAGGAGATCCAACCAGTCCATCCTAAAGGAGATCAGTCCTGGGTGTTCATTGGAAGGACTGATGTTGAAGCTGAAGCTCTAATACTTTGGCCACCTGATGTGAAGAGCTGACTCATTGGAAAAGACCCTGATGCTGGGAAAGATTGAGGGCAGGAGGAGAAGGGGACAACAGAGGATGAGATGGTTGGATGGCATCACCGACTCGATGGACATGGGTTTGGGTGGACTCTGGGAGTTGGTGATGGACAGAGAGGCCTGGCGTGCTGCGGTTCATGGGGTTGCAAAGAGTCGGACATGACTGAGTGACTGACCTGCACTGAACTGATAAACACTTTTACTATCAGCTATCACTAACACATTGGAGATTCAAAGCTAATCACTTCTGAGCACCCACAGGTACAAGGTCATTTGCAGGAGCCATCAGCCCTGTGAACTCAAACAGCTGTGGGCAGGTCACTTCATCTTTCCAGATTTCAGTTTCCTCATCTACATATGACATACTTGAGAGAAATGAGCTCAGAAGAATACTTCCTAACTAAAATAATCTATATTTAGATTGTTGTTGTTTAGTCACTTAGTTGTGTCCTACTCTTTGCAACCCCATGGACTGCAGCACGCCAGGCTTCCCTGTCCTTTACCATCTCCTGGAGTTTGCTCAAATTAATTTTCTTCAATTCATATATTTTTGAATATATGAATATATTCAATAAATGAACTGATAAATTCATTTATCAATGAATAAACATTCAATAAATATTCAATGAGTATATTCAAATATATTTATATATATATTTGAATATATGAACAACATACAATGTTTTACATTGTATATATATTTATATATTCAAATGCTTGTTTATATAAATCTTAATTAGGTAAGGGAGTTGTTAGATCAACTGCTGGCCCGCAATATCTACCCAGGCATTTTATCTCTATCATAGTTCAGTGTCTAGACACTCTCAAATACAATCACAAAGAAATGACAACTAAAATGCCTTCTCATATTCTATTAAACATGTTTGAAGAACTAAATAATTTAGAATCTATATGTGGAATAAAGCTAAAAAGATGGCCAGGAAAAGATGCTAAAATATATTTACAGATATATATATATACTAACAAGGTACCTAAGAACAAGAAAATGAGAAAATACGGGACGATGTTTCTGAAAACCAGCAAGTTTATACAAGCTCCACAATTCTCATTATCAATCCCTGTCACCATAGAAATCTTTTATCAGACTGAATGTGACTATCTGAAAGCAAAATATTTTGAGTTTATCTAAGGGTGTGCTTCTTGCTCTATTCAAGCCAGCAAATACTTACTGTTGGTCTACTATTTGTTAAACACCCATATAACACAATCTCAGTTACATATAATAGTAGCTCATACTACATTTACCATTAGGAGTACAAGTTCATCCTCTGGAACAGGCTCTAGATCGGGAACAGTAAAAGACTCTGGAAACTGTGCTCCATTGGTCAGGGCTTCTGCAGCTTTTATGGTGGTGGAGAAACACTCTAACCAGGCCCACTCATTTGGATTCCAGGATGCAGGGTCAGGGAGGCAGTGCTGGTGGTGTGGGGGCACTGGCGGATTACACAGCAGCTGATCCAGATGAAGTCCCACAGCAAGGGAAGCCAGACACTGCATATAGGGGCTGTGAACAAGCTGGTCTCCACAAACCACATGAGGCTAAGAGAAAAGGCAGGGATACGATGCTGAAGGGCCTCTGCCAAATATTATAAATCAGCCTACTGCATTCTGAAAGCCTGTAGTCATATTTTAACTTTACTGGTTCTTTTTTAAGCTTTTTACTTTGAAATAATTTTAGGCACATAGAGAGTTATAGAGATTAGTGCAGAGAATTACTGTAAAATCCCAATCACCTCTAATGTTAACATCTTATATAACCATGGTACATCAATTAAAACTAAAAAATTAACATTGGTTACAATAATAACTAAACCACAGAACTTCATGGTATTTCCCACTAATGTTCCTTTTCTGCTCTAAGATTCAATCCAAGATGCTACACTGCATTTAGCATATTTTCATTACAGTTTTACAGTTTTTTGTTGTTAGTTCACAATAACAAAAAAAGGGCAGAAAATTGAACCATGGAGACCTGCACCCTCTCACATTTCCTCCTTTACCAAAAGAACCCTGGTAGCCACCAAAGACAGTCTTCTTCCACGGTCCTCCCTAGATGTACTAGAGCAACTCTGAGTGACTGAGTGATTCAGAAAAGAAAACCTGGGCACACCTCACTGAAATTAACTGGGCATGGTAACAGCTGATCAGTGTAACACAGCAACAAACAAACAAACAAGCAGAAGGAAAAAACCCCAGAGAACTTTGCTTCAGAGCAGCATGCTGTGACTACTGAGGGCTGGAAGACAGGTTATACAGGATCATGACCTGGGCACCAACTCCAAACTCCGTACTTCCCACTCTAGTATTTAACAACCCTACTTATTTAGTTCAACCTTAGCTCTTCCACTAAACTTTCCACAAAGATTCACCTGGTAAGTGGACAGGATATTCACTCTGATGCCCATATCCACTCCACCTCCCAACTCTGGGATAGCAAAGCCTCACAAAAATAGATATTTGGGTTAGAAAAGGGAAGATGATGTACTCTGAAGTACAGGGGTTTAAATAGGTTTTGAATGAACAAATAATCTGAAAAAGAATGACAGAAGCACTATACAAATCTGAGGGTTATTTAAAAATTTTACTCACACTAAAATAAAGTAAAAGCAGGTTTAGGATTACGGAACAACAATTTTAGGCATGACTTTTTTTCATTTGCTTCTGCCCAAATAACCTCACTTATTTCACTCAGATCTCATATGCTTAAGGGATAAATTCAAAGCTACAGTTCAAATTCCAAAGCACCAGTCATCTGTATATCTGCAAGACTGACTGTAATCAGTTACCTTTTCATATGCATACTGCTCCTGAAGCATCACGGGTAGCCGCTCCAAAAATGCTCTCATGCAGGGAGCCATGTTTAATCCCAGAATACCTTGTTGTTTCAGTGCTGTCCTACAGGTTGCTAAAACATGATTGGCAGCAGTCCATTCTGTTGTACAATTCACGACCAAAACATCCTGATGAAAAAGAAACCATGCCACATGATATTTGTTTAAATAAAAGAGAGACAATTCCACCACCATTTATATATGAGAAATTCCTTCCAATAATTGCATTAAATACTTTTGCCTTTCAGACATTTTATGCTATACTTTTAATGCCTAGGAACTTCAAAATATCCTAAATTTTGTCTAAGGTAAAAACAAGTGAATAAGAAATAACTACAAAATTTGTGAACTACCTTGGTTAGCTGATTCTTCTTAAAGAGACATTAATTATTTGCTATTTCATAGGATTTATAGGAAAAGCATCCAGGATATTTAGCAGTCTGACACGATGAAAGGAATACTAGAGGAATCAGCACTCTGCTGACTGACACACATCTACAGGAGAAGCAGCACTGCCCTATGGCTCTATGGTTTATTCTATGCAGGCCACTACTATCTATGGTCCGATTCTGTATTTTACATCTAGTAGGACTGTTCATGCAGGTTTACAGCTCTATTTTAATAATACTTAACCACATAAAATGTAAACCAAAGCAGGATATTGGCACTACTCATTAGGGATATGAAAAGCAATATTGTAAGAGATAAAGTGGAAGTGAAGTCGCTCAGTTGTGTCTGACTCTTTGCAACCCCATGGACTGTAAGAGATAATGTCATCACAAAATTATTTCACAGAAGAGGGCTAGTATTTTTCACTAGAACATTAAATTTGAAAGCCAAGATCTATTCTGAATACTTGAATTAAAATTTATGAGGTGGTCCTTCTTTTTAAGGAAAAGTATTTTAAGATAATTTAGTCCTATCTCAAAAATCATGGCAGAAAGTAAAAAGTTCTCTGTAACTTCTAGTGGAAAGTCATTCAATAATTAAGCATTTTCCCCAAAAGAGTATAGAAGAGTACTAGGTTCTAGTTTTCCTTCTGCCACTAGATAGTTGCATTATCTTGGGCAAGTAATAATCCCTCTGTATGTCAGTTTTCTCCTCTGTAAAGTGGGATCCTTGGACTACGATTTCAAAGATACCTCAGAGGTTAACAACTTACAATTTGATTTAATTATAAAATTACCTTTGATCTATTTGAGCAAGCAGCCACCCCAACATCTGGAATCCATACTGTGGTCTGAATAGCTCCAGAGCCAATCACAACAGTTTGCAAGACAGAGCCATCCTAAAATGAGATGTATTCATCAATACACACTCCTTAACTGGTTAGCCATTATTTACATTTTAAATTTATACTTCACATTCACAAAAACTTATTCTAAAACCTACATTTAGCTAAATTCGGCAATGTCTAACTGCATACTACTATCCATTTTTCTAGGGCCTTTTCCAAAGAACTTTAAAAATACATCACTAAGAAAAATTAAAGGGCAGGGAATTCTGAAAAGGGTTTCTTCAATATTCAAGATATTACACAAAATATTCCTAAGATTGGTTGGGTTAATTTTTATTGTATGTAAGTTAATATAAAAACATTTCTGAAAATGAAAATAACATCTATACTCTTACCCTTAAAGACCAAATGTTCATAAGGCCACCTAATCCACCAGACACCAGGGCCAACCCATCAGAACTAAAGGCAACGGTCCGGACAGGGGTGATGTGTCCTCGCAACTGATAAACACACTTGGCTCCAACTGATTTCCTATATCCATCCTGCAATTAATTTTTATTTTTAACAAATATTGAAATTAAAACAATTTATAATTCATTCTTGGAAATTTTATATTTCAGTATAAAGTTGGGAAGAGGGAAGGACAACTTTCTCATAAGGGTTAGCCTGACAGAAAATAATAAGATACGAACCTGGTTCTCCTTCACTGATGCTAGTTCATCTTTTTTTTGTTGTACTTATAATCTAGTTCCCTACTCTTCAAACAGACTACATTTGTTTCAATTATCCCTCAGAAATAGGAAAAATTCTACCTTTTACCTTTTGCAGGGGAGGGGGAAGGGGTGTTGCCACGAAACATGTGGGATCTTAGTTCCCTGACCAAGGATCGAGCCCCATCCCCTGTAATGGAAGTGCAGTCTTAACCACTGGACCACCAGGGAAGTCCACTTCTACTTTTTAATGAGTGTTTTAATTTTAAAATTTCGCTTTATGTAATTTTCATTTTTTGCCTCTAACATTTGTGAATTGCACATGCTGGTGCTACACAAACAGGTTCTTTTATCTGTTATGGTTCTGTCTATCACATGGTATTTAATCTCAATGTAATCTCATGTTTGCTCTGCAGGTTTTAGCAATGAGATAGCTAAGGCTTGTCCAAAGGGCTACTTTATAGCAGAGAGGGCAAATCAGATTTATCTCAGGTGCTCCTACCTCTGCTTCTGTGGTATTTTTTCCTAGTAGTGAGCTATCCACTCCCTCCTCGCCCCTTTCTGTCTTCAAGCTCCCTTTTCCTTTTAGTTATGAGAGAGTATAATACCATATATACTCATTTACCCAAAAATGACATAATGTATTTCCTCTAGGAGTATTTGTATCATGAACAAAAAAGAAAGCAACAGAGGCTGCAAACTGGCAACTCAGGGATATAATTCAACTGGCCATCCAGGGTTTTAAGGAATTTTCAAGTCACATGCCAATATTTACTATTGGGAAATTTTACTTAAAACACTGAATTTTTGGTTTCTGTCAAAAAAAGTAGACAATCTGGTAACAATAGGATCTCATTTCTAGAGGGTGGTAATCAGCTTGTGGCAGTTATGCCCTTTATATGAAGCTGTGCACCTCTGGGTGTGTGTATGTATGAAGCATATGCACTCCTGGAGTGGGTAGGTGGGTGTTGTGTGTGTGTGTGAAGTGTTTTACATTCTCCGAGAGAGAAAGAGAGTGTATGTGTGTGTATGTGTGTCTGTGTGTGTGGTGGGGAGTGTTTTACCTTCTCCATACCTTCCAGTTCCCAGCTTTGTGAATTTACGTTACTTACCTAGATTGCTCTGTGAGCATCTACTGTAATTTTCATTTTCGGCCACATCATGCATTTTGGCATCTTAGTTCCCTGACCATGGACTGATCCTGGGGCTACAGCAGTGAAAGTGCCAAGTCCTAACCACTGGACCACCAGGAAATTTCCTTTCTACTCTAACCTTTAACCTCTGTTTAATGTAAAGGAATGGTTCTATAGATGGAATTCTGGTATCAGTAGGAGATACTTTGGATAGGAGTGCTCCTGTGGTGTTCCTACTTCACTGTACCAAAAACCTTTTACTTGGGACTCACCTATTGGTAGTGTCAATTATATACCATAAATGATCACCACTTGATATTTACTGAGTATCTCACCTTAACAAGTAATTATGGTATCTCTGACTTACAAAAAAAAAATAATAAAGCTAATTCAAAAAGCACACAAAGTATGACAATTATTCACATTTCCCTAACTATTCTTGACGTTTGAGATACCAAGTAGGAGGACTACTTGATAACATATACTATCTAAGGTTTCAAATAAAGTCTTGAAAAAACACCAGAACACTTGCCTGGCAACTTGATTCCTGGTCCCACCATCCTTCTGAACTAGTCACACTGGTCTGTGTGGCATCTTGGGGAATACGCCAAACACACACTAAGCCACTCTGACAGCCACTTGAAAAATTTGATCACATAAAACCAAAATATGTCAATATGTAGAAGTAAAAATATTCTCAAACAGCAATCAATTAAGACCTGACAGAAATACTACAATATATTAAAAAAAATTATTTGTGGTAGGTATGCTATAATTTCACAAGAAATACAAGTAGGACCCATGTTTTTACCAATATTACGTGGGGTTAAAGAGATGGCATATCTCTGGATTGCACAGCCAAAGCTTCACATTGGAAAGCTGTTCTTTATTTCTCTAAGGTGATCTTATGGTATTATACATTTTAAGAACAATAACTGGTAATAAAAAGTTTAAAATTCTTGAGAAACCACACTTAAAATGCAAGTAACAGCCTACACTAATATAAAGATTAAGACACACACACACAAATTTATAACATACGTGGCCATCAGTAAATGCAACTTGGATCCTTTCCCTGGAAGGCTGCACCAAGCAATGCCATTTACAATAGATGGATGGCAGAGTGAATGCAGACAGCGCCAGCACCCTGAAATTGGTCCCCAGAGTTTCACATTTTCTTCTTTGGCACATGTCATAAGAATATGACCTGTTGGGTCCCACTTCATACTAATAAGAGTATCCTTAAAATGGCAGAGGGAGAAAAATATAATAGTAATGCTTGCTTTACAAACACTTAAAACTTAGTAATTTATGACCTATACTTCTATCACTCAATTATTTTGAAACGGACATTTTATGCAACTCAGATACTATTACATTATTTTCAACCACTAACTAACTCATCGTTTAATATAGTCTGCATTATATATATTTGCTGCAGTCAAAGCCCAATAAATGTTACTTGAGGAATGAATTATGAAATTCTAATTCAGAAGGAATATGTTATTTTTCATCACCATTTTTAAAGTTATTTTTATTGACTACTGATTATCAAAATATGAAAAAGAAGAGACTTTTTTTTTTTTAAAAGAAGAATCTCTTACACTAAAAATAGCTAATACTGTGAGAATCTGGGACATGTTTTATGTTTATACGGTTGTCTTCACTGGGTTCTTCTGATTTTTTAAAATTTATTTTTAATTGAAGGATAATTGGTTTACAATATTGTATTGGTTTCTACCAAACATCAACATGAATTGGCCATAGGTTTACCCTTGTCTCCCCCAACTTGAACATCCCTCCCATCTCCCTTGCCATCCCAACCCTCTAGTTTGTTCCTGAGCCCCGTCTGAGTTCCCTGAGTCATATTAGCAAATTCCCATTGGCTATCTATTTTACATATGGTAATGTATGTTTCCATGTTACTCTCTCCACACATCCCACCCTCTCCTTCCTCTCCCACCAGCTGTGTCGATAAGTCTGTTCTCAATGTCTGGTGTCTCCACTACTGCTCTGCAAATAGGTTCATCAGTACCATCTTTCTAGATTCCATATATATGTGCTAGTACACAATATTTGTTTTTCTCTTCCTGACTTACTTCACTCTGTATAACAGGCTCTATTTTTCTGACATTTTTACCCTCCTTCACACATTCCAACCACTGGCTTCATGAATTTATGTCATTTAACTAGTGGCTCCATAAGCTTCTGAATTGGTAACTTCTGTTTAAGGTAACGGAATCATTCTTCATATATGGAATTTCTAGCATTACTGGGAGGTACTCTGACCAAGGTATCCTATATCACTGTTTTGGTTTTATCTCTTAGCTCAACGGCTTTTTTATACAGACTTCTCCATTTATATACATGGTCCAAAAACTTTGTATAACAACAGAATATTAAATCACAAGTGACTGAGGTAAAAACATTTTTTGAGAAACTAGTATCAAGCAATACTACAGTATAAAATAAAGAAAAAGTAATCATTTGGTAAAGATGCTTTACCTTATGTGCATCAATCAGAACAATGCCTCCTTTCTCAAGTGGTTCCTTTGTTCCCAATAACAATTTTCCATCAAAATATCCCACTGCAAATGGTCTGTCTTCACTGAACCAAGCAATGCAAGTTACAGACACTAACATGATAAAAAACAAAATAAAAATTTTAAAAAGAAAATGAGAGACTTATTTGTCATTGTCTCACTTTAAAAGAGACTTTGCAAAAAATATATACCACTAAAACTACTGAAAGTAAGTTTACAAATATCTCTTTAATGCATTTAGACAAAATGTAGGCTTAGAGCAGGGATTTCATGCAACCCACTTTAAAGGTGTTATTTTTAAGTGACAAGGAGTATCTCATTTTTAATCTTTCATTCTTTTCAAGTGGTTACTGAAAAAGAGAAACAAAAATTGAATTCCCTTGCAGATTTTAAGTCATTTTAGGTTCACTCCTTTTGGACCAGAATCCACCATGAAACTAACAAGTGAAATAATCCAACTCTTAGGTAAAAAATTACCTACCCTTTCTTTTGCTTAATATTGCCTATTCCGTGTGTTTGCATATTCTATCAAACATGTTATATTCTAACAATCTATATCCATATTTGTTTTAGTATAGGTAACACCAGAAGGCTACAAAAGAAGTAAAAAACAGTTTCTGTGGGAGTACAATGGGGACATGGGAGTTGAGTAAATGTGAGAAAGACTTTGCATTGTATACCTTTTTAGTTCTTTTTTTGCCATGCCATGTGGCATGTGGGATCTTAGTTCCCTGAACAGGGATCAAACCTGTGTACCCTGCAGTGGAAGTACAGAGTCCTAACCACTGGACTGCCAGAGAATTTCCTACTGTATCTTTTTAAACTAAAATTTTTGAACCATATGATGGTATTATCTATTTTAAAAATCTAAAAAAATGAACCAAAAAACCCCCCCAAAAACCTGTTCTATTCTGTTAAGAGTACCACAGAAGCTGGGACTAGGATCTTTGAGATATCCTACTCCCCCAAATCACCTAACAGAACTGTTCAGTATGATGCCGAGCCATCCAAAATGGAGAGAGTGAGAAAATAAGGGCTTCCTAGTATGACTCTCAAATCAGGAACATCCCTCCCCTCCTCCTCCTTCCTCATTTCCTTAATTTCACACATTTGTTAACAATTTCATCTCCATATATGGTTATTATCTTTTTTCCTCTTGGACATTCTCAACTTTCTAGGGAGACCTCAAGAGCACTGTAAGTGTTCAGACACTTACACAAAAGATAAACAGTAATTTAGGTCTTATTTTGGCAGTAATGTGTGGTAGGAGTTGATAGAGAACTATCTTTCAACCTAGCAGCTAACTAAAATGAAATACCAACTGGGCAATTTAGAAAACATAACCAAAAGTAATATTTACTCAGCATGTGCCAAAAGAGTATATCTATTTGATTAGAGGAAACACTTTCTCAACCAGATACAAGTCTAATCATTTACCATCCTTTCGATAGCAATGCTCCAGTTCTCGACGGTGCATGGTGGATACATCAACAACTTCAATCAGTCCTAGAGATCCATCCATCCGTCCCACCAACAACAATTCTGGAGACTCTCCTGACCAGGCTGTAGATGGACCCTCTTCTGGCCAAGCCAGAGCAGATACCCAGTGAGGCTGAATATCTACTAACCCTTTTCCTCCTAGAGAGGGAAAAAAATCTTAATTAGTCGTCACTTAATTCTTAACAGCAATAACAAAAACAAGTACTATTTAACAAGCTCAAAGCAGTTCCCAATGTCATAATAGCCTACTAATGAATAAGACAGCAAAGCTGGATCCTTCATTTCTATACTACATTTGATTGTCAAATTGAGTTTTTCTGTAACTATTAATAGCAAAAAGAGATAGTTTTTATACGAGAAAGAATAAAGGAAAATAATCAGTATACAAATGTCACTTAATTTTCCTAATAATTACTGAAAACCAAGTTAACATATGAAATTCATCTATAGTTAAGGCTAGCAATTCCTCAAATAAGCAAAAGCAAACAAAAATACTGGTAAGCCGAAGATTACAATAATAATTTTTATTTTCCAGAGATACATTAAAAATCAACAAGAGTTTGTACTTGTGAAAGAGACAAAATTAATAGAAGTATTTCAACTGATTCAAAAGAACACATATCTAGAAATGTAGTGATTGCTACTTCTCTAATCCTAGGCCGAATGCTGAGTGATACATAAAAGTAATTTTTAGTTTACAATTACCAGGTTAATTGAAACTCTTAGAAATAAAAGTCAGAAAATGAACACTCTTTAATTTAAATCATACTATGCATAGATTTCTACAGTTGGTAAATAGATTGTGAGATTCAAGGTGAAGGGAAGCCAATGTTTGAACTTAGAAGGCTAAGAGAAAGAGCACCTTCAGTAGTTTACTAGTATTTATGTGACTCTTACCATTAACTTGCCAGATATTCACCATCTTTTCCAAAGCCCCAGCTAGGTATTTGCCACTGATACTCCAGGAAACAGGTGAGAAACTTGGATCACTGGGTGATCCTAGGCTTTCTTCAGCATCACCTTCCCTAGAACACAAGAGATAATATGGAATTCTAATCCATCATCCAAAAGGAAACTAAATCCTAAATCTTAAAATAAGGGTTTTATATTGACCATAGTACATATAGAGAGACTTACATTTCAAAAGCTTGGCTAGTAGTATATGACAATCACATAATTGCTAGTGTTTGTCATAATGTGAAAATTGTAGAATTACCAGAGTTTTACTTAGACAATTCATCATTTAATGTACTACATAATTTGTCAACAAAGATATTCTGATTCTGCATGATTTATACATATGATTATTACTCAGGGAACACTGATTCTTGCTTGCCTAATAGCTAGGGAAGTTTTATATTTAGCTATAAAAATAGAAAAGATGCTACACTGTGCTACAGAAGAAATATCATTACTCTTAATTCCTAAATAATCCTTGAAGAATGGTAGAAAATAAACCTATTGTTTTGTAGAAATGAACATGTTAGCAGAGTAGACCTTGATTTAATTCTGAGTAAGTCCAGATACTGACAGTAATATTTTTATCTTCTAAATTACTATCTAGAAGGACTTGGTGGTCCAGTGGTTGAGAGACCATCTGCCAATGCAGGGGACAGGGATTCAATCCCTGGTCTGGGAAGATTCTACATGCTGAGAGGCAACTAAGTTTGTGCAATGCAACTACTGAAGCCCCTGTGCCTAGAGTCTGTGCTCCGCAATGAGAGAAGTCACCACAATGAGAAGCTCATGCACTGCAACTAGAGAGTACCCCCTACTCACCACAACTAGAGAAAGCCCACGCCCAGGAATGAAGACCCAGTGCAGCCAAAAGTTCATTAATTAATTAAATACTATCTTGCAAAAAACCAAAAACAACACACTGGAAACTATTCTGAAATAAAAAATTGTAAAAAACTTTAGTGACAATTTGAGTATACTAACACAACCAAGATGAAGCATGTTTAGGATTCTCCTATTTTTAAATGTTACCCAAAGGAGCAACATCAATACTCACAATCTGTTGAACACACAGGTCTGTTGCAGTGAATACTGCTTCTTGGTGACATTCCACACCCGGATGGTGCCATCATTGCCACTTGTAGCCAAGAGTCCTTTTTTATTACACCAAACACAAGTCATTACCTAGAAAAGATAAAAAGTCCAGCAATATGTGAGCAAGTTTTAATTCAAATGATTCTGTAATCTGAAGTTCTATCAAATTAAAAATAAATCTACCATGAAATTATAAAAGTATCCATGTTATAAAACAATATGCATGGTCTAATTCTTTCTAATTGGCTTGTAAATACACACCTATATGAGATATACCTTTAAAACACTATGCCCAAACTCATTTGAATTATCTTAGACTTGTTACAATCTTTACTAAACATGTTTGTTTAATTAAAAAATGTTTTTTAATCCAATAAAACAGAAGTATTCAATATGTTCTATAAAATAAATTACAAGACTAAAACATGACTTTTAAATTGAAAAAGTAGAGGTCAGTCTTCATTTCCTAAACTTCCCTTGTCACTGCTCAGGTGCCCAGTGGGTTAGATTAAAACAGTAGAGTCAATTTCTTCTCCTCCGCATATATAAGCTCTTATCTTTCGTGAGGTTATTCCTTTGGTTTTCTTCTCATTCCCCATCTGATATTCCCATTTGTATCAGGTTATATAGTATACAACATACACATGTAGAGAAAGGAGAGTCGGTAACTAGCAAATACTGATAATTTAGCACACACATGTGTGTGCGTATGAGAGAGACAGAGAAAGACAGACACACAGATACACGTCCCATGATCTAAACTTGAAGCTCTTGGAGAACAGCAGAAACTATTTTATCTTAGATAAGGTGATCAACACACTTGGGGCTTAAAATACATACTCTGTTCTGATGCGCCTCCAACTTGATAAAGGAGCATTTTCTGAGATCTCCTCCCATATCAGCAAGTGTTTGTGGAGTGGTTTGGTTGTCGCGGTCATGTGCAGCAAGAGTGCGCACAAGCTGTTGAGCAGCCCATTGCCTATGCTGTGAGGACAGCCTTGAGGAGAGGCAGCAGGCTGCCAGGGCATTAGCCAGCTCCAGAGGGCCTACAGCAGAAGGATCATAGGAAGGATGGGCATACAATTGGGCAGTTAAACCTGCTTAAACAAAACAATGAAATGATGCCCGGGTGAGAGCTGGTGGTGGTGAACAAACAAAAATGGGTTAACCCATCTTTTAAGAATTAGCACTTTTTCAAGCAATCATTTCACTAAGATATGCATACAAGTTATAAAGCACTTATCTCACATAAAATTCTATAATAAATCTGATTCACTGCAAATATACATTTATATACATTAATCAACAGTCTTTGCTCTAAGGATACATAGACTGAGAATACAGCAGACATCAGTTTAAGGCCAAGGCAGAGCGAGCATGTCCTAAAAAATAAGAGTTTGGCTTTTGCTGCTCAAAAGTGATCTTAATAGCCAATCAAGGGCTGCCTTGATAGATCCCAAAGCCCATTTCTCTTGGCCAAATGTGAAGAGAAGGGTACACAGTGTATCTAAGTAGTCCCTTCAAGTATATCGTCTTAAGACAAAGAGAAAAACAGCACTACTTTATATAAATTATATTACAGAAACCTACTGTGATTATTATCTATGGTGACTCAAACCATACTCGAATAAAATAATCTAATTAAAAAAGACAAATTTGGTATATTTTCTAGTATTTATTTCCATGCACAATGATAAGGTATCCATGCACTTTTCTTATGATCTAACTTAACTACACATTGCTCAGATACTCAGTCATGTCCAACTCTTGGCAACCCCATGGACTGCAGCACGCCAGGCTTCCCTGTCCTTCATCTCCCAGAGCTTGCTCAAACTCATGTCCATTAAGTCAGTGATGCCATCCAATCATCTCATCCTATGTCGTTCCCTTCTCCTCCTGCCTTCAATCTCTCCCAATATCAAGGTCTTTTCTAGTAAGTCAGCTCTTTGCATCAGGTGGCCAAAGTATTGGGAGTTTCAGCTTCAGCATCAGTCATTCCAATGAATATTCAGGACTGATATCCTTTACGATTGACTGGTTTGATCTCCTTGCTTTCCAAGGGACTCTCAAGAGTCTTCTCCAATGTCACAATTCAAAAGCATCAATTCTTCAGCCTTCTTTATGCTCCAACTCCAAAGAAGTGCTCAGCCTTCTTTATGGTTCAACTCTCACATCCATACATGACTAATGAAAAAACCATAGCTTTGACTAGACGGACCTTTGTTGGCAAAGTAATGTCTCCACTTTTTAACATGCTGTCTAGATTTGTCATAGCTTTTCTTTCAAGGAGAAAGCGTCTTTTAATTTCATGGCTGCAGTCACCATCTACAATGATTTTGGAGCCCAAGAAAATAAAAATCTGTCACTGTTTCCACTGTTTCCCCATCTATTTGCCATGCAATGATGGGACCAGACGCATGATCTTCATTTTTCGAATGTTGACCTTTAAGCCAGCTTTTTCACTATCCTCTTTCACCTTCCTCAAGAAGCTCTTTAGTTCCCCTTTGCTTTCTGCCATAAGTGTGGTATCATCTGCATATCTGAGGTTATTAATATTTCTCCCAGCAATCTTGATTCCAGCTTGTGCTTGCTTCATCCAGTCCAGTATTTCACATGATGTACTCTGCATATAGGTTAAATAAGCAGGGTGACAATATACAGCCTTGACGTACTCCTTTCCCAATTTGGAACCAGTCTGTTGTTCCATGTCCAGTTAACTGCTACTTCTTGATCCGCTTACAGGTTTCTCAGGTGACAGGTAAGGTGGTCTGGTATTCTCATCTCTTTAAGAATTTTACACAGTTTGTTGCGATCCACACAGTCAAAGGCTTTGGCATAGTCAACAAAGTAGATGTTTTTCTGGAGCTCTCTTGCTTTTTTGATGATCCAACAAATGCTGGCAATTTGATCTCTGGTTCCTCTGCCTTTTCTAAATCCATCTTGAACATCTGGAAGTTCATAGTTCATGTACTGTTGAAGCCTCGCTTAGAGAATTTTGGACATTACTTTGCTAGCATGTGACATGAATGCAACTGTGCAGTAGTTTCAATATTCTTTGGCATGGCCTTTCTTAGGGATTGGAATGAAAACTGACCTTTTCCAGTCTTGTGGTCCCTGCTGAGTTTTCCAAATTTGCTGGCATATTAAGTGCAGCACTTTCACAGCATCACGTCTTAGGAGTTGAAATAGCTCAACTGGAATTCCATCACCTCCATAGCTTTGTCATAGTGGTGCTTCCTAAGGCCCATTTGACTTCAAATTCCAGGATGTCTGGCTTTAGGTGAGTGACCACACCATCAAGGTTATCTGCGTCATGAAGACCTTTTTTGTATAGTTTTTCTGTGTATTCTTGCTACCTCTTAGTAGTATCTTCTGCTTCTGACAGGTCCATCCCACTTCTGTCCTTTATTGTTCCCATCTTTGTGTGAAATGTTCCCTTGGTACCTCTAATTTTCTTGAAGAGATCTAGTCTTTCCAATTCTATTGTTTTCCTCCATTTCTTTGCAATGATTACTGAGGAAGACTTTCTTATCTCTCCTTGCTGTTCGCTGGAACGCTGCATTCAGATGGGTATATCTTTCCTTTCCTCCTTTGCCTTTTGCTTCTCTTCTTTTCTCAGCTATTTGTAAGGCCTTCTCAGACAACCACTTTGTGCTTTTCCATTTCTTTTTCTTGGGGATGGCTTTGATCACCACCTCCTGTACAATGTTACGAACCTCCAACCACAGTTCTTCAGGCCCTCTATCAAATCTAATTCCTTGAATCTGTCACTTCCACCATATATGTTGTTATATAATTCATCACATATAACAATGCAGAAACATTTTAAAAAACATATATCGAACTGATTAAAAGACTATATTTAAATCATATGAAACTTACCTTTCTTTTCAACTTCTGACTTATCATAATTAGGTCTCAGTTTGGCCCCTTTGTCTGCTAGTAATGCCACAAGGGCCTGAGTTACAACAAAATTTGGGGAGGTTACAAGCTTATTCTCTTCAGCAATTCCTCGGAGAAAGCTAGGTAGAAACTTTCGCTGAATTGGATCATCAACTGTGGTTAGATTTACACCTGTTGCAGCAGAAATCAAGTTCTGAAGAGGCAATCAGAACAAACACATTTAATTTTTAATTTTGGAAAAGAAGCTTTTTACTTCACAAGTTTCTTTTAATAATTGGTTGGAAATAAGCAATACAATAAGAAAAGCACTGAAAACTATCCTACCTGTGTACACAACTGCACCAGGAGCTTTGCAGCACTAGGAGTGTTTGATGCTAGACATCCCACTGCTGTGCTCAGATAGGCCAGGCAAGAAATGGGCTTGTTGGCCTTGCTGTGCCCACCTCGTGAACGTTCTGAAGTGCTTGCCATGGCAGAAGGACTGGTGGAGAGGCCAGCTCTCCCTGCTGCAGCCAAGCACATTAGTCGAACCAAAGTCCGGATATCTGTAAGCCCTAGAGATTCAAGACCAGCAGCCAGGCTACAACTGGAACCACTGCCAGAAAAAGAACACACTTTAGATACATAAAGAAAATAGATTTAAGCGATCATTCGGAGCCCCACATACAATCCATAGCACCAACAACCAAAATAAAAGGCAAGTTGCACTATCCTAGTCATACATGCCCTACTGTATGCATGTATGTAAGAGATGTCCTAAAATAAAAACCTTGAAACTGTTATTAAAACTTTTATTTGTTTTAATAAATATCGACATACACTTGAAGTATACCTGGATTATCAAAGTATAATTTAGAGGAATGTTCATAAACCATGAATTTTCACAAACTGAACAAACCTATGTAACCACCTTCCAGATCAAGAAACAGAACACTCCAACACCCCAGAAGACTAGTTGGGCCCTTCTCAATCTCCAGGACCTCAAAAATAACTACAATCCTGATGTTTAAGGCCATAAATCAGTTTTGCCTGTTTTTGAACTTCATATAGATAGGATAATAAAGTGTGTACTCTCTTATGTCTGGCTTCTTTTATTCAACATTATGCTTGTAAGTTTCATCCATGCTGTTGCATTATTAGCAGCAGTTATTAATTTTCATTGACACACAGGCATAACCTGGAGATGTGGGTTCAGTTCCAGACCACGACAATAAAATGAATATTGCAATTAAGAAGGCCAAACTTTTTTGGTTTTCCAGTGCATATAAAAGTCATGCTTATACTATACTGTAGTCTGTTAAGGGTACAACAGCATTATGCCTAAAAGAACAATGTATTAATATATAGCTCAATTTAAAAATACTTTAATGCTAAAAAATGTTAATCATCTAAGCTTTCAGTAATCTTTTCGTAACAGTAACATCAAAGATCACCGATCACAGATCACCATAACAAATATGATAATAATGAAAAAGCCTGAAACAGTCCAAGAATTACCAAAATGTGGCACAGAGACATGAAATGAGCAAATGTTATTGGAAAAATGGTGCCAACACACTTGTTCAACTCAGGGCTGCCACAACCTTCAATTTGTTAAAAAAAGCAAAAACAAAAACTAATATCTGCAAAGTACAATAGAGTGCAATAAGAAAAGATATGGCTGCCTATACAAATGAAATTTACCACAATTCATTTCTCTATACAGATGAGAGCATGGGGCTATCATGAACAGCACTGCCATGAATGTTCTTTCCCACAACTTTGGGAACACATATGTAAGCACATCTGTTGGATATATACCCAGAAGTGTTTTTCTGGGTCATAAGTACATTAATACTCACTTTCAGCTGGTACTATCTAAGAGTTTTCCAAAGTAACTATCCTAATTTATTTTTGCACTAGCAGTGTATGAGTGGTCTAGATGTTTCACATCCTCATGAGCACTTTTCTCCCCTCAGTCTTTTAAATTTTAGCCATTTTGATGGGTGTGTAGTCATATCCTACTTTCATTTCTCTGAAGAGTAATGGGGCTGAACATTTTTTTGTTCATGTTTATTGACCATTTCAAGATCTTTTATATTATTTTGTATTGTGTCCATTTTTCTTTTTCTGTCTCTTATTGGTTTGTAAGAATACTTTATATATTTTGTTGGTCATATGCATTGCTAAGATCATCTCCCATTCCAGGGCTTTTTTTTTTTTTTTTTACTTTCTGACTTTTTACCTCCTAAATGACTTTTGCTGAACAAAAGTTCTTTTTTAATGTAGTCCAATTTATCAATTTTTTTTCTTTAAAGTGAATGCCTTTTGTGACTTAAGAAATCTCTGCTTGTTCCAAGATCAAGAATAAAATCTTCATTATCTTACAGAAACGTTACTGATTTATGTTTTACATTTAGACCAAAAAGTCACTTGAAAATACTGGCTTTATATAGTTTGAGGTTGGAGCCAAGACTCATTTTTTTGCTCAAGTGAATAAACTATCTGACCTAGCCCAAGTTATTGAAAAGATGATCCTTGCCTCATTGCTCTGCAATGTCATAAATCAAATTATAAATCAAATGTTAATCTACACGTATGAGTCAGTTTCTGAAGTTCATTTTCCATAGACCAAACTGTCTATTCTTGAGCCAGTATCATATAGTCTCATCTAAATTTTGAGTTTCTTCCAGGGTCCTTCTGTCTTCGTTGATTTACTGTTAAATATCCCTATTTAATCATTTCTTAAATGGATGTCTTTTAGGTATTCTTGGTTCTCTTCCCTTTTTTAACATTACACTCCACAGTATGAACACAACAGGAGCCTCCACAATACGCAGGCTGACTTAGCTATACAGTTGGTAAACTCTGCAGAAAAACTCACTCAACCTTCAAGTTTTACCCTACACCAAATGGATCAATGGTCTTAGTTTCCCATTTCAGATAATAAAATGTTTGCAGTTAACTCAGTTACTATAACGGCAATATTTTCTGCCTAAAAAGACCCAAACATTAACTGAATGACTGACTGACTGAATGAATAATAATGATGACTATTGGCTAATTTCTTTCATTCAACAGTAGTTATTCAAGTTTCTAAAACTTCTATTTCTTCTTCCCAAACAATACCAGACTCCTGTCCAATATGTACCAGAAGCTAACTTAGTATCTTTTGACACAAAATAACACTTACCTGACTGAGAGAAGAGACAGAGCTCTCATGACCATGGTTCTGGCCAGAAGAACCTGAGCAGCAGCCGTCACTCTCCTTAAAGCAACCACCCGGTCATGAGGATTTGCTAAGGCAGCTGCCTGTTCACCCAATGTTATTCTCCCAGAGGAACTCTTTTCTACAGAGCCATGGCAACCTGAAAAATGTAAGATTTTGCTCAGTTTTCAAGAAAGTAAGGAAAAAAATAGCCAAACTACTGAAAAATTTTCCCTGGGTAGCTAGGTTCTAGGCTACTAGGAAATAAAGCAAATCAATGTATTTTGCTCATCCATAAAACTTTGTTATATAGAAAATGGTTAGGGAGAAAGAGATATTTCTAAGTCAATAAATAATTATAGGAAAAATATGATTCTTTAATTTTTCTGGTTTTATTTATTTTTGCTCATGTATCTCTTCCACTAATATTAACAAATATAGAAAAAATATAGTTTTAAAAATATGCCTTGAGTACATATTTAGTATTTCATAAAGTAAAATGTCACCCAAATTAAAAAATACTACAAAATAGTTTTTGTTTCCAGGTTTCTCTTAACACAAAGTTAAAAAAAAAAAAAACTATTCATTTTATAAATTCTTTTTATCACTTGAATATTTTATAAAAACAAAAGAATCAGAAGTTAATATTGTATTATACCTTCAAAACATTAAAATACCTGGCTGAAGATAGTTGATGGGATAGAAAATATTGAACTCATTATTATTAACCTCTACCTTTATTATTTACTTTTCTAAGAAGTAAATTAATATAGACTCTATAAAATCCATGCCAATCAGCATTACAAGTTTACCTATTTGCATCAGAGTCTCTTCCATACTGTTGGTTGCTGTTACCATTGCTACTGATGCTCCTAATGGATCACTGTCAGGGAACTGAACTGGTTCTGGTACAATGCGGCGGTCGTTTAAACCAAGAGGGCCAGCAAGTAATTCAAACTCTTCTTCACCCGTTAGCTTTTCATCTTCATCAACATCCAACATGTCCCAGTCTTCTGGAGTTTAAATAAAGAAATGGATGGTATGTAAATATAAACACGACACAACCCTGCTGGCAATGGTTACTGTGAGATAGGTCTAAGATGCAGATGGATTGAAAGCCTAGTCAGTGCCTACAAAGTAAAATATAGCACCATCTCCTGGTGACACAACTAAACTGCACTCTGGAGTCACAGTGGGACTAAGGGAAAGGGAGTGAGGGCAAATCCATTTAAACCAACAGCACATGTTACAGTTGGTCATGGAGGTTTCAACTAAAAAAAAATACTGTTATGGGGCCAACAAGGAGTAATTGACCCTGTCCATGATCATTAGGAAATGAGTTATTCCAAATAAAGGAATGCTCCAGATAAACTGATGCTTACTTCTTTATTTTTTACTTTCCACAATTAGGATGAAAATTCAAAATGTATTAATACTTCATACTTTACCTACTTTGAAAAAATATACATGCCACACAGAAATTAACATTCTGTGGGAAAATATTAGAACCCAGGTCTTTTTCCCTTGACTTTTAAAACTAGGGCTATTGCTATCATACTATCTTGAACCTTTGGGGGGAAGTTTAAGTTGACGTGTATGTAAATACAGAGAAACATATGAAGATTAAGTTTTAGTAACAGATGTTAAGTAGAAGGTACATACAAAAATACATGTGACATAAAGAGGTTCTCAAAACAACTACCTTCATATACACTGTCCTGCTTGCCAATAAGATCTGGAGCTTGTCCTTTGTACCTGCACCAAACACAAAGAACATTGTGTTTTCTTTCATATAAAACAATTATTACTCCAAAGTGGAAATTATGTCATTAGGACATTCTAAAAGGTCATTAATAAAGCAACACAAAATAAAAAAGTATGTTTCATGTTATGGAAAGTCAAAGTGTTAGTCGCTCAGTCATGTCTGACTCCTTGCAACCCCATAGACTGTAGCTCGCCAGGCTCCTCTGTCCACGGGATTCTCCAGGCAAGAATACTGGAGTGGGTTGCCATTTCCTCCTCCAGGGGATTTTCCCAACCGAGGGATCGAAACTGGGTCTCCTGTGTCTCCTGCATTGGCAGGTGAGTTCTTTACCACCAGGCGCCACCTGGGAAGTCCCTTCATGTTATGGGCTAATGTAATAAAAACTACTGGTATGTAGGTGTTTACAAAATCAGTGATTATTTTATCAAATAACTGTGGAAGTTTCTGGGTGACCAACATAAATCTTTTTTTCCCCCCAATTTATTTATTTATTTTTGGTTGCACTGGGTCTTCACTGCTCCATGTGGGCTTTCTCCAGTTGCAGTGAGTGGGGGCTGCCCCTCACTGCAGTGCACGACCTTCTCACCGCAGCGGCTCCTCTTGTCGCAGAGCACAAGCCCTAGAGTGCTCACGGTCTAGCAGCTGTGGCACATGAGCTTCAGCTGCTCTGCAGCATGTGCAATCTTCCTGAACCAGGGATTGAACCCATGTTCCCTGCATTGGCAAGTGGACTCAACCACTGGATCAGCAGGGAAGTCCCCTACATAAATCTTTTAATCAAAGCCTATTCCAGAACACTTTAAGGGTTTTAATAGTTGACAGTAAGGGCAAAAACCTACTCATTAGCAAATTAATTGCTATTTAGGAATATAAAGAAGTAATATTTTCATGGAAGCTTGTTTAATCTAAATAGTCTATTTTTTAAATCAAGAAACAAGATCTTAATCAAGATGTCAAAAATATGGTGAAAAACACCAAAGGAAAAAAAGGAACATAAGCCTCCTAAAGGTTAAAGCAAGGTTAACACAATTTGTTAACAAATTTAAGATTAATACAGTCAAACTCCAGTGAAGGACCTGAGGCCATACCACTGTTCCCAGACTATAGACTGCCACCTCTGGCAGGAACTTGAATTCTTCCACCTCCCTCATCCCTGTATCTAATTCAGCAATCATAGGACTTTATAAAGGAAATAAATAAAGTGAAAGTGAAGTCGCTCAGCCGTGTCCGACTCTGTGCGACCCCGTGGACTGTAGCCCACCAGGCTCCTCCATCCATGGGATTCTCCAGGCAAGAGTACTGGAGTGGGTTGCCATTTCAGGTAATTCCTCACATAAAGAAAACTACAATCCCCATGTCTTAATGAGAGATACTTTTAAATACGTCAGCCAGAGGGTCTTGATATCTACACAATTTCAAGGTACCTTTCAGAACTTGTCGCCTTGGATTTGGTCTTCAGGGCTAAGTACTTTTCCCTGCAGCTGCCGCACAGCAGGTAGTATGGATTTCCACTTCCACATTCACCACCGAACCAGCCATCCACATAGGAGCCGTTGCTGCGATAGCCCTGGCGGTTTGCGCTGCGCCCGCAGCCTGGGTGATTCCTCTTCATGTGCTGATTGAAGTTGATGACACTGCATTCACACAGCTCACACACCACCACTTCTTCCCTGTCTTCAGACTCACAAACATGCTGCACAAAATGATTTCATATTACATGATTAGTCAAGTTAACATAAAATTAAGAAGAGGTAAACAGATCATTTATATTAAACTACTTGTTTACATATGCTGGAATATTTGCAAGATGTTCATCAAAGCTATAACAAATCAAAATTCAGATCACACAGTCTGAAGGTGTTCTCTGCCCCTTCCTCACACTAAGTGACAATAAAAGTAACTGACTATACTACTGAGAAAAAAACTATTAATAAAAACAATCTGCCTCATCTCAATTATTTAAAATCCCTCCAATGAAAACTTTTATCTGATCATAACATGCATATCTATTTTCTGAATTTCTAAGAAGTCATTAGATTAATTTATCTTATTAAGTGAATATGGTATATGATCTTCCCTATAAAACTTACACTTGTGAACTTCTCAGTTTCCCTGCTACAAAAAGTGCAATGCTAAACAATGTAAACATACAAACCCACCATGTACCCTGCCCTTTGATGGACGTATTTACAAGATCTAGGTGGCACTGGCTCCTAGAATGAGGCACTACAGTGATTAAACAGAACCTATGAAGGAGAAGAGCATGCATTCAATAGCAAGATAAGCACAGCAGCCATGTTGAATACCCGGCAGAGTTGATTGGGATCTGATGCTTATTTTGTAATCTATCTTTGATATTAGAATTAAATGATCACAATATGGCTCTATTCATCTAGTCTGGGGAGAGAAGCAATAAAATCGCACAGAGAAAGCAACAAGCGAGACTTTTTCTTATTAGATTGTAGGTATCAAGGTAACCTCAAGTGTTAGAGCCCCAAACTTCAGGATGAGATGTCAGACTTTTCAGAGTGTTATAACTCTAGGCAAGGCTGTTATTAGTAAGCTGTATGAACAGGAGGGCAGGAAAATAAGTCAGAGCAGCCCCCGCTGCAGTCACACACACCCAGGTAGGCCAATCCAGTACCTCTGGGATCCACATTCCCAGAATATCATTGTCACTGGTCAGGTCTTGTCCAAACATAGCTTCCATCGCTTCATCATCAAGATCAATTTCCAATTCCTCATCTAAATTAAAGTCATACAACGCCCCTGGGTCTTGTTGCAAAGATATTCCTTCTCTCCGACTTTGATTCCTGTGGGCCTGCACAGAGCGGTATAACCCCGCTCAGAACAAAACAAGAAAGGCATTTTATTTGCATGTATAAAATAATTCTAAATATTTCGCCAGTTCTTAACTGCCGTACAACGCAGGTTAAGAGCCTATCTCAGCTGACTTACTGGACTCCAAATCATAAACATAAAATTTTACCTATCGTATGTGCTTCTTCTTCTGTGAAATGGGGATAACAGCATTCATACCTTGCATAGTTGCTGATAGGTTTAAATAAGATAGTCCATGTAAAATATTTCATAAAGTTTGTTATACAGACGAACACTAAATAAATGTGGGCTGTTATTATCCTTTCAGTTTTTTAAAATTAGTCCCTTTCACTATATATTAAATATACATCCTATATGTTCTAGGACAGTCTCAATGTCTCTGTTCCTATAAACTACTGAATCATTATTTATGTTTTAAGAATTCAAGGATTAAACTCTGCTTTGACAAAAAATATATTCTAGATTTCAGTTTGGAAAATATATTCCCTATAACTTATATTTCATAGGCCAAGAATATAATTTTCAAAATATTTGCTAATGTAACGAAAAAATACATTTTTGCTTATCCAGGGCCTTACCTAGTAGTGAAGCCCTGAAGTCCACAAAGTACATCAGAAAAGCCAGTGCCTACTTGGCACAGAACTCTTTCTAGTTCCTTCTCACCTGTGATGTCTTTTTTTTTTTTTTTTTATTAGTTGGAGGCTAATTACTTCACAACATTTCGGTGGGTTTTGTCATACATTGACATGAATCAGCCATGGAGTTACATGTATTCCCCACCCTGATCCCCCCTCCTACCTCCCTCTCCACCCGACCTGTGATGTCTTAAACATGTATTTTCACTTCCTAAATTATGTTTCTTGAGGGCAGAGAGAGCATTTATGAAATTTCTCAGTATCTACAAGTGACTACTAAAGCCTTCTGCATCCAGAGGGAACTTAAAAACAAATTTATGAACGTATGCTGTGATTTAAATTAAATAAAATTATATAAATGCATAGAAAGTAATATGCAAATAGTTGCTCTTTGAATGTGGAAGTACTGATTATTTAGTATTATTAATCTACATCTTCTTTAATGTTTCTTTTACATTGACTTTAAAATATAAACAAACTATATAATACTTTCACCAAGAGAAGGATGTGAAATATATACTTACCTGCTCTTGCTAGCAGTGTTCGAGCAGCTAAATCAAACTTGTGCCTTCTTGTTACTGCTGAGCGACCCCTAGCTGGCGGTCCACTTCCAGAAGCTGTATTCTCTGCATGATCCAGATTATCAGCACTAAAAGTGCAAGTGTGAAAGCAATGCACATTTTAGAAAATCATCATGAACAGAAAACACAGATACTAACTTGGTTGCAATATGTTTTCCTCCATGTATTATCAAGAACAATATGTTTATGATAAAATTTTGAAATATATCTTTCATGCTTGGCAAAGTTCCTAAGTTATAAATGTCATATTGCTGAGTAGTAATATTATCTGATTTTGAAATATACCAACCATGAAATTATGCTTAATACAAGTTTAAATTCAAATGAGGTCAATAGCCTTAACTAAATCTTAAATGATTATATACTTAAAATCTGAAATGACTGGGAATCCTTGCCTTGGAGCAACAGATATTTCAAAATAAGCTATGGAAATATTCAGTGAGCTTGTCAGAAAAAGCCTGCAGATTAATATAAGACACAAGCCCCAATATGACATCATGAACTAAAATGAAATGAAGATTTAAAGTCATAAGAAGAGCTGAATAAGGAGCATTTTAGAAAGAATTACAGAATATTTTTTACATTTTATTTTTAATTGCATGATAATTGCTTTACAATGTTATGTTGGTGTCTACATTTCTTTTTAGGCTAGGCACTATTACAGAATTTGTTTTGCAACTTTAAAAAAGGGTGTATTGCATTGGATATTAAAAACTAAAGATGAGATGAAAATATAAACCTATATTAAGAGACACAAAGATTTCTACTGAATCCATTTCTATTGAATGCATCAAATCAATTATATAAAAATGAACATTCTAGTTATTTAACATATAATAATATTTTATCAACATGTTCATTTTATTTCAGAATAGACAGTTTTTAGTTTGTTCTTTTCAGCAATTTTATATTAAAATTATTTCCTTATTTTCATAAAAATATCATTCAAGTCAAAATCTGTCATGTCATTTTTACCCTTCACATAAACATAAACTTGTAACTGAAATGTCCATCTTTTCATATATCTCTAGTTATCAACTTTATACATTGGAGGCACCATTTATAACACATAGAGCAGAAATATGGAAATTGGAATTTCACCTTTCACTAAAGCCTTCCTCCATTTCAGCAGCATCAGCTGACGGTATGTCTCCTGGTGACTGCAAATAACAGGGATCATTTGACTTCCCACCACTGCCTGCAACTGCTGCTCCGTGCCTTGAGTCAGCTGTGCTGCCTGACTGGGGCTCCTCCTCATCTTCGTGCCCAGGGTGCTCTATCATCCACATGGCAAGGACGGTGATGTTCTGGGCATCAGCCTCGCCTCGAGCACCTGAACGGGTAGAAAAAAGGTCTAATATTGACTTTGGGCAAAATAATTATTTCTGCTATCAGTTTAAGAGTGCCTGCTATGATGCAACTATAATTAAATCTTGTATTAAAAATCTTATCAAGCTTTATGGCCTCTTAAAAAACATATCGCCCTTAATAAAGATAATGTTTCTCATATCTGCATACACTGATACTTAAAAAGTTACAGTACCTGTGGCTTCCATGGCTTTTGCAATCTGCCGGAGAGAGAACCCCATTTCTAACAAGGGTACTGCAATCGCTGGAGGAGGAGGAGAAGTTGAAAGTCTACTGCTTGGGTCTGACAAGGCTGAAACAAAAGAAAGAGAGGTAAAGTCCTAAATATCACTATATACCACGAGTAAAAAGTGTTCCTTTAGTGACCATAATTCCCAATTTTCTTAATACAGTCCGAATTTAATGAAATGTTAAAGAATTCACTAATTGAATGTGATTAAATTTGATAGAGCTTCTCAAGGTTTTTCTTAAAGATAAACCAGCTATTATGAAATAAACCTGCTGAAAACAATAGTTAATATTTTCTTTTTTAAAAGTTTCCTATTTACAAAAAATTTTTAATTTTACAGAAATTTTAAAGAATAGTACAAAAAATTCTTTTACCCCTGAACAACTGGAGAATAAGTAAAAGACATAATGTTCCATCTTCCCTGAATATACTAATACATCACTCCTACAAATAACAACATTCTCCTGCATAACCACAATGCAACTATCATAGTCAGGAAATTCACAATTATCTTCTAATCCAGATTCTAGTTTCAAGGAAAGTCCTGATTATGTTTTTTACAGCAAAGGATCCTATCCAGGATAATCTTTACATTTAATTTTTCATGTCTCTTCAGCCTCTTTTAATCACTTTGATATTTAGAAGATTCCAGGCCAGTTACAGGGTAGAAAGTCCCTCAATCTGGTATCTGCTATTTCCTCATGACTAGATTCAGGTTGTGCTTTTTGGCAGGAGTATCACAGAACTGATGTTGCCTTCTTACTGCATTCTATTAGATGGTCCATGATTTTATTTTGTCTCATTACTGATGATGTTAACTTTGATTACTTGAGTTAACCTGGTACCTGCCAGGTTTCTCCACTGTAAAGTTAACTCTTTCTTTTCCTTTGTAATTAATAAGTATTTGTGGGGAAGAAACTCTGAGAATATGTAAATATCTTATTCTTCATCAAAGTTTCACTCAGCATTTATTATATTGGGGTTTCCCTGGTGGCTCAGACAGTAAAGAATCCACCTGCAATGGTAGAGACCCAGGTTTGATCCCTGGGTCAGGAAGGTCCCCGGGAGAAGGGAATGACTATCCACTCCAGTATTCTTGCCTGGAAAATCTCATGGACAGAGGAGCCTGGTGGGCTCAGTCCCTGGGGTTGCAAAGAGTTGGACGAGACTGAGTGACTAACACTTCCCCTTTCATTTGTTTACTGGCTGAATTAATTATCATTATGATAGCTGACAAATGATGGTATTTTAAAGTCCACCAGTGCTTTCAGATTCATCAGTTGGTATTCCACTCTAAAGCAAAGCTCCTCCTTTTTCATATGGTTATGGATTCTTATTGCATTCACAACTTATTATCTGTTAGTATAATTATTGTTTTTTATGTCCCAAATCTCCCAGATTTGGCCAGTGGATGCCGTTCCATTCTAATTTCTATGTCCTTCAGGCCTGTGTCCATCATTCTCTGAGTATTTCACCACTTTGTGGCACAAGCCCTTCTACACTCATCTCATACTCAGACCTGAAGTGCCACTTCTCTCAGAAGATCAAGGTTCCTTCTTATAGAGAATAGTATTTAGAAGATAGGATTTTGGCACTAGGTGTGTGTACTGCTATTGAAGCATCACTGCTCCAAGGCTCTCTCAGTGGACAGCTGCCAGTGGAGGCCCTCTTCAACCTACATGGCTCTGACACCTAGTGCCAGACCGTGAGGACACTTCCTCACCCCAGCTGGACTCAAAAGCTCTATGCCAGGCCACTCCACGCACACAAGTTTTTTTCACCCAAATCTGGCTCTGACAACCCACTCTGGTCTACCAAGCTACACACCTCCCTTACCCTGCTGGCATGAATGCCTGCCTAGACTGGTCTCACTTAACCGCTTTTGAATTGGATTAGTAAGGAAGAAGGGAAGGAGGGAAGACTATAATTCTTATTTTTGCTTAGAAAAAAAGTCATTACTGCTACCGTGGTGATAGCCCTGATGTATCTGTTGAAGTTCACCCTCTTGCCATGAAAGATAATAAAGGCTAGATTTACCCTCACCTTAAGCAACTAAAAAAAAAAGACAAAAATTATCAAACAGTCTGCAGATGAATAGGCAGTGTGGGACAGTAATTCCTGAAAGAAGGGAATCAAATGAGGCAAGGTGTAAAACTGCCTTAGCTTACGGCCTGGAAAAAATTTCCAAACCTGCAGATCAGGGAAGGCAAATTCAAGCTAAACTTAGGAGTCTCTCTGAATGGTGGCGACAAAGTACAGATTCAAAGGTGGCTAGAATGAACAGGGTAGGATACCAGATACCAGGGTAGGATACTCTTTTCATCTGTGTGAAAAGAAGAGAGCTACACAGAGAACTCCAGAAATGTGCAGAGGGTCCTCGTCACCTCAAGCCTTCCAGCTAATGCTAATACAACAACTATCCAAAGTCAGGGAAAGAATCACCCAGAAGCAGCAGGCAGAACAAACCTTAGAGCTCACATGAGGTTGAGAAGCATTTGTGTTACAACAAGCCAGAATGAAAAAAAACTTTGTAATAATGAGGCATAAAGCACTGGATAGAATACTAAACAAACTGAAGGTTGTCCTGGTCCCACCTAACAAAGCTTAAAAGGAAGTCTTGAAAGACTCCAATTGTTTTCAAGTTACTTAACTGTATTCTAGAACAAAGTTAAAGTACAATTACCGAAGTACAAAATATCTAGCATTCAACTAGGTAAAATTCACAATGTCTGGTATCCAATAAAAAGTTACCAAACATGCAAAGAATCAAGAAAGCACAATTGAATATGAAGAGACAAATTAGTTACTAGAAACAGACCTATAAATGAGAGAATTGATAAATTAAGTACAACAGATATTAAAACAGATACCATAAACACAGTTGACTCTCATTTGTGGATTCCATTATCTGCCAATAATTTACTCATTAAAATTGATTTATAACTCCAAAATCAATACTCATGGCACTTTCACAGTCATTCACATGCACAGGATGACCAAAAGATTCAGTCTCCTGAGGCATTTACTTCCAGCTAAGGTCACACAAGGTGATGCTGTGTATTCTTGTTTCAGTTTTTCAGACTATAACAAGTATCCTTTTCATGTCATTTAGTGTAACTTTTTTTTTTTTTGCATGTTTTGTGCTTTTTGTTGGCGATTTCATTGTTTAAAATAGCCTCCAAGTATAGTATTGAAATGCTGTCTAGTGTTCCTAAGTGCAAGAAGGCTACAATGTGCCTTATGGAGAAAACACATGTTAAGCTTCACACATGCATGAGTTAATAGTGCTCCTGGCCATGAGTTCAATGCTAACGAATCAACAATACATTATATTAAATATGGTGTCTTTAAATTGAAACACACATAAAATAAGGCTGTATTTTGATCCCTTGACAAGAGTGTGATCAGAAGCTTGCAAAAAACTAGCCCTGTATTTTCACCAGAAATAGTGGTTCCGTTTTTGCTAATTCTGTGTTCACAGAACATAACTGTTCTAATAATGAGAACTGTTATTCCATGTATTCCATAAGGTAGAGGAAAGACAGAGTATGTTAAACAGACATGGAAAATTAAAAAAAATATATATACAAAAACTTCTAGAAATCTACAATATGAAGGGAAAAACACACTGAATTTCCCAAGACCTCTGGGTGCTTCCCTGGTGGCTCTTACGGTAAAGAATCTGCCTGCAATGCAGGAGACCTGGGTTCAATCCCTGGGTCAGAAAGATACCCCGGAGAAGGGAATGGCTAATCACTCAAGGATTCTTGCCTGGAGAATTCCACGGACAGAAGAGCCTGGTGGGCTACAGTCCACAGGGCTGCAAAGAGTCAACATGACTGAGCAACTAACACTTACAATTTCTCTATAAAAAAGGCATAATTCAATCTACGGCTTCAAATCAGAGAAGACAACTCAGTTTGATGAGGAAGATTCCCTTTAATTAAAAGCACTGTTTTACCAGAAAGAAACTCAAAGACTTAGAAAATGAACTTACAGTTGCCAAGAGGAAGGGACAAGTTAAAGAGTTTGGGATGTCACGTACACACTGCTATATTTAAAATGGATAACTAACTTGGAGAACAAGATGGCAGAGGAGTAGGTGGACGTGGAGTGTATCTCTCTACACAGATACATCAGGAATATACCTTCAGACATAGAAGAGCACACAGAACACCAGCTGAAAAGAGATGGGAGTACCTGATCAGCTGAAAAGAATATATAGAACCACGCAAAACTCAGTAGGTTGAAGGAACTAGGGGGGAAAACAGGAGAGTTAGTAGGACTGGATCTGCCCTCAGCGGGTTGGGAAACTGAAGCAGGGGTCCCATACCCACATCAGGGCAATTGTCTGAGTCAGAGAAGAAACATCTAAGGCTGAGAGTGAAACAGCTCATCTGTGGCAGCCTAAATGGAATGAGAATCAGACAGTCCTTGCCTCAGCCATACATAACCAGGACAGGGACGCAGTCCCCTGGAAGGCGTGGAGGCTGGGAGCTGGAGTTTAGGGACTGTGGAGGAATGCCAGGGTGAGGGCTGCTACTGACTGCGGAGAGACGGATTGAGGGGAGGTGAGGGAGGAGACTGTGGTGGGAATTGCCTGTGGAGCAAAGGTGGGCAGGTATGGAAGCAAGGCAATACTGCTGAGTCACGTGTAGGGGATGGAGCCATCACCATAGCCTCTTTCCCCCCTCACGCCAGCAAGGGCAGCTGAGCAACAGAAAAGTTGGCCCATTAAACACCTGACACACTGAACAACAGAGTAGGACCCACCCAGCATGCCCCTTTAAGTGCCTGATGCCCGGAACTAGAGGAGGACCCCACCCAGCATGCCCCTTTAAGTGCCTGATGCCCGGAACTAGAGGAGGACCCCACCCAGCAGGCCCCTTTAAGTGACTGATGCACGCACGGGACTAGAGGAGGACCCCACCCAGCAGGCCCCTTTAAGTGCCTGATGCACGGAACTAGAGGAGGACCCCACCCAGCAGGCCCCTTTAAGTGACTGATGCACGGAACTAGAGGAGGACCCCACCCAGCATGCCCCTTTAAGTGACTGATGCACGGAACTAGAGTAGGACCCACCCAGCATGCCCCTTTAAGTGACTGATGCACGGAACGAGAGTAGGACCCCACCCAGCATGCCCCTTTAAGTGACTGATGCACGGAACTAGAGTAGGACCCACCCAGCAGACCCCTTTAAGTGACTGATGCACGGAACTAGAGTAGGACCCACCCAGCAGACCCCTTTAAGTGACTGATGCACGGAACTAGAGTAGGACCCACCCAGCATGCCCCTTTAAGTGCCTGACATGCCGAACTACAGAGTAGGACCCCAGTCAGAAAGAGAAAGATAAATATCATATTCTGACGCATATATTCAGAATCTAGAAAAATGGTACTGAAGAATTTATTTACAGGGCAGCAGTGGAGAAACAGACATAGAGAATAGACTTATGGACATGGGGAAAGGGGAGGAGAGGGTGAGAAGTATGGAAAGAGTACCATGTAAACTTACATTACCATATGTAAAATAGACAGCCAATGGGAATTTGCTGCATGACTCAGGGAACTCAAACTGGGGCTCTGTAACAACCTAGAGCGGTAGGATGGGGAGGGAGATGGGAGAGGGAGGTTCAAAAAGGAGGGGATATAGGTATACCTATGGCTGCTTCATGTTGAGGTTTGCAGAAAACAACAAAATTCTGTAAAGCAATTATCCTTCAATAAAAAAATAAAGGATAACCAACAAGAATCTATTGTATAGTATATGGAACTCTGCTCAATGCTATGTGGCAGTCTTGATGAGAGAGGGGTTTGGGGGAGAATGGAAACATGTATATGTATGGCTGAGTCCCTTCATTGTTCACCTGAAACTACCACAACATTGTTAATCAGCTATATGCCAATACAAAACAAAAAGTTAAAAAAAAAAATCACTGTTTTAGTGAAGACAAAACACAATGCCCACATAATCAAGTCCCACACATATGGAATGCCAAGGTCTGGGTTTCAAAGTGCATGACAGCACACGCACCTGTGCGGTTGGCTGGCCTTGCTGACTGGGAATCAGGAGAAGTTAAGCTTTGCCTTCTTCCTACTTCATCAGAAGGAGAGGTTGGTAAGGATGATATTGGAGGAGTCTGTGCTCGACGTGTGGGAAGCACAGTGGTAGTTGGGTAACTAGAGAACATTTGCCTTTAAGGAAACAATAAAGGTTAGCATAAAAATCCAATTAGAAAATAATATATACATAACAATCTCCTTATAGAAATATGCAACCTGGAAAAACTACACAAGTTGGCTACAGTTTAACTGGGGAGAGGGAAGATAGACTCTGCAGTTTTAAAAATCATTATCTCATAGGATGCTTTTACCATAAAAGTAGTAATACCTTTTCATTTGTTCAAGCAAAATGAAAGCGACATGACAAGTAGGGAGAATATAGAAATCAGGAAAATAGATTTTTAAAAAATCTCTGCCTTCGTGGCGCTTTCCTTCAATTACAATACTAAGATGACAGGAGTATTTTGGTAGGCATATTGTAGTTAGACAATAAAGAAGACTTTTAAAGATAGATAACTTATAGTTACTTCAGATATATACATTTACTAGCTAGCCATGAAAGTATTCAAATGGATTCAAAGTAATAGTCTATAGGTAAGTTATGGAAACAAAAGATAAGTGCCTAGTCACACAACACAAATGAAAAACAGTATATGAATGTCAACAGTGTGGACGGGTAAAAGCACAGGAGAAGTAACCCCTTTCAGGCTGAGAAGGCAGACACCAGCTAAAGAATAAAGTTCAGGAAGATCCTCACTGACTGACTGCTCTTTAGATTTGCCCAACAGAACTAATGACAACTTTTTAAGCATCAAAAAAGCACTGTCAACCCAGTTAAGTAACTATGATATGATGAGGGCAGCTGTTCCCTGATTTTTCTCATGTTAAATGATGGTAAGCCAGGGGAGACAACTGCAACTCTACTAACACAGTCCCACCCAATATGAGGTAAATGCAGACTAAAAGGAAAGAAGGAGTCACAGGGCTGGTGAATGCCTCTAGGGGCAAGGGAGCATTATTTTACCACTGAATCCCATGCCTATGGAGTTTCAGGGCAACAAAGAGTTACAGTGCTACTGATCCTCTGTTGATGCCTTGAATTCTTAATTGCCAGAAGGATTAAAACACATATTAAAATATCCTATCAATATTCTTTTCCTCCTTTCTCAAACAGAAGTAACTCCTGGAGCTGTGTTACTTAAGAGAGACTAAGAGATAGGCAATGTGTGGGGACTGGCCACTGGTATAGCTACTAGGATTAACACTCCTTCTGCCTAAAAAAACAAGAACAATAATTTTTATTCTGTGGGCTGAAGCTCACTGCATCAGAATCACAGAGACTTAATTCAAACGCAAACTAGGCACCACACTGGACCTACTGAATGTGACTTGCTGGAAGATACAGCCCCAGAGCTTTAGAAAGCCTCCCAGATGGCTCTTGAATACAACAAAATTTTACCATCATTACAATAACAACCACTCTCCTACTCTCTTAAGATGTCAGTCTACACACTGGAAATAATGAGCTGTCAATTAAGGGAAGGGGGGAAAGAAATAAGAAAAGGGAAAATAATCATTCTGCTTCCCTTAATTTCACTTAAGCCCTAGTTAAAAGAGGTCACAAAACAGTCTGTCTCCAAGGATGTTCACGTAAAGGTTTTCATTTGGAAAAGCAAAAAAAAAAAAGAAAGGTTTTCATTTTGTCTAAATCTCTGGCAAACTGAAGCAAAAAAAGAAACAAACATTCTTTGGAATTTACAAGTCCACAAAATAGGTTTGGCTGAAGAAGCATCATCAGACATGCTCTTTCATGTGAAGAGCATATTTGTTTGATCTTTTCAGAAAGAATAAAAGTACACTTAAAGAATTATGCTTAAAAAGAAAATATCTGAGAAAAGAAAATTATTTTCCTGGAGTTATGCTGTTTCTTGAGGCTCTAATATTCAAAACACAGTATATACTTTTAAAGGAAAAAAAAAAAACGATAACCCTATATGCAAAACGGAAAAAGAGACACAGAAATACAGAACAGACTTTTGAACTCTGTGGGAGAATGTGAGGGTGGGATATTTCAAAAGAACAGCATGTATACTATCTATGGTGAAACAGATCACCAGCCCAGGTGGGATGCATGAGACAAGTGCTCGGGCCTGGTGCACTGGGAAGACCCAGAGGAATCGGGTGGAGAGGGAGGTGGGAGGGGGGATCGGGATGGGGAATACGTGTAAATCTATGGCTGATTCATATCAATGTATGACAAAAAAAATAAATAAATAAATAAAAAAAAGAAAGGAAAAAAAAAATTCAAAAGCCTAGCCAAACAAGCAAGCAAACAAACAAACAAACCATTATAAGGAGATAGAGTACTACAGTACCTGATTCTCAGTGGCACTGTTGATTAGATCTGGGACCACCACTAACTGGCGGTGAGGCTTCGGGCAAGTTATTAAACTTCTGAGGGGACATTTTCAACCTCAGTAAAATGAATTTGACTATATGATCTTAGGTTCCCTCTAGCTCTACAATGCCTTGCCATAGTTGGGCACATTCTTCATAAGAAAACAGTCATGTGTCTAGAATCACAGGCATCAATATAGCAGACATTAAAGGTCAACTTCCCTACCTGAGAAGACTAAGGGGCATCACTCCTGGGGACTCAGATGCAGGCACCGTTTCTGTGTCAGTGACTGGAGTCGTGGCAGTTGTGGTGTCCTCCAGTGAGCTGCTCATAAAGGAAGTTGTACTTGAGGCTGATGGGCTGGTGGTAACTGGGGTCTGTGCCTGTTGGGCTTGGTCACTTTCTTCAGCTTGTTGATCAATCTCTATAAACCAAGGTTATAGTTAAGACAGTCGTAAGGATTTTTTTTTTTTAAGTGATAAGGAAATGGGAAACTTTTAATTTGGAAAGTTTCTGATTTATTTCATAAGTATCAATTTCTGTGAAGGATTTACAGAAAAAAATGTTCTTCTATATATACATCCTTATATTCACTATTGTGGGGATTTCCAGGTAGCTCAGTGGTAAAGAATCTGCCTGTCAATGCAGGAGATGCAAGAGACCCAGGTTCGATCCCTGGGTCAGGAAGAGCCCCTGGAGTAGGAAGTGGCAACACACTCCAGTATTCATGCCTGGAAAATTTCATGGACAGAGGAGCCTGACAGGCAACAGTCCATGGTGCCACAAAGAATCAGATACGACTGAACATACATTCATTATTGTCTCGTTATCATAGCCTCTTTGCTGACATTACTTTGCCGAAAAAGGTCCGTCTAGTCAAAGCTATGGCCAGTAGTCATGGATGGATGTGAGAGCTGGACTATAAAGAAAGCTGAGCACCAAAGAACTGATGCTTTTGAAATGTGGTGTTGGAGAAGACTCTTTAGAGTCCCTTGGACTGCAAGGAGATCAAACCAGTTCATCCTAAAGGAAATCAGTCCTGAATAGTCATTGTAAGCAAGCGCTGATGCTGAAGCTGAAGCTCCAATACTTTGGCCACCTGATGCGAAGAGCTGACTCATTGGAAAAGATCCTGATGCTGGGAAAGATTGAAGGCAGGACGAGAAGGGGACAACAGAGGATGAGATGGTTGGATGGCATCACCGACTCAATGGACATGAGTTTGAGCAAGCTCCAGGAGTTGGTGATGGACAGAGAGGCCTGGAATGCTGCAGTCCATGGGGTCACAAAGAGTCAGATACGACTAAGCAACTGAACTGAACTGACTATAGCCTCTACAGACAATAATGTAACAAGCTCTTGTAATTATTCATTTCTTACTTGAGAGAAGGTACTCTTTCACTTATTCTTGCAAGATTTAACCAGAGGTTCTCTAAGAATCATTAAAACTGTGTTTCCTTAGCACTTTGATTTTGATGTCTATCTTTAGTCTTCAAACAACAAAGATGAAGATATGTAAATACAAGAATAAAAACATCGACAGAAACTCCCAAGTTCTAAAAAAGGACAATGCCTCACAAAATAAACTACTCTTAAGGGTTTTTTTTGTTTTGTTTTTGTTTTCTTACATTAAAATGTCTAAGGGCTTACAAAGTATTTGCAATTTTTTCTTATCTGGTAAGGGAACTTACAAATAAACATAATCAAGATAGCAGTTGTTACAAATAGCTAGCTAATTCTATTTGGTTTGTGAAGTGACCAGCTACTTTTCATAATCATGATCTTAACAACTCCTGTTTATATGCACCATACACCTCTCTCTGCCTATTTACTATCTAAGCTAAAGAAGGAAGAAGGGGAATAAGGGAAAATGAAAAAGAAGAGGAAGTGGGAGGGAAGGAGGTAAAAAATAAGGAAGCACCATGAAGGTAGGTGACTTTGTTTTGTTCACTGTTGACTCCCCAAAATCTAGAAGGGTACCTAGCACACTGTAGGTACTCAATAAATATTTACTGAATGAATTTCATTTTTATTCTCAGAACTCTTATTACCACCAAAGGTGAGGATAAAAGATAAACAAGGATTTTTACACATAATATATAGCCTATGAAAGTAGAACTTTTAGAAAGTCCTTTAAAATATCTTTTTAAGTTATCAGAATAATAAATATATATATATATATACTGAATCAGATCAATAAATACATGAGTACCTTTTGTGGCATGAGCTAAATTTCAGTTTTACAAAATGTAATAATTATTAAGTTCCAATACTTCCATAAGTTAAAAATAAAAAAATTACAGGTATAGGCACACCTCGCAGATACTGGGGGTTTGGTTCCAGATCACTGCAATAAAGCAAATATTGCAATAAAGCGACTTTTTGACTTCCCAGTGCAGAAAAAATTATGTTTACACTATAGTCTATTGAGTGTGCAACAGCATTATGTCTAAAAAACAAAAACCAATGTACATATCTTAACTAAAAGAATACTTCATTGTTAAAAAATGCTAACCATCATCTAAGCCTTCAGCAAGTTACAGTAGCAACATCAAATATCACTGATCACAGATCACCATAAGAAATACAATAATGACGAAAAAGTCTGAAATGCTGTGAAAATTACCAAAATGTGACAGAGACACAAAGCAAGCAAATGCTGTTGGAAAATGGCACTGAAAGACTTGCATAACCCAGAGTTGTCACAAATCTTCAATGTGTAAAAATGCAGCATCTGCAAAGTGCAATAAAAAGAGGTATGCCTGTAGACAGACAGTTATTAATATAAAGAAACAGAAAGGAACTGTCTGCCTTGCAAAGGAAAAAACACTGTGAAAACTTTTTTAGGCAAAAAAATTTATAAATCACTTACAGAATATATCACTTCTGACAATTATGAGTAACGTCAACAGCACAAAGCAAAAATTTTTTAAAAATCAGATAACTTACCTTGCTTAATTTTGCCCCCAAATTGGTCTTCCAAAAGCCCATGGACCACTAATTTATAGATCATGGCTTGAGCTCGTTCCAGATCTGCTAATCCCAGTGCTCTCTTTATGGGTGACCGCATGACTGCGCGCTTCACCATGTGGCGCATCAGAAACTGCAGTGCTGCGCGCATCTCCACGTCTTCATGAACAACTGGAGAGCTCGCACAGTCTGAGTTGTGGCCATTTTCAGCCAGAACTTTTGGTATCAGCAACAGCTCAGCATATTTACTGCAGCCAAGAAGAGCGCTGAGTGACTTCATAGCACCGAGGTAGAGATAGGACAGCTGGACCGCTCTGATTTCTGACTGGGCTATGTCATGGTTTTTGGACACATGCTCGTGATTTTTTCTTTTTCCTTCTGTTATCTGATGTTGGGATTCCGCACCTGGCACTGCTGAATCTAAAGAAAATGAAGCTATTTCGTTTTCTGATTTGGAGCTTGTGGTAGCCTTAACATCATCAGATGTTAAGCCTGTTCGTGTATCTAAAGCAGATTCACTCTCAATTTTCTGTTCAACATCCCCTTTCTCCTCAGATTCATGTCGGTGTTTCTTTTCATGTCGCTTGGTGCTCTGTTTGCCCATGTCTTCATGAATGCCAGTCAGATATGTGAGGTCCAGCAACACAGAAGCTGTCAGGCCTCGAAATCGTGCCACGTCAAAAGGAAGTGGTTCACAGGGTTCCAGATTATACAATGGAGTATCACTAGGCGACCAAAAAGTTGGGAAGCTTTAATAAAGATCAGAATGACACAGGAAGAAGCAAGTGAGGGATAGACAAGAGGAAGGTATAGAAAATAATGTAGACAAAATAAGATGTATCAAAATAGAGAACAAATTACACAAACTAGAGAACTCATTACAAACAGAAAAATGAATCTATTATGAGAAAAATGGGAAGATGTGATGTTAAACGCAAAAGCAATGAGATTTTCCTGCGCCTTCAAATATGAATATTCATTATTATATGACATAAGCCAGGGACTAGCAAAATTTCTATAAAGAGCCAAATAGTAAATATTTTAGGACTTGGAGGCCACATGGTCTCTGTTACAACTTTTCAACCCTGACATCATTGTGCGAAAGCAGTCACTGATGTACCTGAATGAATGCTTGTGGCTAGTTAACTTTAACAGAAGCTGGGCCAGGTGTGGTTTGCCAATCCCTAATGTAAGCTGTTCAGAAAGTTTGTACAATAAATCTAGCTTATTATATGGGTAATGGCCATTTATAACCTATTCCAGATTAAGACTTTGATTCATTCAGAGAAATTACCTTGTAGTCTTCAATAAGTGCTTTCAATTTTAAGCGAAAAGATGACTACATATTTCCTAATATCCAGCAAGAATTTCCAAACGTTTCAACATGCTATAACCATTAATAAAGAACTGGAATAGAAAGCTTTAGCAAGTATACAAAGTCTGGTGGCATACATTTGTTCTATTAACCTAAGTTTTGGTTCCAGCTTAACCTACTCTTATTTTCTCTTTGGGTCATTTTTCTTATTAATATTTGTTTTAATTTAATCATTTTGCTTTATTGTATGCATCTTAGTAAGGCATCATAAATCCTTTCCAAAACAAGGCAAAGAATTAAAGAAAAGGTAGATACTTTCACAAATAAAATTTTCATTGTTTTCTTAGCTTGGAGTCCATTAATTCCTGAAATTGTGTGTAAACTCACATGTGTTTATTTTTCAGCTGAGAGGGTCCATAGCTATCATTATATAACAGTACCACCTCCAAAAAATAGTGAAGAACCATTGTTTTTGATATTGTCCCATGTCATATTAACAATGGAATCACTTTAAGCAGTATAATGAACAGTTACATAATATCATCAATAAATCTGTGTTTTCAAATGATACAGTTACGTAATCATTAGTTAAGTGAGTCCCCTTATTGACTGAAATACTTAACATACTTCCCTTTAAACATATGAAGCTTCTATTTCACACAAATTCTACCTGATTCCAAACGCATCTAAATGCTTTTAATAAGCACACAGTTTGTGCCAAATAAACATAATTTTCATACCTATCAAAAATGTTGCACACTGAAGGTATAGAAATATATGCTTTAAAAAAAAGCAAGAGTATTTTAAAATAACAGATAATATAAAACCTAATTTTAGTCACTCAAATGTTCCCATCCTACATTCAAAGCCTTCCTATATAAAATGGAACTAAGAGATCTGCTGTCTGGCTTTTTTTCTGCCCCAATGTGTAATGGAAATGATTAGCAGGAAGTTAAATGAAAAATAGACAGAAGGATCCTACTTAATCTAAACTACTGAGCTTACCATTTTTTTTTCCACAAAACAAAGTAAAAACTATATATTTTACAAACTACTAGTATTCCAAGGAACACAAGTTTGGGAAATACCCCTTTAGGAAATCAATAGTACTCATACCCAGACGTACGAAAAATATTATTTTAAAAAGTTAATTGGCAGCTCACCTAAAATACATAATTACTCACTGTCCATAGGCAATAGCACATTTCACCAATAAATACTCATTTGCTAACAGTGTAACTCAACAAATCATACCTGATGGTAATTTCTGCTTCATCCCATTGGACTTTGGCAGACGTGCTGCCCTCTTTGACCACTCCCAGCAGCGTGGCATGGCGCCCAGTTTGCTTGTGAACACACCGACCTCCAACTCTAAGACCAGCATCAACTCCTCCTATCACCGCCAGCACAGGCCACACCTCTATGCAAAGGGTCCTCAGCTGCGGCTCTGACAGGTCAGCAAGGCCATGCCTACTGTGTTTACTTTTCTCTTCCTCTTTGTTCTCCTTTTCTTCTCTCATTTCATTTTCCTCTCGGCTTTGAACTGAACGGCTTTTCTTTAGCTTCTGACCTGATTCTTTAATACATATCTTAATTTTGTGTAGCCTTTCCATCATTTTTTTGTTAATGCAGTAAGTCCAACGGTCTGTTCGATGAAGGATACGAATAAGCTGAATAGTGGCCTCTGCCAGCACTGCAGCTACTGGACTACAAATAGGATCTCCTGGAAGGAGGTCTCGTGGTGTGCCACGCATCTGCATATCACAAATTTTCACCTATAAAAGAAAAGAGGGTGGCAAATGTGTGGTTATTAATCGTTATCCTCAACTATTAATTCTGTAAATCACAAAACTATAAATCTAGCACATGTAATCCCATGTGGAACTAGTATTTGGTCTCCTGATATATGTGTGCTGTACTACTGGCCCTCAATAAGGAGTGAGCAAGTACTACAGCTCTACTAAAGTGAGGAGCAGTACGGTCCTGAGAAATAAGCTACCCTGTCATTTAAACCTTCTGCAGCCCGTGAGCAGGAGTGCTGTTGTGGTCACTCAAAAGACAGGTACAGACCAAGGTGTATGTGATTCTATTTGCTGTGCTGTGCTTATTCGCTCAGGCATGTCCAACTCTTTGTGACCCCATGGACTGTAGCCCACAAGGCTCCTCTGTCCGTGGGGATTCTTCAGGCAAGAATACTGGGGTGGGTTGCCATGCCCTCCTCCAGGTGATCTTCTTAACCCAGGGATCGAACCCAGGTCTCCCGCATTGCAGGCGGATTCTTTACTGTCTGAGCTATCAGGGAAGCCTTAGTCCCTACTCCAAAAGTCATGACTTCACTCTAATCCTTAAGACTCCAGAATAATAATGAGTCCTGGGACCATCTCATATTGTTTCAGAGGCACAAAGATCAACTCACAAGGCTATAAAATTGGTCACACATTTCTAATAAGACATAGAGGTTAAAAGAAGAGAAAGACTTGGGTTCAAATCTTAACTTTGTGTAATCTGCAGAAATTATTTAATCTCTCTAAACCTCAGCTTTTTCATCTGGAAAAAAAAAAAAAACCCTGACACTAATACCTATATCTATCTCAAAGATTAAATTAGACTATGCACATCAAGTGCTTATCAGCACTTTGCTGCGTGCCGGACACACAGTAAATATTAAAAAAAAAGTAACTATTATTAGTATTGTTTCTATCAGATTCTGAAGTCACACAACGCTTCTGGGTAGAATAAACTGATTGATATAAAACATACCTAAGGTTAAATTAATTCCTTCAAGCTTCATGGATGTTAGGGAGCAATAAGCCATCATTCTAACCAAAACATACTAAGAACCTACTCTGGGCTGCAAGAATATCACCAGGGAAATGGATAAAAAGCAGGTACTGGGGTGCCTGTTTATTTCATTTCTAATTCAGTTATGTTGGCCACCTGGTTCAAGAAGCAGTTCCACTATCTCATGAGTAGCTAGCTTGAAATTATACCTCCTTGAAAATTTTTAAAAATATATTTAAAAGGCCAGAATAAATGATAACTTTCATGGTTAGAATTTACCAAATCTACCATTTTCATCACAGATGTATGATATGTGAGATAGCTTGACAACTTCCTACTAAAAAATAACTAAAATTCTGGAGACCAGACCTAGGCTATACTACATCCTCAAGTAAAAGGATAGGGTAGAAAACAAATCAATCCTCACAGCGAGACCATGAAGAAGTTTCTCTCTGCGTGGGTTTTAGATTAGGAGGAAAAAAAGTTTTAGTGAGAGGGTATCACTTTAATACTGTTCTAAGGACTTAGGGTTCAAATTTCCGCCATCTACAGGGTATGAAAACCCTCAGTGGAATGAATGAAAAGCAGCTTCCCCATCATAACTGAAACTTCCATTATTCACAGAATAGTATCTGTCTATACTGAGGTTATTTTTAGATTCCTCTCTCATAGGTACAACTGCCAATGAGCCAGATTATCCCTAAACTATTTCCTGTAATTCCTGTAATTCCATATATGTTTGAAAGTTGACTCACTATATTCAAATTATCAGAATATCAAAAGAATCCCTTAAAAAAGAGTAAAGGTAATTTTAAAAAATAATCTAACCTTCTTCTGGAAGCGTAAATTTACCTGAGAAGGTACTTCTAATGGTAGAAATAGCTTCTTGAACCTATAAACTCTGTATGATGTTAACAAATATTAATAAAAAATAACAAATATTCTTCATGCTTAATATGAAGGTCTGAGGTTTCATTACCTTTTCCCCTGGGTTGCTACTATAGAACATTACACATGGGTACAACTCTGCTGCATCCACGTCTTCAAAAGCTAATTTGGGTTCCTATAGTGTGACACGGGTGATAGGAAAAAAAGGAAACAAAAATATGTTTTAAAATTGATAATATCCAATACATATTAAGATTCAAAGATCTTACGAGACATAGTAAGTTACTAGATTCAAATCTCAATTATCCTTGCTAACCAAGGAAATTCCACATATAATAAATGATCTTAATTTGATCCTGTTACAACTGTCTTATTTAGATTTTACTATTGTCTTTTTCCTTTTTTTTGGTGCTGATAAATATTATAAGAACCAAAAGGATTAGAGAAAAAGCAGAGAAGAGCAAATAACCTGTAAACTGAATAGCTAGCACTGAGTCAAGTAAAAAGAAAAACTCTACAACATAAATCACAGCAAGATCTTTTTTGGTCCAATTCCTAGATTAATGAAAATAAAATAAACAAATGGGACCTAATTAAACTTAAAAGTTTTTCCACAGTAAAGGAAACCATAAACAAGACAAAAAGACAGCCCTGAGAAGGGGAGAAAATATTTGCAAATGAAGCAACTGACAAAGGATTAGTCTCCGAAATATATAAACAGTGCATGCAGCTCAATATCAAAAATAAATAAATAAATAAATGGGCAGAAGCAATCTGGCATTCTGTGATGACCTGGAGGGATAGGGTGGGGAGAGAGAAGGGAGGGGATGTATGTATAATTATGACTCATTCACATTGTATGTCAGAAACCAACACAACATTGTAAAAATTAAAAAAAAAAAAAAAAAAAAGAGTTCGGGGGGGGGGGGGGGAGGAAAATGGGCAGAAGACCTAAATAGACATTTCTCCAAGGAAGACATACAGATAACCAACAAACACATGAAAAGATGCCCAACATCACTAACTATTAAAGAAACACAAATCAAAACTACTATGAGGTATCACCTCACACTGGTCAGAATAGCCATCATCAAAAATCTACAAACAACAAATCCTGGAACCTGAGGGACAGGACGGGGTGGGAGACGGAAGGGAGGTTCAAGAAGAAGAGGACATACATATACTTATGGCTGATTCATGTTGATATCTGACAAAAACCAACACAACATTGTAAAGCAATTATCCTCCAATTAAAAATAAGAAAAAAGAATACATGAGAAAGCTGAGACCCTGGGGGAAAAAAAAATGCTAGAGAGGGTATAGAGAAAAGGGAACCTCTTACACTGCTAGTGTGAATATAAACTGATACAGCCACTGTAGAGAACAGTGTGGAGGTTCCTTGAAAAACTAAACCTGGAACTACTATATGACCCAGCAATCCCACTATCAGGCATATACCCAGTGTTATGGGGGTTCCTCTATGGGTTACTTTCCTTCAAATTTATGGCTTTGTTATTCTTTCTGCTTATGATCTTAAAAGTAAACATTTTAAACAAACAAAAAGACACATGAACCCCAATGTTCACTGCAGCACTATGTCCAATAGCCAGGACACGGCAGTAACTTAAATGTCCATCAACAGAAGAATGGATAAAGAAGATGTGGTACATACATATGAAATATTACTTGGCCATTAAAAAAAAAGCATGAAATAAGGTAATTTGCAGAGATATCGATGGACCTAGAGACTGTCATAAAGAATGAAGTCAGAAAGAGAAAAGTAGATATCATACATTAATGCATATATATGTAATCTAGAAAGTGGTATAGATGCAAAGCAGAAATGGGAACACAGATGTAGAGAATAAACGTATGGATACCAAGGAGGAAAGGGTAGAGGTGGGAAGAATTATGAGTTTGGCATTGACATATTTACACCTCTGATAACATGTATAAAACAGATAACTAATTTAAAAAAGAAAACAAAACAAGCAACGCCTCTGAATAAGTTTCAGTACCTCTCCATTCTTCCCAAAGGAAATGGTCCTGGCTTCCATGTCTAACACACAGGTAATGAAATCTCCTTGAGTAAAGCTGGATAACGTCAGAGTCTGTTCTCCATTGTGATAGAGGTTACCACTGTAGGCCCGATAGAGCCACATATCCGAGGTAGTACGGTGGTTAAAGTCGTGCACTGGCCAACGAGAAACTCCAACACACGTGCCTTCATTACCTCTGTTTTCCTTCACAATGTAAAACTAAAATCAAGTAGTAATGTTCACTAATATGCAAAAAAACTTTTTTATATACCATTAACCATATAAAGCAATACTGAGGAATATGTTTATAAAGAACTAAGCATTTATGAGAATGTAAGTTTATTTTTAGCTTAAGTGAAAATAACACACAAATGAAACAATTTCATCATTTTTTAAAAATTTTAAGGCAAAGTTAACATTTACCACGTAGTACATGTAGAATAACCTTTGAATATAACCTCTGAGTATTTATCTGAAATAAACAATTTTAACTTACATCTTAATTATGAAGTTGAGAAAGTACATCAAGTCCAGAAAAATTTTAATGGACAGCTTCAATTCTTTATATACAGAATTTCTAATTACTCTCTTACGTATACTTCTGTTCAGAAAAGAGTTAATATAGCAGGCTTGAGACTGCTCTCTTTAAAAAGGCATGCTTATAACAGTGGCCCCTTAGCAAGTACCTGGTAACTCAACTGGTAAACAGTTTCCTACACTGTTACAGAACTTTCCCTAAAGGATTTAAGCAGCTTACCAGGACAAGAATGTTTGAACAAACAATGTGGTCTACAATGAACATGAACTTTCCTTTTAGGAGTCTGGACTTTTAGCACATGCCAGGCAGAGGGTACCTTCATTACCAATCTCCAGTAAAAATCTTGGGAACCAAGTCTCTAATGGGCTTCCCTAAAATATCACACACATGTTGCTGTATTTTGTTGGTGGGACAAGTGTGTGGTCCATGTGACCCTTCATGGCATGGAGAAAACATAAGGAAGCCTAAACATGTATTCCTCTAGATGCTTCCTGTGTCTTTTCCGCTTATTATCTGGCTATATATCCTCACCACCTGTTACAGAAAACCCCAGTCATCACAAATACAATGATACACTGAGTCCTATGAGTCCTTCTACCAAATCTTTGAACATAGGGGTAATATTCAGGATCTCCAACACAGTAGTGACAACATGAGCTTCACTAGAACAACTCTAAATCATTAAAATATAAGTACATATTTGGGAACAAGAGAGAACTAGGGAAAGACAAAACTCTAATGCCTATGGGGTTACACTTTATGAAACAGCAGGTGAGTGGCTATCTATTGTGAGAGACAAAAGTTACCCATGGAATTAAAAAGTAATAGAGTCAACCACAGGAGGGTTGGCTCACTGGATCCCCTGGCTGCTTTTGGCCCTGTTAGTTAAGTGAGGGGAAAAGAGCAGAAAAGTGTTTTCCTCTCTAGGTAGGAAGTGAAAGGGCCTAAACATTCCCACACATGGGCTTTGGATGGGCCAAAGAATAAAAAAAGCTTGCAGTTGCTCTCTCCTCCAGGGGGCAAGAGAAAAAGTTCAAAAATCCCTGAGGTGAATTTTCGGTAGACCAAAAATATTAGACGTTTATGTTGTTCTTTCCTCCAAACAAGAAGAGATAAGGTATTTAAGTCAGTTCCCAGGGTGGAGCAAAGATTTAAAAAGAAGAAAGGAAGGAATGGGAGGGAAGGGAAAAAGACCTTAGTCACTTAGACTTGAAATGCAGCAGTCTGATCCTACAGCATTTAGGCTTTACTGCTACCCTCAAAAGTTGCTAATTTTATTATAGATTCACAGCTCAATTCACAGCTTCCAGTCACTTCGAGCAGCCTCTAAGTTAAAACGTGATACTCTCTGCTATGGGTTGTTTCAATTCAACATGAGCTGTGTTCAACTAAAAGTAGGTACCAGCCCAACGAACAAAAATCAAATGCTGGGACTGTTGGAAGATTTAGTTGGTGTAGCCATAAACTGAAAACATCATGGATTCTAGCTGGACTGTCCAGGATTCTTATATATGCCCCTGGGAAAGGGCTTGTTCTTTTGACATCTAACTTGAGCTGCTGATTGACTTTCTATTTCTGACATAGAAACTGAGTATATTCTTAACTTCTGTTCTTCCTGAAACCTGAAAGCTGGAGGAAGGCATACTATAGGGCACATGATCCCTCTCGTCCACTCTTATAACAGATGGACCCTTGACCTCTTCTTGTGGATGTCCTATTGCTACTGGCCTTTTCTTCAGCTTTTTGAACTAGTCACAGTTTCAACAACAGACTGATAACTTGGTTCTATGTCTGCTAATAGGCCCTAGTAAGACAGATTATTAAATGAAGCTCTCCCCAGAAAAAAGATGGATCTTTCCTAGGCTGCTCACTGGATAAATGGTTAGGATAGAAGAGGTAGATGGTGTGAAAAACAATTTTTTAATTGGGATTTTGTCCTGACAATTCCTAACCTTTCTGGTTAGTAATAAAAATGTTTTCATTTAAAAAAAATTTTGTGTGTGTGAAAATTCTTTTGTCCCTATTGTTTCTAAGCCTTCTCGACAAAAGGGCTAGATGATGATAAAAAATGATTTTTTAAAATGTGATGTTATAATTACTAAATGAGAGATACTGATTTTAGAATAATGTAGGTGGGGAGGGAACCCAGGCCCCAGGATGTGTGGAAGAATAGAGATGGCATAAATGATCACCATTTTTCACAACTGTTCCTCCTGGGGGAGGGGGGAATGGGGGAAAGCCATGCTGTTGAGAAGGTGGTTTTGCGCACTTTCTATTCAAATTGGCTTCTGAGCCTCCCATTATACATAACAGGCTATACGAAGCAGGGGGTGACTCCAGGACCTGGAATTTCCACAGAACACCCCCAGATGTCATCCACACTCTTGAGGCAGATAAAACGATGTCACAGACAAACAGAACTATTTAACCAACTGGCTTCAGAGATAGTCCCTCTGAAACCAAGAACTCAGCTAAATTATTTAGACTGCAATGAGAAAATAAGGTGGGAGGCCCCCGGATAGGAGAGCACGTCAGGGTTCTGTTAACTTGTTCTGCCTGACTACTGTACATTTTATAAACTCTTCATCTCCAAGGATACCACATACAACCTCTGTAATTACATTTTTCTGTGTACGTGCCCTATCCTGAGTCCTGGACTGGCCAGAGTTGTGCTGTGCTAAATTTATGGAAAAAGCCATATGACTTTTTAAGATAGATATTTTTTTGTTTGTTTTTTGTTTTTTCTCGAGATAGATATTTTTAAATAAGATTTATTTTAACTGGCTAAGTCTAAGACCCCTGAAGTCAATACTATAAGCTGGTCTCACCCTGCTGTCTGAGGTCCTACCAGATAATAATATTAATTTTATAGTAAAAACACTGTGGCCAAGAGCCAAGGAGGTAGACTGTGCAATCAAAAGAAGTAACACAACAGGACTGCTATCCTTAGAAACGTCTGCTTGCAATGTTGGTCCTTGGCTGGTACCTGGGGACTAGACTGATAAAAACTTTACCACATTGATACAAAGTTTCCCTAACTGATAAAGGTGGCTCCTTGTGCTTAGACTGTATGATAATATGGTTTACGCTAAAAAGCTACTTTCCCTCTGGGAATCTAACATTTTAGTATATGCCAGGCAGAGAGTATGTGACTAGCATCCAGTAAAAATCTCGGCCATGCAGTCTCTAATGTGCTCTCCCAGGAAGAAACATCACACATGTGTTATCAAATTTTCATTGCTGGGGGTGTACTGTGTGACCTCTCATGGAAGAGATGATCATGATTTTTCAACTATACATTAAAAACATTTTTGAAAGAGTTACAAAAATAATACAGGGTTCTTGTATATCCTTCATTGAGCTTCCATTTATGTTAAAAATTGCAGAGTACTAGAACTTTTACATAAGATGATTTTTTAATAGTCTTTCCAATTTTTAAAAAATAATAATCTAGGAGAAAAGACTAAAAGACAAAATGTCTTTAGTAACTACTTAGAATTCTACGTACCTTCCACTGATAGCACCCAGAAGTTACTCCAGTTGACGCCAATCCATATCCTTTTCCTCCACTGCCATGAGTTAAAATCTGTCCATTTTCCACTATGCAACACTGAGCCTTCTCTGGGTCAAAGGATACTTCTTGTATAGGAAGATTCTCATCTTCTTCCTCCAACTCTCCCTGCTTCTACCAGAAAAGAAACTGGGTCAGTATTTTGAAGTAACTCAGATCTCAGTTAATAGATATTCTAAGACTCCTTGGTTTGATTCCACAAATATTTATTATCTACTATATACCAGTTACTGTGCAGGCGAAGGGAACACAAGCATAAATGCAGCATGGTCCCTGCCCACAAAGAGTTTATAGCTCAGTAAGGCCAAAGAGAGACAAATAGCACAGTACTGCAGTGAGAGAATAAAAGAAGTTACATGACAGGTATAGCAGAAACATAAAAGTGTAAGTTTCTAACCACGCTTGGGAAGGATAAGGTAAGCATTCAAAAGAAGATGACTTCTGACCTCAATCCTAAATGATAAGAAGGCATTAAGCAGCTGATCAAAGAAAAAGAAATTTAAGGCAGTATGTACGGCATGTGTCAAGGCACAGAAGTGAAACAGAATACACTGATCAGCATTCACTGATTTAACATAATTGCAAGCAGTATTGAAGATCTGGAGGATGAGACTGCAAGAGAATAAGGAACTAGGAACAAAATCATGGAAGGCATTCTAAGTTTGATCTTTAGATAACAGAATTTCTACACAGAATGATTTATATAGAGGAACTCTGATCAGATCTATGTTTCATAAACATTGTTGTACCAGGAGTATGCAGAATGAAAACAGAGAGAACAATCAGGAGTTTATTGCAAGAGTTCGGGTAAGAAACACTAACAACATAAAAATCCTTCATTTACTCAATGAGTATTTATTAAGCATCTACTATGTACTAGACACTATACCAGGTCCTATATATTCAGCAATATATTGGACAGATAAGGTCTCTGCTCGCATAGAGCTTGTATTTTAGAAGGTGGGGACAGAAAAGAAACAAGAAAATATTAGGTGATAAATGCTATGCTGAAATTAAAACAGATGATATCTGTGGCATCAAAGAGTATGTGGCAACTGACTCTAGACTGTGGATTAGGAAAGGAATCTGAAGAAGTGATAATTAAGTCAAGACATGAATAATGAGTTGTCTTCTGAGAAACATATCTGAGGGAAGTATTCTAGGTAGAAAGAAAGCCAGATCAAAGCCCAAAGGAAGGAACAAGCTCAGTGTGATCAAGAAACAAGAAGAAGGCAAGTTGTTCACAGTGTAGTAAGCAAAGAGGAGATAAAGGATGGAAAACCATTCACTGGAAGGTTTTAAGCAGAGGATCAACATGTTCCAAGTTACCAAGTTAAAAGCTCACACTAGACCCTGTGTAGAGAATAAATTACAGGGAATTAACATGGAATATTGCATAATCCAGGCCAGGCGTAAGAGTGGCCTGGAGTAGGGTGATGGCAGAGGAATGAGGAGGTGGAAAAATTCAAGTTAAGTATTAAAAGAGAAGTTAGCAGGACTTGGAGATTATATAGATAGAGAAAATGGGGTGTGTGTGATAGACAGGAATCAAGGATGACTGATTGGTTTTTTGGTTGAGTCACTTACTGGGAAATATGGGAAAGCCTGGGGAAGGAACAGACTATTAACAGAACTAAGGATGCTGCTAAGTATGAGATGCCTATTAAACTATCTTTCAAGTGGCAAGGCAAGTAGAAGATGGGTATATAAGTCCGGGATTTAGAAAAAAAAAATGTCAAAAATGGGATTAAAGATTTGGTGACCAATGGCAAATGGGTCTGAATAAGGTTTGATGCTAGAGCAAATGAAATGGAAGTAACAGCTGAAGAAAATAAGGGGTCTTAGGACCAAACCTTGGGATATTCCAGCAGTTAGATTAAATAGAAGTGAAAGTCAAAGTGGTAGTCACTCAGTCATGAGCAACACTTTGCGAATCCATGCACTGTAGCCCAGGCTCCTCTGTCCATAGAATTCTCCAGGAAAGAATACTGGAGTGGGTTGCCATTCCATTCTCCAGGAGATCTTCCCCACCCAGGGATTGAACCCGTGTCTTCTATATTGCAGGCAGATTCTTTACCTGAATCTGCCTCAGACCAGGCTTTCCCTGGTCTGAGCCACCAGGGAAGCCCTAAAATAGAAGAGGAAGTACAAATAAAAAAGGATAAGAAGAAAAGGCCATTGTACTGGGATAGAAGGAAAACCAGAAAAAGCATGGAATCATGAAAACTAACAGAAAGACTAAGATAGCTAGATGGATGGATTCAAGCAAGAACGATTTAAGAGGTGAAATCAGTGAGGTCTAGGGACCACACGGATTGAGGATATTAGCAAAGTCTAGAATTCCCAGGAATTCAGGTTTGAAAAGCTAGCTGAATGTTAGTGCCACCAATAAAAATGGGGTAGGAGGAAAAGAAGAAAGGTTTGAAGCAAAGACACCTGGTCTATCTATCAGTCAAGCTTGGAAGGCAATGAATGTAGTAAAAATGGTCATGATTATGACTGAGACTTCTAGAAAAGCTAAACACAGAAGAACTCTTAGGAACACCAGAATTTGGGATGGAGGCAAGGAGAAAGTCACACCAAAGAAGAGATGCCTCCAGAAGGAATCAAGGATTGGCAGAGGGAATCTGGAGAAAGTGATGGTTTGAAAACAATGGAAGGCTAGAGTTTCCAGAGGTCGAGTAGGTTGTGAGCAAAAAGCCATACAATGTATTACCAATAACACCTCTGTCATTATTTCAGAGCTTGGTGGAAGAGAAACGATTGGGCTGAAGAGATGAGAAGTAAGGAAGTGATTTAAACATATGCAAGATTACTCTTCCCAGGGGCTTAGCAATGACGCACAAAAGAATATATAGAAAGGCTTCATTGATAAAAAATGCTACTTAGGAGAGTGGGAATAAGAGATGTTTACAAACTGAGGAGAAGGAAATTCCTCCAGTGGAGAGGGAGAGAGAGTGCAGAGAGGAGACTGTAAGTGATAGAACAATGTCCCTCAAAGGAGAAAGGATCCAGAGACAGGTGGCAAGATATTCACCTGTGCTGTCTAAAAACACCTTTTTGGAAGAATCAGGTACCTGTAATTTTATTTCTTGTTCTTTTTCCTTTATCTGAATAGCATGTTTGGCCTGAGCAATGGGTGTCTCCCACATACAATCAGACAGGAGGGAAAAAAGGCGTTCCACAACCTGTGTATTGAAGGAAAAAGAATGATAAAATCTGTAAAGGATTATTTAAACTATTTTTAGAAAAGATAAATCATAAGATTAAGTCACCCGTGAGATTTAGTTATACCAATGTCTGACAGCTACTTTGGGTGGATGCAAGCTAAAATGTCATTTTTTAGAAAGATCATTAACCCACTACAGAGTGGGTGCAACTGCCCTCATGTTGCCTTGCTATATGGACCTCTGATGAGGCCATACAGCCCCACATCCTTCTCTCTCTAGATGCCCAAACGTAGTAAAAAAATTCTATAAATTTTCCTTTCATTCTGACCTTGAAAATATTCACTATGCCACCACTCCTCACATCTCATAACTAATTTCTCTTTCTCTTTGCTTGGAGATGAAAAAATTTAAAAAACAATCTCAGAAGTAGAAGTTGTAGATGCTACTGAATAAATGACATATTTGCAACTGAAGAGACTGTAAGTTTCAAGTTTGGGTGAATCATGTTGCAGATGTAAAGAATATCTTCTAATAATTTTAAAAATAGAAACCTGGGCCATCTGATCATCTTCTACACCAGATTCACAAGCTGGCAGCACAGCCTCAAGGACGTGAAGTGCAAGGAGCCTCGTTCTTAAGTTACCAACTAGAGGAATTCCTGGAGGGGGGAAAGAACATTGTCTTATTATAAATGTGACTTAAATTCAAAGTTTAAATAAACTTCTTGAAAAAAATCCTTGAGGCTGTTAAGTATTTAGGATGGAATGGACTTCACTTCAGCACATTATCACAAGAATTCTGGATTCATCCCATATCCATCAATGTATATGAATATTCATGTTCGTGTTCCAGTTTTTATGTATATATAAGGGAACAGTACTATAATAAACACCTGTGCCAAGTACCATGCTATGCATTTCATATACATTAATAACTGTTGATCCTCACAAATCCTACATTATATCCTTATTTTACTGATGAGGAAACTGAGGCTCAGAGAAGTAACTTGAGCAAAGCCACATAGCTCAGTAGAGACAGAAGTAGAATTTTAAATGACACATCTGTTAACCTCTAAAGCTCAGGCTTATCATACCCTTTAATTGCCTCTGACTCCATCTATGCCCTGACAGACCTACAGGGTTAACGGAGAGAAAGCAGTTTGTATTTTTCTAAAACAAAGACAGAGGCAGGATACTGATGCTCTTTTTTCTATCCATTACTATTACTGGGTTGGCCAAAAAGCTCTTTTGGGTTTTTTGCACTGTCTTACAGAAAAATCCGAAAGAACTCTCTTGGCCAACCCAATACAACACAACCAGTAGAAATAAATTAATATCTGATTCTTCTTCATGCTCTAAGAACTTACTCAGTATTATCATAAGCCTTATTTTATTATTAAGGAGGGAAAAAAAGCTACTGTAAGTTATACTAGTAAAGAAAAACTAACAGGAAAATGAGTATAAACTTACTATATATAAGGCTAAGAGGCACAGTTACAGGAAGAATCCTGACTTGAACTACTGATCTGCCAATAGTAGTAACTTGTAAATTGCAGAGATTTCAAGAAAATAAGAGAAAGGTAAGGCCTCTTTTAAATAAAATGATGTTTTATTTGCAGCACAGCTGATCAATTTTGGAAATTCTTTAAACACTTTTAACAACAAATCGGGGGAGGGAGCTAAGATGGCGGAGGAACAGGATGGGGAAACCACTTTCTCCCCCACAAATTCATCGAAAGATCATTTGAACACTGAGCAAACTCCACAAAACAACTTGGGATCGCTAGCAGAGGACATCAGACACCCAGAAAAGCAGCCCATTGTCTTTGAAAGGAGGTAGGACAAAATATAAAAGATTAACAACAAATCAATTTCTTGCCAGAATTTGCTACCACAATGACTAGGATAATTCTGTTGCAAGAACATTAACATGTAGTATGACTCCATTTTACTGTATTTTTGCAGTTAATAACTGCAGCTATTATGTTAATAATAAGCTGCCTGTATTCTTTTTGTTTATATATCAACCTTAAAACATATATAGAATCTGAATTTTTAAAAAATTGAATGCAAACAAAAATGTAAAAAGAAACACTAATAAACTATATTAAAATGTACACATATAAAATAACATGTACCATAGAAGACTCTGTTACATTTTAGGACACTTAAGAAGGATGATGAAGACGTTCTAGAAATGGACAGCAGTGATGGTTGAGCAACACTGTGAATGTACTCAATGTCACTGAATTGTACACTTAAGTGGTTAAAATGGTAAATTCTATTTTATGTACATTTGTTTTAAAAACAATAAAAAGCAAACAGATTAGGAAAAGACTGACAGTAATCTATGTACACAGACCAGAGTTTTAGGCTAAGCAGCAAGAATTAAGCTTATTTTATAGAACTCTCATAGATAGCACACAACTAGAAATTAAATCAAGGCAACAGAAATCATCATGATGAGAAAGAACAGACAAATTCAGATCTGCATTCTGATAATCCAACAGTTTCAAATTCTGTGCTTAATGATCACATTAAACTGGATGTTCTCCACTTATTATTGTAATCTGAACAACTAGAGATGTTTCCAATATTAAATCTATGATCTTCTCCAGTGCTATCTTCTATTATTGATTCCTTTCCATTTTTACTCCTGAAATTACTTTTCTTTCAATCAAATAAGTACACACAAAACAGGAAAGAAAAGTCTTAAAATCAAGGTCAAGTATCCAATGTTGTTAAAGTCTGGCATTACCTGAATAAAACACATGTGATATGCAAAATACGCCAAAATAAGACAAAGGTCACATACCTGAAGAACATTTCTGAGACGCTATATTTAAAAGCACCTCTGTCCACTTTGGGGAAGCCATTTTTGATTGAATTGCTTTTGAAGATACAACTCTGCGAAGAAAAACTAGAAAATCCCCCAGATGCAGTTCGGCTGCGTGCTGTTTCCTAAGAGCAGCTAAAGAGTAAACAGACAGGTTTACATTATAAGCAAACAGTTTTTTATCAAATAACTTACACTGAGAATGCAGTTAAGTACCACTTAATTCACAACCTAGGCCGTCAATTAGCTGCCTAGGGCCTGGGTTCAATTGCTGGTTGGGGAACTAATATCCTACAAGCCACGCTGCATGGACAAAAAATAAATAAATGTTATGAACTGAAACATATTCTTAAAAACCAAAACAAAACCATGTCTGTGTGTGCATTAGACTAGTAAAAGAGCTGACAACTGTGATCACATTTTCAAAAAGTCCATGATCCACTCACCACTTCCCCCATCCTCTGGCCCAATTAAATTAAGAATTACATCTCTAGAAAAGACTTAACTGTTTTTATATTTTACAAGAAGCAAATTTCTATGCCTGGGTATGGTTTGTCTGAACTCTACATATAAGAAATCTTTCCACCAACCTGCTCTAAACAACCATTCCAATTTTCCCACAAGCATCAATACCTCTCGTCACCCCTCTAGTTTCCCTCCAGGACTGATGCTAAAGCTGAAGCTCCAATACTTTGGCCATCCAATGTGAACAATGATTCATTGGAAAAGACCCTGATGCTGGGAAAGACTGAGGGCAGGAGGAGAAGAGGGTGGCAGAGGATAAGACGGTTGGATAGCATCACCCACTCAATGGACCTAAGTCTGAGCAAACTGTGGGAGATATTAAAGAACAGGGAAGCCCGGTATGCTACAGTCCATGGAGTTGCAAATAGTTGGACACGATTTAGCAACTAAACAACAACAACCCTGTGCATTTTGAAGCCAAAGAACTTTCTGCTCTTCCTCTAATAGACCATATCATCCAACACCTTAGAGGTATGACCCACTCAGAGCCAGGGCAAAGAAGTTTGCCAGTGGGGCAGATACCCAGTATGTCAGTCTGTAAGGTGCATTAAAACATGGAAAACTGTAACAATTTGAAAACAGGCATTTCTTTCAGGGAGATCCTGGCATATCAAATTAAGAAATACACAGATAAGTCACTGGTGATGGAGGGGAGGCCAACTCCCAGCCAAAGGACAGGTCTGGCTAGTCAGTAATTTATAATATTTTCATGGATATCTTGTTAACTGGAGGGCTTCTGTTTTCCTGATGGGTGTACACGTTTATGATAGAACTAACCTGTTAGGGACAATTAGAGAAGAAGCTAAGAGTTCCTTTTCTACATTTCCTTCTCACAGTACTCTAATCTTTACCCTTCTTCAGTATGTGCTAATATGCAAACCTTTTTAATAGTATTAATTTGAAGAATATAAAATTATTAGCCTGCCCTGGGTATCTACATCTCACTCTAACCTTGTTCCTGTTCTAGTGAAATACAACCTTGTTCCTTGTTCCTGTTGCATTTCTTCAAAATCCAGTTCATCCTTGTGCAGGGGCCATGCTAATCTTCTCTGTATCATTCCAATTTTAGTATATGTGCTGCCGAAGCGAGCACCAAAATCCAGTTCAAAAGTAACCTCTTCCATGAAGCTTTCTCTCTTGGTAGAGACCCCTGGGAAAATTTCTTTTAGGAGGCCTCCATCCAAACCCACTCTCATTCCCAGCAAGTATTTTATTTCCCAGGAAGTATTTTTTAAGTAAGATACTCAATTAATTTAAGTAATTAAAGCCTAGAGACCTTAACCATAAAGCTGGTGGATACAGCTTGATGATACAGTTTGTTTCCAGTATCAGTACTATGTTTGAAATGAAGAGTACACCTTACTTTTAGTTAAGTATTATAGAGAGTATGTGGAGTTATTAATACCTGATCTACCTATCGAAATGCCTGGTCACTGCTGACTAGAATCCGTCTCACTCCCAGCCACGCCCATAAACAGAAAAGGTACAACCTGAGGGGAACGGGTGTGGACTCAGTGTGTTGTTATACCTGCTAAGATTCATCCCAGTTTAATTTTTTATTGGATATGGGAGGATGCTGAGAAGTAACTCTTCTGTTTCTTCCATGCTGTCCATATGTGCAGTGCTCAACAGAGAGTGGTAAGAAACTATTACCTTAACAACCCTGTATCCCCAGTTGGATCTCAGGAAAAAGGGAGGAGGCACTGAAAGCCTGTTTTTACGTTATCATGCCTTGTGAGTCTCCCCACACTCTGTATAAGCAACATGTTCTTTATAAAAAAGAAGTAAAGTGCCAAAGATTCAGCCTCTGAAACCAAAAGTTAGCCCTCAGTGAGACTCATACATCCTTCTAGATTCTGACCTAAGAGATTTAGCTATTTCTTCTGAGCTTATTGTATTACACTGTAAATATTTGTTTAAATATCTGCCTTCCTCATTACCCTAGAAAGTGCTAGAGGGCAGAGATAATGTTTTGTCGTTTTTGTATCCCCAGCATGTTCCTTTATCCACCCACTTACCTATACAGTATTATTTAAATACTACCTTATTTATTTAAATATTATTCATTATACTATTCCAATATTAACATTCATCAAGCTCTTATGTGCCAGATACTGCTCTAAGTCCTTTACAAGTATTAAATTATTTAATCCTCATAACGGTCTTGAAAGACTGGGTCTATTACCTTCGTTTTATCTATCTATCTATCTGGTCCAGAAAGGATTTAACAGCTCCCAGAGCTCATTATGGTAATAAGACATTGGTAGTTACACAAAATTTTTTCAACAAATGATCAGTTTTAGACCTTTATTCCTTTATTATATAACTGACATATGCAGTAGTTCAACTGGGTTTACATTCTACTGAAATACAACGTCCACTATATTTTTTGTGGGGTTTTTTTGGCTGTGCTGTGCAACCTGTGGGATCTTAGTTCCCTGACCAGGGCTTGAACCCACATTCTCAGCAGTAAAAGCCAAGTCGTAACCACTGAATCATGAGGGAATTCCCACAATGTTAATAGTTTTTTAAAGCTATAAGCAGATGACCACATTACAGCAACCAAAATTTATTACAGCTAAGTATAATGAAGAATTTTTTTTTAGTGACTAGAGAACAGAACAGCCTAGCAAGAAGTTCAGCTCCCCTAATTCTAATCCAATTCCAAAATACTAAAAACCTTGATCCTGGAGGAACACTTAAACCAAGACTACAACTCAAGAGATGAGCTGTCAGGATTAAGTGCTACAAAAACATAATCTGGGGAAATCGGTCACTGAGAACCTCTAGGTTCTAGATACAATAGAGAGCCTGAATCTAGACTTTGGGTGGTATAGTTACTACATCAGGGTTAACTGACTGTAAAGAGAGGACGTTCAATCAGACGTACATCTACATCATACATATTTGGAGAGAAATGGGGTTTCTAAGTAAACAAAAATCCTTTCATGCCTCACAACAGCAAGAAGTCTACATTCTAAAGATATTCACACAATGTGGACTCAATAAATGTTTATAAATAATGACAGAAAAAAAGGTTTATGATACCTCTGAAATCTCTCTTCTCAGTTTCTCCACTGGAGTCAGTTTTTTTTTCTTCTTCATCCTCTCCTTCTCCAAAAGAGGCCATAAGCAATACACCAGCCTGGGACAACAAATTCTTCAACTGACTACAGAGTAGATCCAACAAAGACTGAACTACCTTGGGGCTCAGTTTATCAGCATAGGTCCTAAGTGAAACAATGGGGAAAAAATAAACTGTGATTATACAAAAGGGCAAGCACACTTAAATACATAAAGAAGATTAGCAGAAAAAGGAAATTACTAAAATGTGATAGACCAACCCCCACAAAGTTCCATCAAGACATCTACAATGCTCACCCTGTAGTGATGGCTAGAATCTGCAGCAACCTTGTACTTGCCACTTTTAAAGCTGTGCTAAGCTGGGAAACACCTGTTTTTGGCAACAACTGAAGAGGCTGTCCTAGCATGGTGTCTGTGCCACATAACTGCGACAATACATTTAGCAGACCAGTGGAAATTGCCAAAGAAACATCTACTGGCTGATAGTGAACACTCAGGGCAAAAACTGTAACCAAAAGGAGACGCTGCTGGGCTTCTAGAAGAAAAAGAGAAAGACAACTGAGAATCTTCTTTGAAGTTAACAAAGCATTTACTAAAATAAGTCATATTCCAAAACATAAATGGCAGTATAGAACACTATTACACTTTCAAATATTTATTCTTTACAGATAAGCTGACGTACTACTGTTATTAAACACAGAACATTAGCCACCAACTATAACCCCAGGTGAAAATGCAACTTGCATCTCATATTTGCATGTGCAGTTACTCACCAATGTGGTGCTTGTTGGCTTGCAGGGCTCTCTCCAGTGTAGCAGACAATTGTTGATAAATCTTATGCACAGCCACCTGGATTTCAATCTGAATATTTCTCTTAGCTGCTCTGATCCCATCCTAAATTACACATAAGGATTTACCTTTTCTATTAACAACAAGAATACTTCCTACTTTTGAAAGTAACAGAATTTTATCCCTAGTCTATACTAGAGCCTTCTGGTAGTTTTTAATCATTTTGTATATTTCAGTATATAAAAGTTAAAACTTATTTTTCAATGCTTGAAAATTCTTGATTCTATATAATCTTTCTCCTTTCCCACAAAGCATTTTTGCTCTCTAAACATGGAAGACAAGAAGAGAACACTTAAAAAAAACAGTTCAAACAACCAGAGAAACTAAGTAAAACTAATCAAGTCTAAAATGTAAATTTTTGAAACCCATTCTCCCAAATACCAACCCTGTCCCAACTTAAATCTACCTCTATGCGATTTGGCTAAGGGGTAATAAAACTGAGCCAGCAAAGAATGTAAAAGTACAACAGTACCATAGCTTACCTACTGGTTTATCTAATTGCAGCTATACTACTATTTATCACTCAAGAAATGAAACCAATGATATCACTAAGTCATTTAGGTCTTTATATTTTTAAACCTCAATTCTAAACACCAAAAACTTTAGCATTATTAAACTGATGTTGTAAAAATACAGCTAAAATCTGCATATACTGCAAGGTGCCATCCTCACAGGACAAGTCTTTCACCTACCTGATAGTGATGCAATCGGCCACTCTCTCCTTTGGCTCCTGCATGTCCAACAGTGCCTAAACCGAAACACCCTGCTAGAAACTGCAGCCTCACAGATGTGAGCAAAGTGGATGACTGGAAACCTGAGCTTGATCTGCTTCCTGTCAGAGAGATGCTACCTTTTTCTTCCATTCCAGACAACAGAACAAGTATCTGATGAAGTGCCTCTAAACGGAGCTTGCGAAAAGGTAAAATAAACATATTTTAGAATTCTTCACTGAACTGAGACACAAATAACTCTCTACGTCATAGACAATATATTTCTTAGTGTACAGAAAATTCTGATATTTCTTAGGAATCTGTTCTATTGACATAAATAATTATTTTACTATCATGACTTTAAAAATTAAAATATCTCTCAGGTCTCTGCAGCATACTTCAGTATAAAAGAAGTTACACGGTACAATGGAAAAAGTAGTAAATCTGGATGCAGGAGACCTAGTTTAAAGGCCAGAGTAGCCCAATTACTATACAGTCTTGGGAAACTCACTTAATTTCCTGAGTCTCTGTTTCTTCATGAAATAAGGCTATTAGTACTTTAATCTACTCACAGAACTATTATGATGTTCATGAGGAGATACATGTGAAGGTTTCAAAAGTGTCAGGCAGTAAGGATACTGCTTCCTTTTCTTATAATACTGTTATATAGAATGAATACTCTTTAGTTCAACGATTAGAAGAAGTATTCCCAAAAGGTCTCAATGTGGTTCTCTTGAACTTTGGGCTCTATCTTCCCTAGGAGGACAAATATCCACCACAGCAGTCAACTGGCCTATACCTCTTTTTTTTTTTAATAAACTTTTTATTTAGAAATACTTTTGTATCTATAGAAGAGTTCCTGTATACTTTCCCCAAGTTTCCCCTACTGTTAACATCTTACATAATTATGGTACATTTATCAAAAACAAATTAACACTGGCACAACACTATTAACCAAACCACAGAATTTATTTGGATTTCACCAGTTTCCCCATAATGCCCCCTTTATGTTCCAGGATCCAATCCAGAATATCACACAGCATTTAGTTGTCTTGTCTCCTTTAGTCTGTGACAGTTTCTGTCTTTGTTTTCCAAGGCCCTGACACTTACAAAAGGCTGTTCCTATATTTTATAGCATGTCCCTTGATTTGAGTTTGCCTGATGTTTTCTCATGTTTGGACTACAGATATGGATTTGGGGAAAGAATATTACAAAGTCTCCCTCTCATATTATTATTATCACTGTGCATGATATTAGCATAACCTATTATTATGGTGATATTAATCTTGATCACTTGGTTAAGGTGATGTCTGCCAGGTCTCTGCAAAGTAAAATTACTTCCCCGCCCCCCTCATTTTCACACTCTGTTAGCTCTAAATCACTAAGTCCAGCTTACTCTTAAGAGGAGGAAAAGTAAGCTCAACTTCCTGGCAGGAAGAGTATCAAAGAATTTGAGGACATGTTAAAATCACAATCATTAATAAATATTTTGAGGGAGATATTTAAGAGGCTTTGTTCACTAACTTTAGCATTCATCATTATTACCATGATGTTCTAATCTAGCCCTTTTTAAATAGAGACGAATGTGTCAAAAATGGAGACTCTTAAGAGCAGATCTGTATGATCACCCACCAATCTTATTATAGTTTCCAGGAGACAAGGAAACACTTAGTGATTAGAGTATCTTGTTCTAAAAGACAGCAATTAAAAATACACTATTGTTCACTGCAAAGAAAATATCAAGTTGCTCCAGTTAAGACAGCAATACCAAAAAGCTCAGGTGAAGGAAAGAGGGAGGCAAGGAGTAGAAGAAAAGGAAAAAATTTTCCTATTAATTGTATATTCAGTGGTTCATAGTCCCTCACAAGGAGTAAATATCAAAAACTTACTTCGGCCCTTAACTGTTGCTGCTCCATTGCAATGATGGAGGCCTGGGGACTTGTAGACATACTTTCCTCTGGCTCTTTAAAACCTGGAGCATTCCCCACATCTCCACTCACAAAGCTCACAACATTTTCAATCAAAGTGTGAACTCCCAAAGACTTGGTAAGATCAAAATCAGACTCAAATGAGTAAGAGGAATTGCACAACCAGTCTCTGTTATGTTTCAGGCGAGTCCACGAGTCACTCAGGGATTCCAATTGACTGTGCATAGGACCTACATACAAACAGAACAAACATGCATCAGTGATGACCAAGTAGAACATACATTCTGAAACTAGATGAAGGCTGAGTGCTGCTACCATACCAACTGGTGAGGAATGGATACTCATGTTTGAATACATGCATGCATTAAGTGAATCTGAGCAAAATGCTTTGCTAAAAAACAACAAACAAACAAAAACTAGAGCAATGTAAGAAAAGAAAGGGAAAGCCCTGTTTAATGTACCAGTGTCTCTGTAAGCGCTTTAGCAACACGCTGCCACAAGAAAAAGAAAGGCAGAAGCTGTTTTCAAAATGCTTAGCTTAAAAGGCTCTGCAGTATTAAACCAGACCATCATTTATGACCACAACAGAACTAGGCACTTAGGACACTGCTGGTAAGATCAACTAGCAATAGAACGTCATCTGATTTAACATTATCATTGCAAAGAGTGAATTAAGGTTGCGCAAAGTGTCTACATATCTGCAATGAAATATTACCAAAAAAATGAATATAGAAGGGCAAGTAAACTTACACAAAAAGGAGACATAAACATCATCCTTTGGGTTTCATTAATGTAAGAAACATTTTCACTGTGTTATATGCATATTTATTGCAGGCTGTGAAACTCCTTTATAGAAGAAGCAAAGTTTCACAGATAAGAATATATAAATAAGATTTACTATAAAATTATATCTACATAAAATTACTAAATGGTGTAACAATAGTGGCTAATACCATTAGTTTTGCCAAAGGGCATTTTATAGCTTAGAATCTTTACATTAGACAGCAAAAATGTTAGTATGTGTGATCACAACATTATCCAAGTCATATGCCAGCAGGGGCTTTCAAT